>NC_056748.1:15816117-16138617 GCF_019279795.1 Protopterus annectens
ACATTTTTAGACATAAATAATACTCCTGAAGTCTCCATTGTTTATGTTTGGGATGCCTTAAAATCATATCTATATGGACAAAGTATCAGATGGTATAATAATAAAAGGAAATCTTGGGATAAGGAATTGTTAGATATTCAAAGTAAATTAGACTCTTATAAACATAATAATAAAGAAAATATTATGGACAAGAAAATTATTGAAGAAATAAACAAACTAAATGAGAAATACAAAGAAATTTTAACTCAAAGTTAAAATAACTTTAGAGAATACAAGTTTTGTCTTATTCAATAAGCCCCAAATGCTTACATAGACTTAAAAATAAAACAAAAGGTTGAATAAACAAAACCATATCAAAGAAATCTTTTCTCTAAGGAAAAGAAGAATGTTTCTAGTATACCAGAAATACTAGATGAATTTAGAAATCACTTTCACAAAATTAACCATAATAATATTAACATGGAACCTAAAGATAAAATAAAGGAGTTTATAACCACAAATATGAATAAAAGCTTAATAAACAACAGATTAAACTATTGGACAAGAGTATTTCATATACAGAAGTTATTACACAAATAAATAAGCTTAAATCAAACAAAGCACCGGGTAATGATGGTATTATACCAGAGATATATAAAATCCTTTCTAAAAATACATATTCATTAATACATAAGGTTTTTATTTTGGCCCAAACTGAGTTAATAACCCCCCCATCTTGGCAATATACATTTATTTCGCCAATTTTAAAACCTAATAAAGATCCAACTAGATGTTCTTCATATCAGCCCATCTCATTACTTAATGTTGATTATAAAATGTTTATGAGTATCTTTGCTGATAGATTGAAGACAATCATTCCCAGCATTATAGATATAGATCAGACAGGCTTCATTGTAAATAGAAATACTTTTGATAATATAAGAAGAACTTTAACATTAATAGATTTTGCAAATAGGAAAAGAAAGATTTAACACTTATTAGTCTTGATATAAGTTCAGCATTTGATTCAGTAAGTTGGGACTATCTGTTTACCTTAATGAAGTGCACAAACTTCTCAGATGCATTTGTAAATCTAATTGAACATTTATACAAAGGAATGTTGGCTTATATTAAGGTAGGAACATATGTTTCACAAAAATACCCATTCTTAAAGGTACAAAACAAGGATGTCCACTTTCTCCACTATTATTCACTTTAGTAATGGAGCCTTGGGCTAATTTGATCAGAAACAGTACTGACATAGAGGGTTTTGAAATAGATGAAAATACAACATCCAAAATTCAACTTTTTGCAGATGATGTTCTAATTACATCAGCAGGATCTAATTCTTCTATACAGTCTCTATTTGATAACATGATGAATTTTAAAAGTATTTCTGGTTTAATATTCAATGAAGAAAAACTAAAATACTACCTATATATACACGAAAAAATATTCTCATTAGTGATTTTACTAAATATGTACCCAATTCAGGTCAGATAACTTATTTAGGTATAATACTATCTAAAGATATTAAATCTATTATATATAATAATTATAATACCTGTTTTCTTAATATACAAAATCTTTTAATACCTGGAATAATATGTTTTTACTATGGAGGAGAGACTTACAATTATTAAAATGATAATATTCCCCAAGATTTTATACTTAATACAATCAATAATACTTCCACCTACAAAAATAATTATCAAGAAACTGAATACACTAATGTTAAATTTCCTATGGGCACCTAATAGACCTAGGATTGCATTAAAGAAACATACTAATAGCTGGTCTCAAGGGGTATTTCTTTTCCAGACTTTAATTTATATACTATCTCTTCTATTGTAAAAGTTATTACTTTATTAATAGATCAGTCATATGTCACAAAATGGAAAGATTATTGGGAGCTAATTAGTATGCACTTCATGAAAATCTCCTTAACACATAAAAATATGATTGCAAATAACTCCATGTTATGGTTACTAAAGGAATTTTGTACTTCACCTATTACACCTAAACATATGGTTTGTTACCCATTAAATATTATTATTAGTTATCGTAACTTTATATTCATGCACCCTAAGTATAGGGAATGGAATTTTATTGTATTTCCTATAATGTATACTCAGGGTATGCTTTTGTCATCTACTTCTGAAGGAACTCATTTAGCTATAGATAATGATCTAAAGTATTGGTATCAGTTGATATCTGATAATAAAGTTAAAAATCTAGATTTCTTAAAACAAGAATTTGATCTAAGAGAAACTTGCTGGTTAGAGGTTCAGACCTTTAGACAACATCTCATTAATAAAATAGATTTAATGTCTATAACTGTTAAAGAATCTATTCCAACACTGATTGATTACTTGATATTAAATTTACAACATAAAGTTTCTGATAAAGGTAAACTTTCATACATACATAAAGTTATCAGACAAGAAACTTTTTACAGTGTAGATTCATACTGTAATTATTTCACTTCTATTAATGGGGACCCACCAAATCAACAAGATAAACAATATATATTGGAATCTGCTTATAGAACTATGTCTTCCATTGTCTGGAGACTTTATACATGGAAATTTTTACATAGATCTTTTTATACACCTTTGATGATGAATAAAATAAATAATAAAGATAATCTATGTAAGAGATGTAATGTAGAAATTAATGCTGACTGGGCTCATATGTTTTATGACTGTATAAAATTGAAAGAATACTGGAAGTCAATTAATGAATTTTGCAGGCTCTTTTACAGATAATTTCATTATTTCTAAATCTCTTATATTATTCAACACACCTGTACCTCAAAGTGTTAAAAAGGTTAAGCTTCCCTTGTTATGGTCTATTCTAGCAGTGGCTAGGAAAATAATAACTAGAAATTGGATTTCAGATACACCTCCTTCGTTCAATGAATTTAAAAATGTTATGAATATTGTGTGCCATATGGAAATAAACACAATTAGGACTAGAACAAATAGAAAAACATCTTATTTTATTGTATGGAATAATTTACAAAATGTGTTAAAAAATTTTTAATTTCAATAGCATGGTATTTTAGTTTAATTAATTGATCTGATTGTAGTGGATGTCTTTGTAAATACTTTAGTTGTTTTGTTGAATATTATAATAATACCTATTTTTAATTACTTGTATAAAATTGTTATGATATTTCTCTTATATGTTAAAACAATAAACCTGTTTTGAAAAAAAAAAAGAAAGTAAGAGGGATAAGAAAGAGAAGGTTATTTAGGTTGGAATAGTACATAATAGTAGTTCTTCAAATGAGTACTGCTGCAGTAGCCACTCCCTACCTCCTTCCCCCTTATGTTTTTTGTATGTGTTTTATGTCAGGCAGTGGACATTTATGTTTTGTTTTTGCTCCTAGCATTGTCCTTTCAGGGCTTAGCTTCCATGTCTCTCTTGGCAGGAAAACTCCTAAGGGCTTGGTGCCCAAACTTGTCTTTTAGTCAGCCCAGCTCAAGGTGCCTGACAATTTGTGCATGTGGAAGGTGCCCTGAAGCTTTGGAAGTTGGATGGCTGTGACATCCTTGACAGGATATAACCCCATATAGCTAAGGCTACTGCAGTAGTGATCATTCAGGCAGCTACTGTTATGGCAAGTTTAATTTGTACAACTGTAATTTATAGCTTCTTTGATAAGAAGCTATGATTTACTGCAGCTTCAGTTAAAGGATAACTTATTACAGTACATACCTGGTTTCACTGCTATAAAAAAATAGCAAGTAATGACTGTGGAAAACTTCAGGAGCATTAAGAGTAGCAGTTTACTGAGATAGGTAGTATCACTGTTACGGTCACTCCACACTACTAGATTTTAAAATATTCTGTAACATTTTTAGTGTACTGCTGCTTAATTACCTTACGGTGTTTGTCATTGTGATTGCTGCTACAGTTGTCTTGGCTATATGGATTGTATTTGGCATAGGATATAAAAGTTGGCCATCTTCTAAGGCTTCAAGGTCAGCTTCCCTGCACCCAAACAGCTAGTCAGTTTGAGCTGAGCTGTGTAAAAAATTGGTTTGGGCACCCAAAGTTTTCTTGCCACTGAAAAACACTTGTTTTGCAGGATTTTGAGGATTGGCATTTGGTTAACACCTTTCCCATTGCTGGGCAGATGAGCTCCCTTCAGAGAAAAAAAAACTCTCACATTTAATTTTTATCTTAGAAACTGGACTTTTACTCCTTAAAATTTATACTTTTACAGAGATAAAGTGTTAACTGTTGGGTGACTTTTTAACTTAAACAGGAGTGTTACTTTTTACTTTTGTAGAAAGAAAATTGTTTAAAACTGCTTTTCAGAGGTAAAAGTTGTTTTATTTTTGGGCCCTGGGTGAGTTTAAGTGCTTTTACCTTTAGAAAAATCTCTTGTCTACTATTATCCATTTTTCCTAATTCTGCTACCAGGCTTCCCCAGGAATTGGGCATATTTTTCAGCTTAACCATGTAGCAGTCTTTTACTCACTTGTTCTCCCTTTAGTCACAGAAAGAAGAAAATTATTAAACAGCCTTTGGTGCCATAGCAGGCTGCTAAAGTCCCCCAGCCACAAATGGGTGACTCTGCTGTGGCTGTTTCTGGTTTAGACAATTCATCTTTTTCACTGGCTCCCTCTGGTGTAGTCCCAACAGCCACCATGGACCCATGGGTTAAACACATATCTTTGAGTGTTATAATAACCTTTGCAGGCAAAGTACAGAGACTTGTATTGGTCCTGGGAGACAGGGCAGGAATACCTCTCTTCTTAGCCTGACTGTTATGCCTTGGGAGGCTTTTCCTTGCACAAGTGGGTCTGATTGTTCAGAAATTCCCATCAAAAAAAGAAACATCTTAGAAAGACTTCTGTCTTGGGTCATTTTGGCCAGGATGGATTTATTAGGCTTGCCTCTTGGTTTAGTGCAGGCTCTTGACCCCTTCCTGTTTAGCTGCTTCTGGTAAAAAAAAAAAAAAAGTGATTTTTCTTTTTCTGTGGAGTTTCAAGTTTTTGAACTACAAAATGATATTGAAGGGGACAGATTTTATTTTGCCTCAGGTTTTTGATTCATTTTCTGAGGAACATGCAGCTTCTTCCAGTCCCTTTGAAGGATTCTTGTTTTCTGAAAATATGTCCAGAATCAATCAGTTGGATCATAGAGAACATGATATCCCATTGTCCCTGAAGTAGTAGTAGTAGTAGTATGGTTTATTGCAAATGGATTTTCCAAAACATACTCAAATTCCTCCTGTTCTTTGAAAATTGGAGGATGTTTTTGTCATAGCCATTAACTTGCCTAACAGCCTACCTGGTTCACCCAAGAACTCTGATTGTGAAGTTTCTCAGTTTTACATGTTTGTATATACTAATCCCAGATTATACCCAGCAGCTATTTTTCTTGTGAACTTAGGTGCTACAAGACATCTGGTTAATACCAGTAGCCCCATTTGACAAGGATGGGAAAGCTTTTGATTTGGAGAAAAATTATATTTTTATAGCACTTATTTTTTTAGAATTTCAATTGTCAAGCTGATATGTTCAAGTTTATACTTTTTTTTTTTTTTTTTTTGAGAACATGGGGGATATTACAGCATCCATTGCATCATCTGAGAAAGATTATGTAACTTAATTGCTTCTGTGTCTCACTTCGATACTTATTGCTTCTGTGTCTCACTTCGATACTTACTGTTTGAAATATGCTTATACTTCTGTTGATGCCACTTCTAGGGCTGCTGCGACTTGAACTGTCACGAGGAGGCTTACTTAGTTGCTTGCTCTATACTGTCCAGAAGTTGTGAAAGGTGAAATGTTGAATTCCCCCTTTTATCAAGTTGGGTTTGGATCATCTGCTACAGAGGTCCTTAAAAAGTATGAGGAGAGAAGCAAAATGATTCAAGGAATCTCTTAGATTTTCAGCCTTCCTTCTCAGTTTCTCAAGGGATTATTTAATGATACCTGTTAATTTTTTTATTTTTTTGCAAAAAGCAAAATAAACACAAGAAGCTGCTGGCAAGCAGATGTTTAAAAAGCAATGTCAATAAGTTCCAAAAAAAAAAAGTAGGAACTAACCCCTCCCCCAAACAAAGGACAATCTAGTAAGTTTGACTGTTCTCAAGTACCCTTCCCCACACCTTCTCAAACTTTTAATCCTTCCAGACTGTTCAAACTTGAATTTCTCTCTTTGGTGAATTATAGTTTCAGACAGATGGGTTCTGAATACAATTCATTTTGTTTGCAGATAGCAGTGGGAATCTCTCCTTCCTTTTAAAGGACTACTATGGGCAAATGATGAAAAAAATATATATTTTTTATCTTGCCATGATTTACTGCACCTCCCAAAGCTGTCTGCAGCAAAATAAGTACTCATTCCTAATTTTATTTATTTTTTTAGTCTTGTCTGCCCTCATGGGGCAGACATCGTGATTTCTTTGGAAAGCTACATCTGTCCTGTAATGCACAGATTGTGAGAATAAATAGCCCTATCATTTGTTGTCAGACTAGACTTCCATTCACTTAGAATGGAACTCCTGAAAAAAACTGCCAAGTCTGAGAGTTTTTAACTCTTGACTGGTATGCACAGAGTTTCACAAATTGTGAGAATAAATAGCCCTACCAATTGTTGTCAGACTAGACTTCCATTCACTTAGAATGGAACTCTTGAAAAAAACTGCCAAGTTTGAGAGTTTGTAACTCTTGTCATTGACTGGTATGCACAGAGTTTCACAAATGTTGTTCCTACTGATGTACTACACATTCTTTGAAAGACTCTTGTAAAAGTGTCAAATTACTGAGAAAAAAAGACTTTTCACAAAAAGCAGTTTGGCAAGTTTCAGTTCTTTGCCAAGTTACTCCTCCCATCTCCCCTTCAGTGGGCTAGAATCTCACATTTCTAGCTTGGCTGGATTTGACATTTAGTCAACTTTGCATGACAATAGACATCAAACAAATCACAGCCTGGTGTGCCACTAAAACTGTTCTCTCATATATCTCTTCATGTCTGAATAACATTTCCCATGAATTATTTCTAAAAAAATAAATTAATAAACAATGCACACACATCAATCCAGAGTTTAGGCCAATCTATCAATTTCTTAAAATGTGCACAGTAAAATATTGAATTTGTAATGCATTCTGGCTGCTCACATGGTTATCTTTGTATAGTTATTCTCTTATAGCATAACCTGAACTTATGGTATTTAATGCTAAGCTTTACAAGAGTTCTCGGTTTCTTAACAATGACCTCTCGAGCCTCTGATGTAACCCAATACTTTCTGTTGCTATTGCTTTATGTAGTTTGTCTTAGTTGTATACTTATATGTCTTGCGCCATCTCAGCAACAGACTCCAGGAGAAAACTTCCAAATCAGATATTTGTACTGAAAGAGTAGCAGCAGCTATCACAGTGATACCATACTCCAAACTATGCACTCAAACATAGTACTGACAAACACAAGGAAATGTATATGTTTCAAGCAAGTGATGTGGTACATAAACTAGTGGAATCAGATGTTATCGTCTGTGCAGACTAGTTATGACGGCCCAGATATAGCATTTCAGCAATCTCACTCTTTTGGTATCTTGCATACTGTTAGTGAAAAACTGCGTTGCAGAAAAGCTTAGCAAGGCGCAGAGCAGGAGCAGGACCAGGACCAGGACAGACCCTGATGAATAGAAATTTAACCAATGGGTCTTCCAAGAGTTCATCTTGCTGTGGGGAGCACCTCAAATAAATATTCTGCCTG
Organism: Protopterus annectens; assembly: GCF_019279795.1. Lineage (NCBI taxonomy): Eukaryota > Metazoa > Chordata > Ceratodontiformes > Protopteridae > Protopterus > Protopterus annectens. The sequence goes on from NC_056748.1 coordinate 15,823,837, forward strand.
CACTCACAGCAGTCCTGGACTCCATTTAAGGAGGCCTAGAGAAGACAAATGCTTTTTCTTTTCCTTGGATAGAAATGTTCCTGTATGCTTTTCAACTAAAATCTAGAGTCATTATGAAGATTCAGAAGGACTCTCCAAAGATCATTGTTGTGACTCTCTTCTGACCCAGGCAACAAGTTCTCCCTTTTGGAAATGGCTAGGTGCTGTTTCCACAAGCTTCCTCACAGACTAGACTTACTCACATAATGCATAGAGATATTTGATAATCTCCATTCCAAACAACTGCAGTTAACTGCCTGGATGGAATAATCTTAATACCTTTCAGGTACCTATTTTCTGATGACTTACAGTTGCTATTAACAGAGATAAAAAAAACTTGCTAGCAGAAAATCAAATATTAGAAAATAGAAATAATTTTCTAGTTTGTGCCAAGACAGAAACTAGCACCATTTTAAGGCTAGTGTTTCTCTGGTTCTGTATTGCTGTGTGAGTTACTATTATCTGGCCTGTCTTACTTCTCCAGTATTCATTTGTGGGCCATTTCAGCATGTCTGCCCCATGAATCGCCCCTATTTCAATATAATCTCACGTGAAAATGTTTTCAAAAAGGGTGCTGGATACCAAGCTTCCTAGAAAACAGGGCTCTTCCTTGAGATCTTAGTTTTGTGTTAGAGAAACTTAACCCTTGCTCCATTTAAAGCAGCTCATTAGGCTGACTTGTTGTTCGAAGCATTGAAAACAGTGTTACCAATTGCTCTGACCTCCATAAAAGAGTTGTAGGTTTTTAAGGACGGTCAGCCTCAATTCATTTTCCACAAAGTTAGGGTTTCTTTGAGAACTAATCCTTCATTTATGCCTAACGTGATTATCAGAGTTTACTTTGAGATCCAAGCTGCCCATCTTCCTGTCTTCTTTCCAGAACCTAAAAACAAGGGAGAATGGATATTCCATATCTTGGATGTCCACAAACAACTCTGGTACTATCTAGACAGTACAAAATCTTTTACAAACTGTGACTAGCTGTTCATTTCCTGTGAAGATAAGAAGAAAGGATATCCGTATCAAAGCGGACTATTTCCAAGTGGTTGTCTAATGCTATTACCTTTTGTTATAACTTCCATGACAAGTCAATTCCTGGCAGGGTCAAGGCTTATTCTACAAGGGCCAGGGCTCCATTTATGGCTTTATACAAAAAAGGGTTTGATTCTAGAAGTATTCTAGAAGCAGCAACTTGTTCCTCTGTTCTTTTACAAACTGGTATGAACTAAATTTCTATTCCATTATTAGGACCATTCTCCAAGGGCTCCTGTACTCTCATTCTTCCTCCTCGCAGTCAGTTTAAGCTGTGGTAATCTAGCCATACAGCTATGGTTACTACTGCAGTGATAATGATGAACATAATACAGGTGTTTAAGTAAGCTTACCCTAATAGTCGATGTTCAAGTAGACACTTCTGCAGTTGCTGTTTCCTACGTCCCTCCACCCTTCTTACTTTTGTATGTTTTTTTTTTTCTGGGGTAAGGGTCTATATTTTTCTTTTCTACCATTGACCTTTTTAAGGCTTTAGTTTCCCTCTCCCTGATGGCATGAAATCTCTGAAGGGCTCTGCACCCAAACCAGTCTTTACACAGCTCAAGCTTTGTAACAGTTTGGGTGTATGGAATGTGTCCTTGAAGCTTTGAAATCTAGCCGGCTGTTGCATTATGTGCAGAATACAACCCATATCACCAAGGCTACTCAGCAGTGATAATTCACCATCTACTGCTATGGTAATTTACTTGTGTAACTATACTTTTTCATTCCTTTCCAAACCATGCCACAAGTACTGGTTTGTTTTTGTCACTCCCAAGGTGCTTTTTATCTCTTTGTCTGCCAGTCATTGAGCCCTCCAGTAAAACTAAAGCCTATTTATTTCTTCATGCCAAGCATCCACAGTATGGGGTTTGGAGCTATCCAGGGGGAAGTTATCTAACCTGCAACGAAGAGATGCTTTTATGTCCTTGCATACTCCTTACCACTTAACATGGTCAAGGTACTCCATCCGGTTTACACACTTACACACACACACACACACACACACACACACATACACACACACACAGACACACACTTACACACACACACACACACACACACACACACACACACTTACACACACACACACACACACACACACACACACATACACACACTTACACACACACACACACACACACACACACACACACACACACACACTTACGCACAAACACACACGCCTGTATACATCCAGTAAGTCTAACCCTTAATGCAGCTAAGGCATCTTGTCCTATCAGTCAAGACAGTTTGGTCTGACCCCCAACCATGACCTGAAGACAACCCGTATATCTAGCCATTGCTGGCAAATGCACCCACCAGTCAACAGCTGCTTCATCCTGGGTCATAAGCATGTAGATGCATATTCCTGCCTTAGCTCCACTCCTCATGGTTGGGGTACTCCTTGAATAAATTTCCAGTTAATCATTCGAGAAGGAGATGGCAGAGTCCTCATGGCCTTTGTCAAAGATGATCTGCACGTCTTCATGCCTGAATCCAGGTCCCCCTTTTATACTTACAAAATCTCCAGTAGCAGCTTGTATTTAAGGTTAGTCCTTTTACTCAGCCACCCTTGCTCCCAAGATAAAGATAAGGTGGCTCAGGAATTCCCTTAGTTCACTTGTATCTTACAGCCAGATTCAGAACAGCCCTCTGTGACTAGATTCCCTCCTTCCAAGATGAATAAGGAGATGCCCATCATATTGTTCACTGCTGCAGTAGTCTTAGCTATATGGTTTATATCCTGCCATGGATACAAATGCGGGCCAGCTTGCAAAGCTTTATGGCACCTTCCACATTCCCAAACTGTTGGATAGTTTGTGCTGAGCTGACTAAAAAGCAAGTTTGGGTGACAAGCCCTTCAGAGCTTTACCAACGCCAATGAGTATGCTCCTTTGAGGTTTCCAAGGATTGACATTCAGCTTGTGCAGTTCCTTTTTTGGGAAGATAAGTTCCCTTTGGGGGGAAAACCTTCCATTTAATAATTGTGTTTATTTTTTATATATTCCTCTTAAGCAAAGTTATTTTAAAGTTAGGAGTTTGTATTTTTAAAGGACTGTCACGAGACTGTACTGTACTTATAAAAATAAGCTATCTTTTTTTGCTGTCAGTTTAAATATTGTTAAAAGTAACTAAATCTTTTTTTTGTGTGGCTAAATTGTTTATTTTGCTTTGTGGGGCTGGCAAAGTGTTTTAAAGTGCTTTTTTACTGTGTTTGTTTTTTTTTTGGGGGGGGGTAACCTTCAAAGACTTATTTTCACTGGCATTAGCTGGTTGTTTTCCCTGGTAAAGAGATGCTATTTTTGGCTTGACTGTGGAACAAGTTCTGTTCCATGGTCAGAGATTCTTCCAGCTGCAAAAAAAAAAAAAAAAAAAAAAATTTAAGCAAAGAGCCTTTGCCACTGCAGTAGGCAAGCAATTTGCCTCAGCTGCGAGTGGATGACTTGGCTGTGGCCATGTGTTGTATCTCAGACCACACATCTTTTACCTTGGATCCTTCTGGTATAGCACCTACAGCCACTATGGACCAGGCTTAGCCGTGTCCTCTCTGGCTGTTGGAGGTCCCCTCAGTGGACAAGGAAGAACAAATCTTGTCAGTCCTGGGAGAGGGAACAGGAAAGGCTTCTCTGTTTTGTCAGAATGTTGTGCCCATTCTTGGGGAAGCTGTTGCTGACACTAATAGCACTGTTGGCCCCATTTTTCCTGTCAAAAAGAAGCAGAATAATAAGTACATATCTACTAGGACTGGTCTGATAAGGGCGGAGTACAGAGGACAGTGGGATAATGACCTCTTTGGACCTAGATGCCATACCGTTACTTGTAAGTTGTACAACATAAAAGGATTTCCTCACCACTGTGGCCACATGGTGGTTGAAGGTAAGGCTACAGTCTATGTATGCAACTCTTAGGTGTGTATTATCAACATGGTAATTAGCCAGGATGGTTGACTTCCCAAAGGGTACAGTTCTGCATTTCTTAGGATTGAGTTTAAGACCGTGGCTTTGGCACCATTTGCTTGTCAGAGATGGACCTTCTTGAAGAAGTTTAGTTTCTGCAGGGGGAGTTGGTGATGGCCCCCAGCTTGCAATCATCTGCAAACTTAAGTCAGCCATAAACCTTCATCATTTGCTTCCATTTCAGAGAAATAGATGCCAAAAAGGAGCGGGCCCTGTATTGAGCCCTGGGAGACTCGGCTAGTGATTGGCCCCTTGGTGGAAGTGGCCTCACCTATTTTGACCTCCTGCATCCTATCAGTGAACCAGTTCACTGTCCAGTGGCGATAAAAGGGTTTATACCTAAATTAGTGAGCTTGACTATAATGCCTGAGAGGTATATTGTATCAAAAGCCCTGGCCAGGTCGAAGTAAGCTGTGTGCACAGTCTTAACTTCATCCAGTGCTTTGGGGACCCTCTCAAAAAAGTCCACCAGATTTAAAAGGCATGACCTTCCCTTAACAAAGTTGAAGTGTGATGAGTCCAGTGTTTGCAGGTCACCTATTTCATCATTTATCATGCCCATGATGATTCTTTCCTTGGCCTTGCATATGAGACTGGTAAGACTTATGGACCTGTAGTTAACCGGATCAGTGGTTGAACCACCTTTGGCCAGGGGAATGACTGTAGCCAACTTCCATTCCTTGAGCACAAAACTTGACTGAAGGCTTCAGTTGAAAAGGAGGTCATGTTTCATGCTATTTATTAAACATCCTGGGATGTTATTGGGGTCCATCGATGCAGTGTGTTTTTCCCTTAAAAAGTGCATTGATAACCTGTTTCCTAATAATGGTTAGGAGATGCAGTATGTGGTATTTCCTTTAGACTGTCGGGGGGGGGGGTTCAGCTGAATCTGTTTGCCAAAAGGTTGGCAGTGGCCTTTGGTTTAGTGTTGGGTTATGCCACTTACAATAAGTTCTGCACATTGTTGTGTGTTTCCCCTGAGGTTACAGACACAGCTCTAGAAATTTTTATGGTTGTCCTTTGTCTGAGAAGCTGTTTTCACTTCAAATTTAGTCTTTGAATTATTAATTAACCTTCTTTTCTGCCTGTTTAGATTGTTCAGGGGGCTTTTTAGTATGTATGGTTTTGCTCCTCCTATGCTTGGCCAAAAATTTTGTTCTTTTGTTGTATAACTGACTGATATTCTGATTCCACCAGGGTGGCTTGCCCTTTGAGTTTGTCTTGTTCTTAATATGAGTGGGCACAGTTCACTCTGTATATCTATTAGTATGGCTGTACAGAGATGGTGTTTCTTGGGTTTGGGGATGTTTGGAAGTAAGCCAAGGTGTTGCTTAGTAGAGAGAGGTTAACCTTGGAATAGTTGCTAAAGGTTTTTGGTGTTGCTGGATCCTTGGATTTAAATTTTTTTCAAGTAATACTGCCTTATGGTCAGACCTGATGAGCAAAGACATTACATTGGGTGAGGAACATCTGCCCCTCCCCCCCCCCCCCGTTTGTGAGTACAAGGTCAAGGATGTTTGTAGCCTGGTAGGGAAATGGACCAACTGTTCCAGGATGTTGGTATTAACAAAGTTTAGGAATCGCTGGGCTTGTGCATGAGAAGTGGTGTAGGATTTCCAGTCTAAATGAGGGGTAGTTGAGATCCCCTACAAGTATCATATTGGGTTGAATTTTGAGACATTCTAGTACATTGAGATGGGTAGTGTGGATTTCCTGGGACATGGATGGGGACTTATATGTTGCAAGGATATGGTATGATGCCCTGTTTATAGTGAGTTGCACATGTATGAGTTCCAGTGAGTCATACACTTTATCTAGTATGGATGTGAGGTTGGTTTAAATATAGACTGAGACTCCTCCACCTTTAGTTCCCTCCTGTGCAGTATCTGGTTTAAAGGTGTGAAGGGCATCATAATCGTGCATTGCTGGAGTACTTTCTGTGACTTTAAACCATGTCTCCATTACTACACAGATGTCTACACTCGCCAGGGAGAGGAAGGCTTGCAGGGAGTTGCGTTTTTTGTTAAGGTTTTTAGCATTGAGCAGTACTACCTTCAGATATTCATTCATAAGTTCAAGTCAAATGGATAGGTTTACCAGTTTGGCATTGCCTAAACAGGGCACTATGGGGGTGGAAATGTCTTTGCCATTACGCGAAAGCCTAGAGAGGATAGGTGCAGACCATCCCTGGCAAGGCAGTATGGTCTGTTAACCATGTTCTCCCAGGTTGTCAAATAATGTACCCACCTGGATTGACACCAGAAACTAACCCAGTTGTTAAAAATCAATCATTTTCTGTTGGTAATGTGGCATCATCCTTGGAGAAGGTAGTATGCTGCCCAGTGGTAGGCTTATACCTGCCTGAGAGAGACAGTCAGCAAGCTCGGTCATGTCTCACTTCATACAATCAAGGGAGGTACTGTACATCTCTGGTCATGAAAACCCACATGGACTATGACAGAGTCATACTGGTACCTGTGGTTCAATGACCTGAGTGCCTGTGTTACTTGATGGATCCTAGCCCTAAAAAGGCAGCTAACCGTGACTCTCTCCTTATTTAGTCTGGTGAGGGAGACACCTGTGTGCCTCGCTATAGTATCACAGATGACCAGGAGCATACTTTTTTTTATCAGTATAAGCTTTACTCATTCTTTAGGTCTAGCTTGGGCCTTGTAAGAACTATTTCACTCTTTCATTGTGTACTGTACTTGGTTATGGCATCGGCCTGTATACCTCCTTTTTTTCTTTGCCATGAAGTTATGTACTTTACCAGTACTTTGAAGTAGCCTGTATGCCTCCTTTTTCATTAAGGAATGTACCTACATGTTATTTTGAACCTGCAGTTTACATTGTATTGATGTCTGTCCTCTTCAAATGATTTCTTATTAACCTGAATTGTCAATGTATACATAAGTGTAATTTTTTTATAATTGTTTGCAATTTTTATGTTATCTGTATGTCTTGGAGCTTATCTCCCCGGGGCTCTAATGAAAATGGACATATATCCAGTTAGACTAGCCCGGTCAACAAATGTAAAATGTTGTTGTTTCTTTCAGCTTTTCCTGGTTAGGGGTCGCCACAGCGGAACTCCAGTCCGCTAATGATTGGTAGTTGATTTTTACGTGCCGAGTTACCAGCCCTGACGCACAACCTTCAATGAAGGTATGCCCATTCACGCATGTCTCCATGCAGAAGACGCTCTAACTGAGAATCAAACTGGACAGCGTCTTACTGTGAGGCAACAACACTACCGCAGCATCACTACCGCAACATAAATAAATAAATAATTCTTCATGAGCTCCTGAACTGTTCTCCTTCCATTTTCCAAATGTAGTGAGGTACTGTGATCTACCCATATAGTATCTGTTACTCTGAAGTGTCTTAGTTATGACTTAAGCACTTGGGCTCCAAAACCAATTGTTTTACATTAGGAAGGTTTGTGGTCTAGTCACTTGTGGTGGGTGAGTGTGGCCTACACCCTTCTAAGCTGGGAAATGCTGTTCAATTGCCGATTTATTTAAACTGTTTTTTGCTGTTGTCTGTAATTTTATGCACTTTGAATTTCTAGTACTTACGCATTTTATAGCTTAGGCCAGATTCAGATTTGCTGAATCTAGAGATTCTAGACTGTTGGGTATCACTTGAGCACTATAACCAATTCTTCACTGAGATATTGAAAGATTTGAGTCATCCGTTGTCGCCATCTAACTATAAGCACCTGTATTTGCTCTTGTATTGCACTTTTAATTTGTACTTGCATTCTACTGTCGGTTTGAAATGTCTGAACTGCTTTTTATCACATTTTACTGTATACTGTACTAGTTCAACTGTAGCTTAGCCCAGTTCTAGGTTTGCTGTTTCTGCATCTGTTTTATAACTTCTGAGCATCAAATTCAAGTCATCTTTGTTGGTGAGTGCTCTCCTGCACCCTTGTTGGATGAGAGTGCTGTCTGGGTCCCATCTAATCTGGGATGATTAGACTAGAGCTCAGAATGAGCATCCTTATTGGCTAGCTTGAGTTAAAAGGGTTATTTCTTGTTTTAAGTCCCACTTTTGCACTTGTTTACATGTAGCGCACCACCGTGCACTGCCGCATAGCTGTGGTTACCATTGGTGGTTATAGACACATGCGTTTTGCTTGTTAAATTTTCCCTTAGCACTTCACTTGTGGTCCTCCAGAGTTTTTTTGCTGCCCTACTCTGGAACACTAAGCCTAGGCTCCGAGGTACCAACACACCTCTTACCCACTGGCCATTTCGAAGTGCGACCTCTTTTCTTGACCATATAAATTTACCTAACACTATGGATGGACAATTTTCCACAGTTTCTCCAGCCAGTTTGGTCAAAATGGACATCCTGAGGCAGTGTAGCAACTGCCTCATCTTCACCGACAACCCTCTACTCTTAGTCCACCCAAACGCAACATGTAAGAGCTGCAACTATATTAAGAACCTTGAATCCATGATCTCTCACACAACAGTCAGTACATATGACAATGCGCTGGTTGTCAGCATGCACATCTCACCTCCTGCTCCACCTAAACCCACATCACACATACCTACATATGTGGAGGTCCTCACCAGAAACCTTCCAAACAAACACAAGCACACTACACATAATACGTCCTCTGCAGAACACAATACACATAATAGCTCATGCACCAGTGTTTCACCTATCAAGTTCTTAAGCCAAACCACAAAACCAAATATATTAGTCATAGATGATTCCATCCTGAGATGCACAGCTGTCCCTCTCACCAGACTGGATAAGGAAAAGGTCATGGTCAGGTGCCAGGATCCCACTATATCAAACATGCACTCAAGTCTCTCTATAGTGGGTACTGTTATGACTCTGTCATAGTCCATGTTGGTGTGAATGACCTGAGATGTGCCTCTCTGGACTATATGAAGAGAGACATGGCTGAGCTCTGACAGTCTGTCTCAGTATGTCCCTAGCCTTAAGCAGCATTTTACCTTCACCTAGGATGATGCTTCAATACAAACAGAAAATGACTGACTTCAGTAATTGGCTTAGTTTTTGTTGTCATTCTAAGGGGATCTAGTTAGTATCTGTCAGCCTGGGATGACATGATCGACAGATCTCGATGCTTTGCCATAGATGGTCTTCATCTGTCACCCCTCGGGTTTAGTTTCTGGTGTCATTCTAAGGGGATGTAGTTAGTATCTGTCAGCCTGGGATGACATGATCGACAGACCTCGATGCTTTTCCAGAGATGGTTTTCATCTGTCACCCCTCAGATTTCGGCTACTGGCTAAGGCTCTTGCCACCCCATAGTGCCTTTTTAGGCAGTGTCTCAGGGACAAAATTCCTGACTTAAAAACTCCATCAAAAACAACCTCAAGTTTATGCTGCTAAAACACTAGTAGTCTTGACATGAAACTGCACTCAGTGGAAGCAGACCTCACCTTGAAATACTCAGACATTTTGTGCAGTTACAGAGACCTGGTTCAAGGCTGTGGAGAGCACCCCAGCCATACCAGGTTACACCTCCTTCCACACATTCAGACCACAAACTGAAGGCGTAAAAACTAAGGGAGGTAGTGTATCAATATTCATTAAAGATAAATACACCTCTAAACAGTGTGATTCCCTGGAGATACTTAAGGTACAATTTAACTGTTGGTGGGACACCTATTCAAGTCATTGCCAGCTACAGGACCCCCTCCATGAATCAGGACACCCACTCTGCCTATTTGGATCTACTAGAGTCTATCAAGATACATCCGAACACCATGGTTTTGAGTAACTTTAACTACCCATCCATTGACTGGCTATATTACTCGTGCTCAAACTCACTTGTCCAAAGGTTCCTTGACTTTAATTCCAATGCCCTGGATCAGCTGGTTGACACCTCCACAAAGGGTGCCAACATCCTGGATCTGCTGCTTAGCAGTATAGGGGACCACTGTAGCACCCCTAGTGTGAGGTCTTCCTTGGTGAGATCTGATCACAAATTAGTCTCAGTCAAAGTAACCATTACACCTGCCCCCTCCTGGATCAATTAAACTAAAAAACTTCTCCAAAGCAGATTATAACCTCTTATCGGATGGTATAAATAGCTTCATTGCACCTGCCCCCTCAGTTGGAAATGGCAACTATGCCGAGCTCTACACCAGTGCTTTTTACAAATATCTGTATAACTACATTGACTTGTCTGTACCTGATAGGACCAAAACAAGCTCCTCATAGAAGAGCAAACCTACCTGCCATTAGGTTTTACAATAATAGGAAGAAATTGCTGTCTAAGAGTAAGAGGGAGTGAGCCTTAGACTGGAAACACTCCCTTCTCAGCTTAAAAAAGCAAATAAGACTTCTTTTGAAGTCCTCCAAAGCAAAGTGAATCCAAATTAGATTCCTCAACTAAGGACAACCATAAGGTGTTCTTTAGATATATCCATAACCTAAAAGGAAAGGCCCAGATCTGTTCCAAACTGGTAGCTGATACCACATATACTGAACTTGTGGACATAGCTAACCTGTTGGCCAACAGGTTCTGTGAAAACTTCACTCACCTGTCCCCACCGCACATACCCCATGACATCCATACCACCTGTTTTTTACCTTGCATCTCTAAAGAGCGGGTTGTAAACTCCCTCTCTAAGACCAAAATCACAGCATCTATGGGACCTGATAACATCCCAGGCTACGTTCTACATGGGCCGTAACAAGAATTAGCAAAACCATTGGGTACTCTCTTCAGTAGGATCATAGGAGGTTACTAGCCTAATGTTCCCATAGTCTTTACAAGCCTATCCAAGTTCGACCCTTGTTCCCAAGGGCATCTGGTTCAAACAGACACTAAAATCAGCACCTATTTCCCCTGTCAAAGAAGGACACAGATGGAACCCCTGGGATGAATTTCTGGTTACCCATCCAGTCATCCAAACTGCACTTAAATAGGGCCAACAATGGGCTTTGTTTAACATTAATAGGAAGCTTATTACAAAGATGGGGCAACCTCTGTGAGACAAATATGTCTCTCCAGAAGGTTCTGTTGATGTCGCATACCAGGTTAAGGTCTTTTGAGCAAGTGACCCATGTGCCCTTTGACTTGCGAATGTGCAGCATTTCCAATAAAGCTGGGACAGAGATTGCTCTATATGCAAGGCACAGGTCGCCTCTGAGCAGTTTGTATGACACAGAGTAAAGTGGCAATGATCTCAGTTTATCCACATAAGAAAGACCTTGAAGACCCTGAATTTTCTTTGTAAGGAACCTTTGTGGTCTCTCCAATTGTTGCAGGTGTTTGGAAAGGAAAATACCATTATTGGTCTGATAAGGGAAGAGTACCGGGGGGTTATAACCTCTCTTTTTCTGGAGGCAATGCCCTTACTTACTAAATTAGCAATATAAAATACCTTTCCTGCCACTGTGGAGACATGGTGATCGAAGTTAAAGTTGCTGTCAACCTGTGTGCCCAGGTCTCTCACCACTGACCATGTGCTTAGTGTACTGCTATTGATGTGGTAGTTTGCAGAAACATCACCCTTGTTGAAGGGGATGAAAATGCATTTTTCTTGCATTGAGTTTAAGGCCATGACTTTGGCATCAGTCATTAGTCTGTGTAAGAACTTCTTGCATGATGTTGACATCACTAGGAGTTTCAGTGATCGCTCCCAGTTTGCAGTCATCAGCAAACACTGTCAGCCACAGACCTTTAGTTTTAGCCTGTACTTTGGAGAACTATATTTCCAACAGTAGGGGTCTCAGAACCAATCCCTGTGGAACACCACTGGTTACAGGTCTGCTGGAAGATGAACAGTCCCCTATTTTGACCGTATGAGTTCTGTCAGTGAGCTAGTTTGCAACCCACGTGACAATGTATGGGTTGATACCCAACTGGGTGAGTTTATCAATGATGCCTAAGTTGGGGAGTGTGAAAGGCCTTGACTACATCTAGGGAGCCCATCTGCACAGATTTTCATTCGTCTAAAGCTTGTGGTGACTGTTTCAAAGAAATCCACCAAGTTGCATGATTTCCCCTTGATAAAGCCAAACTGGGTTAGGTTAAGCATTTTGAGATTTCCTGTATCTTTGTTAATAAGGTCCATGATGATTCACTCTATGGCCTTGCAGATGAGGCTGGTCAGGCTAATGGGCCTGTAGTTCCCGGGGTCAGTGGATGCACCCTCTTTCTGCAAAGGGATGATGGTAGCTATTTTCCATTCTGCTGGGATGAAGCCAGTGCTTAGGTGTTATTGCAAGGCGTGCTACATGGTGATGCTAATTCCTGTTTTAACCCATGTTCCCATTAGTTAGGGAAGCTAATTTGTATTCGTAGTTAGCTTTGGAGGACTTCACTAGGAATCTTATTTGCTTGTTTAAGTTGAGGAGGGAGTGTTTTCAGTTTTGAGACCGTTCCTTCCTACTCTTGGACATCAATTTCTTTCTCCTATTATATACCCTATTAGTTGGCAGTTGTCCACCAGGCAGATTTGTTTTTCCTTGAAGATTTTACTTTGTTTTTTTCAGGCAAGATAGAGTCAACTGTCAACACAGAAGCAGCTGTACCCACCAGAAAGAAGTACAGAGCTACCTCAAAAAACAAGCCACCTTGGTGGAATCACAAAATCAATTGGATATATAATAGGACACAATACCTCACTTGAGCATTGTTGAAAAAACTCAAGAGGTTTGGCACAAACCCATATGTCACCCAGTGGATAGCCAACTGGCTCAAAGACAGGACCCAGGAAGTTAGAAGTGGGGAGTCCACCTCTACAAAGAGGCCAGTTACAAGTGGAATCCCTCAGGGATCAGTCCTTGGACTGCTCCTTTTTGGTGTTTACTTCTCAGAAGACAAGACCAATGTCAGTGGACTTTGGCTGACTAAATTTGCAGATGATTCAAATTAGGAGCTCATTGAATCTCACACTGACACAAATGTTCTCCAGGAGGGGCTGACACAGACAAACAACTGGTGTCAGAGCCATGGACTAAAACTAAATGCCAAGAAATGCATAATGGTATCCTTTGGGAAGTCATCCATCCCTGATAACTATCATATTGACAACACACCCCTTAGAGTTTACCCAGTAGTCAGGGACTTAGGGACACACAGGTAGTAATCTAGCCTTTGATCATCACATGTCTACAGTGGTGAGGAAATCATTCTATGTTGCACAACTTATAAACAAAGGCATGGCATCTATTTCCAAGGAGGTCATTGTTCCACTGCATTTGGCATTCATCAGACCTATCATTGAGTATAATGCCCCCTTTGGTATGTACCTAACCAGGCATATCCAACAACTGGAACATCCACAGTTGGGCCTCACTAAAAGAATACAAGGCGTAAGTAATATGTCCTATGCAGACTGTCTCAAGTTCCTATCCCTGCATTCTGTCTCCTACAGGCTTTTGAGGGGAGATCTATGCCTGGCATACAGGGCATTGTCAGATCCCACTCTGATGGTCCTCCTGCGTATCCACAAAACAAACAGTACCAGAATTACCCGTTCTAAAGACTTAAACCTTGCCTGTGATATAAATAGGACTTGTTGGAGAGAGATGTATGTATCCCAGGGACTACCCCATCTATGGAACAGGCTCCCCATCCATGTGAAGCAGAGTTCCTCCCTAACCCAATTCAAGTTCAGCTTGGACAATAGGATGGGAAAACGGAAATTCATCCCTGATTTGGCAGCTATGTCTCTAATGCAGATAGATAACCTGTAAATGGTTCATCTCGCAGGCCCATGCTTACACTTATCAAGGGGTATCAGAACATATCAGAGATTTGGGATGCATGGCTAGGCTTAAAAAGGCCCTTGTGGTTGTTAGCCTAGTAAACACCTATGGACCTACGAAACGGTTAGTTAGGGATGAAGACTTAACAGTAACAGCCAATGAAGGAGAAAAAATACATATAAAATATCAGAAAAAATTGCAAATAACTACAGTTAGGCTTTAATATAAATCTTTATGTGTGAGCAAATCTGTATGAAACTGAGTATAAAGACTAAACAAAGCTATATTAGTAATAAGCTCTCCAGGCCACAGTGTAAAAGGACAGAGTGAAAAGATCTAACAATTATTTTACTTTATGCCTCTTACCAATTGACTGACTCATTAGACTGCACAAACTTTTACTGAAACTAAAATTAAACATGGATTCAATAAACTCTGTATAGCCTTCGCATGGGGCCTACATGGAGGTTATGTGTTTGCAAGGTGAGCAACAGCGGTAATCACAAATTTATGCTGCGTACTGTGTTTAAACGGTAACAAGCACAGTTTGTGGCTGGCAACAGGAAACCATATACAGCAACACAGATAGCGAACATGTTTACAGTAGAGCAAACTGGATTAGTGGGATTGCATGGAATGCCACAATGATTAACAGGGTTTAACATATAGTAACGTATATGGTCCAAATAGAGTACAGGACAGTATATACCATGCAGAGTATTATGAAATCCCATTCCAGGCATTCTGTACGCATATATATTATCTTATCAAAGTTTCAGAATATCGAATCTGATATGGTTGACACCATATCATCGAATTCTGAAACATCGAAAGATAAAAAAAAAAGGCCTAAAAACAAAAATAAATAAAAACTTACCTTTGCAAGCAGGGGGGGCAAGTCCCCCTGCACCAGCCCCCCACACCCCCCTACATAAATATACCAACTCTGAGACCACACTACACTGAACTAAATGAAAATCTCCCCTTACGGAGATTTCCATTTAAACGTTCAATGTTTTTTGCTTTCGCTAATCTGGTGCCAACAATATCAGCTTTGATATCGTTGTCCTTCAACAATGTGAAGTAGACCCTTCTGTATAAAAGTTTTGTAAATGATCTTTAAGGGTACATGGACTGCCATGTAAAATAAACAGTCAAGGGGAGTGTGTATATTGAAAAGGGAAACACAGATGAATTGTAGGAATGAACAAAGGGAAAGCAGACAGGTGAAACAACAATGTACAGCAAATGAGGCCATGTCAATGGAAGACAGTTGTAGCAGGAACACTAATCGCATATCAAAATTGTACAGTACAGCCTACACAATGAAAATGTATATTATGTGACTGTCACACAAGGTGACATAACAATGGAGAAAATGTCTGAGATAACCATCCTGACATGAACTCAGAGGACATCTATCTGGGATGTTATATACAATTCGGGTAGGGTGAATATTGCAAAGCTGCGCAAACTGATTTGCTTGAACATGAGTGTAATGTCAGCAAAGGTCTCCAACAAGTGGGACACAATTACAGGCTCATCAACAACAGTAAAAGAAGCATGCACAATCTTCAGTCATGGACAATATCAGAATAATACCACCAGCAATCCCATGTCTCTGACATAACATATGTGATTCTAAGCCATCATAGATGGTTCTGCATGAACACACTTGTACAACTATTATGACATGTCTGCACTCTATGAGGGTAATCACGCACACTGTCCTGACACTGTAATATCTGCTGGACATGTTAGGAGGGACACTGTTATACCTGTATGTGACATTATGATCAATGCAGGCTAGTTAACTGGTGTGCATGGCATATATATATATATATATATATATATATATATATATATATATATATATATATATATATATATATTTATATATATATTTTTTTTCTTCCTGTCCTCTGCATTTTGCTCTGTTACACCAACCACCTGCATGTCCTCTGTCACCACATCCATAAACTTTATCTTAGGCCTTCCTCTTTTCCTGTTACCTGACAGCTTCATCCTTAGCATCTTTTTCCCAATATACTCTGCATCCCTCCTCAGCAAATGTCCAAACCAGCGTAATCTTGCCTCTCTGGCTTTGTCTCCAAACCTTCCAACCTGGGCTGACCCTCTAATATACTTATTCCTAATCCTGTCCATCCTCATCACACCCAGTGCAAATCTTAACATCTTCAACTCTGCCAACTCAGGGTCATATGGCACAATCCAGACTGTCACAAATGTAACACATGCCATCAATGGTGTCAAGCAGCTATGTATGTCCTGTGTGCATCACCAGAACAAGTATCACACATGCATCTGGTGTAGCACCTTGATGGGTGTGCTGCACCATCAGATAGTAATGTTTATGTAACAAAAAGAATACCTAGGTATGGCCAGTACGATGTGTGACAGCTCACTCTGATAAAAGGTAGTACACTTCAGTTACACAGCACTGGAAGATGTGTAGGGAGGTACATGGAGAAAGGTGCATTGTACTCAGTTATTGGTTTGATGAAGGCTGTGAACTATAGAGGTATTATGACTTTTGATGCGGATGTCCTTCACATACTCAGCATTTGTGTTACATACAAGGAAGTAGTCAGCACTGTGGCTGCATACTGGTGGACATTCCACATACCATCTACCCCAGGACAGATGTCACATACCAGTTGGTCTGCTTATAGGGTGTGATGTCTACTTTATCCTTGAGTTGTGCATTTGTTTTCATAATGTAACAAATCCCCCATGTTTTTGTTTCATCTCATGTGTTGTCGTGGCTGTGGGAGCAATCTTTGGTGTGTGCTGATACTGTCTGATACTAATATCACAGTTGGAGTCAATGATTGCCCACAATCTGTAGTCCTTCAAACAGCTGTTTGGACACAGGATGTGTATGTCATTCATGATGTCTTTGACTTAAATAATAAACAGGAAAGGGCCTAGCAGACAGCCCTGATGTATGGACCTGATTACTGTACCTGAGATGTAGTTCACTTCACACATTTCAATATATTTTGATGCCATGTATGTGATCCACTGGTCTACCCACTTTATGATATATATATATGTGTGTTTATGGCCACATCTGAGTGGATTTGTGTCAAATGCCTTGGGCTGGTCAAGTTCCACAGGATGATGGTGTTGTCATCATACATGCCCTCAATGACCTCTTTGAAGACATCTAACAGATGTAACAGGCATGATGCAGCATTAATGACTCACACAGGTCTGTTGCACACAGATGGGGTATTACTAGTGTCCACTTAGAAAAGGTTCATGATGACATGTTGCCCTACCTCACAGATGACAAGAGTCAGGATGTGTCTATACAGGTTTACTATCAAATGACTGAAAATCAAAAGACTGAATCCCAAAAAGAATGAAAATTCAAAATACTGAATGATGGAATTTGCCCTTCTCCACTGTTGTGTGATCTTGGAGTTGGTATATATAGTTAGCGGGGGCTTGCCTCTTGCATTAAAAATTGTATTCAGTATTTTGAATTTTCAGTCTTTTTGGGATTCATTCTTTTGATTTTCAGTCATTTGATAGTAAACCTACATGTTGTATTGTTGTTGTGTCTTTCGGCTTATCCCGGTTAGGGGTCGCCACAGCAGAACTCCGGTCTGCTAATGTTGGTAGTGAATTTTTATGTGCTGAGTTATATATATATATATATATATATATATATATATATATATATATATATATATATATATATATATATATATATAGATATAGATATATATCCAGTAGCAAATGTTACTTTTATCTGTATGGATTTCTTAGAAGTGTACTGATGGCATGGGCATGTTTGTCAGGGCATTTCATTTTCTCAGATGCACAGCCTTATTAACTGTCATCACAACTGCTAATAATACAACTGTTTTTCTGTGTACACTCTTCTATTGTCATTTTCAGTGAAACAGTAAATGTCCTGTCCTATATTATCAATGACACAGGGGTTTTAGCCTTCTAGGATGGACTATACACACCTCTAGTGAAGTGCTGGCCACAGGTAGGCATGACTGGCAATAGCTTAAAATGGAATGTTCTGTGTTATGTTTCAGGGACAGTTCATTTGAGAGCACTTCTAGAATTTCACTGATGGGATGTTAGCAAAATTTGTGGAGCTTTTCTCCCTGGGCCTCCACTAAAAATGAGTTTCAAACCAAGTGGACTTTCCTGTTTAACAAACGTCAAATAAATAAATAAATAAATAAAATAAAAATGTGTCATTTGCCTGTTCTTTTAGGGGTGGGGAGCAAAGTTGCTTTTCTGTTTTGGCACAAACAAGGATTTGTTGCTATTGTTACTCTCCTTGTTTTGCATCCAACCTGGCTTTGTATGTGATTGTAATATGTTACAGCCACACCGTTCTTTTTTATATTTCAATATCTTGACTGTTTTATGTTTCTCCAGTGGCTAATAGTGAAATGCTACCTTTTCTGCTTTATCTGGAAACAGGTATTTTTTAGTTATGTGATACTTATGTGTATTATCCTTCCGTTGTGTTTTAGGACATCTAGGACTATGGTACCCAGGCATCTCAATCCTCGAAAACCATCCTTCAGTGACCCTGAGAATTAGGTTACTGTGGAAGCTTTTAGGTGACATGGTGCCTTTCTGCCTGAGTGTGGGGATGTGGATATATGTCAGGCAGAATGCAAAACTGGCTGCAGATAGTTGCTGATGTGAATGCAGTATGTGGCCACAGCAGGACATATGACCAGGTGTGCTATTGGGCCACTGATATGATCTCATCTGCACGGAGGACAGCAGGTGCAGTGTCCTGTAATCAGGTGGGTACCGGGGGGCCTGCTACAGAGCCACCACTAACAGCAAATGAAGAGTTCCTGTCCACTGTCAGGGATCCAGACAGCTTCCTGGAAAGTACAGAACAGCATGTCCTTGACAGTGGTGCTGCTGTTTCAGGGTCACCAAGCATGTCCCAGGAGGAGCTTCCAGGTACAGACAGTGATACGTAAGTTCTGTTTAACAATAAATTCACTTAGGGGGAGTTGTAGATTGCTACAATTAACACTTTCTGATTGATTACATGAGTTTAGGTTGGACTTGTCATCCAAGATCTTGTTAAAAGTATCGTTAACAGACATAAAGGGCAAAAGGTTTTAACCCCCTTTGTTACGTGTTACTGTTAATTGTGATGATGTTGTCCTTACCTTTTGCTTAACGTCTTCCAGCACCATCATCCATGGGAAGTATTGCATCAACTGCACATGGTAAGCCAAATATATTTTTTTTGTCAGTAGTGATGTGCAGTTCAAAGAAATATATATTTTATCCATATGTGTGATGTGGGTGTCAAGACTGTTGTGTGTATTGCTGAACTGTCTGTAATAGTGGTACCACTGTTAGTTTCTTAGCATACATTTGACTATAGTAGTGTAAATATGAATTACTTTCCAGTGTTTGTTGCTTATTATCACTGGTGATCCTGACAATGGAGGTGTAGGATCATCTGTGAATATTGCCAGACTCTGACAATGATGGTGGCCAAACACTGGGTTGAATCTGACACTAAGGTTGGCAATCAGCCAATCCCTGTAATTTCATCAGACACAGCCAGTAGGCCTAGCCTACCCATTCCAGTGAGCCCACAGATATTGGACAGGTGGAAGGTGAGACACTTGATCAAGGAAGTGTGGTTACTGTGGCTACAGTGCCTGTTGACACTGGCCATAGCTAAAGTGTGGGTGAAGTGCCACACAGGAGGGTTGTTAGGGGGTGCTCAGAGGAGGCCTGCTGTTCATCCACCACCTGATCCAGGTGTGTCTTCCCTTGCCACTCGATCTATGTTTAGGGCCATCATGGAGGCACAGGAATGGACCAAAAATATGAGGCAAAAATCTGAACAGTTGATAAGTATGCACACACAGCAGTCACATGATTCAGCAGTGAAGCTTAAAGCTCATTTTGTCTCACTGGCGATTTGTTACTTTATCCAAATGTCTGCCTGCTTCTCTTTCTTACTCACACACACTCACTGACCTTTTGTATCAGCCTAGGTTTCCTGCTCCCCCCAACGTGCGCACACTCAACACCCTGTGCAAGTGATGATATCTGTGCCACATCCTTGTTTTTTTATATTTTGGATTCAGGGATACATAACATTTGTGTCTGATGCTCAGAATGCATAACTGACTTAGTGCTTAGTATATCTGCACTTGTGATGTTGTTTTGTTAATTGCACCTTTGACATTTTTTGATCTTAGAAAGTTAGACAGTTGATAGAATCAAACATTTTTTGCATCAGTATTTTTAATAATCTTCTTATGGTTGTGAAGTCTGAAACTGAAATGTGCCTCATTACTTTCTAACTTCTCTCATTACTAATTTTCCATTACAAAAGTATGATGCTAAACTGAGTGCGTTCAGTGACCATCAGTACTTTTGAAAGGTATCAATGTGTGAATCTTTGATGACTGAGGCCTGCTCCTTGATAGAGGACACATGTAATCACATAATTCTCTACTGTCACATGTTAAAGTAATTTCTGTATAAATTAAATTACCCACCTTTTACTTGCTTACATTACCAAGTAACAACATGCAAGGATATGCCCTTCATTCATATTATTACACAATACACTCCAGGTTCAGCACTTACCTTGTAAATCCAACAGTTGCAACAGCTTTAGTTCAGGGCTGACTTTGTCTGATTTAAGCAACATGGGTAGGTAAAGGTTATGAGCATTGCCTAGCATCAATGTTACTGTATGTAAGTGCATAGGATGAAGGTTTTAGCCACTTAGCTGGTGAGTGAGTACATACATTGCCTCTTAGCCAATGCAAGAGCATATTGAGCACACCCACATCTGCCTAAACCCACAGCAGGTGCTGGTTCACCCTCTGACTCCTGACCTACTTGTGGCTGTGGTGACCTTGTTATTGGGGATTTGATAAGTACCTCTTCCCCTTGTTGATCCTGCTGAAGTTCCTTTCTCAGGTTGATGTTGTGTAGCATGGCACAGATGGTGAATATTTCAGTACATGTACATGTATTTCACTGCATGGCTTCCCCAGTTGTATCTAGGCACTAGAACCACAACTTCAGCAGCCCAAACACATGCTCTATGATATTTCTGGTTTAAAAGTGTGCCTCATTATGGCATTCTCAGCATGTGTGTGTGTGTACATTTCTGATGGGTGTCATAAGCCATGGTTCCATTGCCTAACCTGCATCCACAAATAAATCACCCTGTGGGATATCACCCTACTGAACATCTGATGCAGTTGTCAGGTGTGCCAGATATATGAGTTGTGGTAACTGCCTGGGCTGTCAGCACACATGTTCAAGATGATTCCCTTGACATTACACATGACTTGGCAGTTAATAGAGTGGAAGTCCTGTCTATTTATGTACAGCCTTCTCTGTTCCTTGGATGGTGCTTTAATTTCTATATGCATACAATCTATGGCACCTTCTACTTCAGGGTAGAACTCCTGCATATTTGTGGCCATGTCCTCAGGAGTATGGGGAAAATATATATATGGTCACTGGCATGTTGCAGCATACCATTTAAGAACTGCTGGAGGATCCTGACTACCGATGCCTGTGACACCCCCAGCATGTCCCATGTTGGTCTCTGAAAGGTTCCAGTAGCTAAAATTCTAAGTGCTACACATACCTTTGTCTCGACTGCTATGGGTTCCCCTCAGTTTGTCCTGGGTCTGAGATGAGGACTCTCCTCCTTCTTGGCCATGGTCTGTTAGCAGCAGCATAGACTTCAGCCTGTTGCACATACACATGAATTAAAGCAACAACAGCCCCTAACATTCTTTCTGTGTAGACTCCTTTCTCTCGCTGTATTCCAATAGGTTTTGGAATTCACAGGGAAAACTAGCATTGAGTCTACACAGTTGCTTTATTACTTGTTGAATAGCTCCTCCATCTTGGATTGGTTGATTAGCATACAATTCAGCTGCCTATGCTGTAATTACCATGTCACGGTGTTTACCTTGTTTGTCCAGTTCTACACATAGTGTAGAGCTGCTTACTGAATCCAAAGCAGTGTGCTACCATTTGCACGCCGTGTTAGGGTTTATTTAATCTGGCTGTTAGTGTCTGCTGTCAATCAGAAATGTATACAGATGTATTTACTAATACATATGTGTTCTGTTTGTGTTATTCATTTTGTCATAAGACATTTAGGGGGGAGGCCATCCAAGGCTGTAGAAGGTTGCTTCTTCATCTGATTTGTTACAGTACTATTTCTTGCAGTTGGCAGTCTGACCTGCATACATTTTTTTTTATTTTCTACTTTGTTTCTCACTGTTTTTTTTCTTAAAGTTGATATCGTAAAAATGTCCTAGAATATGCAGAATATTATTGGACTGCCGAACAGAAGGAAAAGGGCGAAGGTTTTCCTGTGCCATTCTGAAATGGCTCCACATGTATTCTTTCCTAAAGAAACACAAGCAACTGTGACAACGGCCAAGAGACTTGCAGTATATTCAAATGCTTTGTGATAGTTGGACTTCCATTTGCATTGAATGTTGTGCAGATACACCCATTTTAGTTTGTAGATGTGGGTTCAAAAGAGCTTGGCTGTTGACACTGAGGAGGACTGCATTGATGCTTTCTAGAGTTAATGGGGGGCCTGTCTGCAATGGGGAGTAAATATCACTACACTTACCTGTTCACCTTGAAGCTAGTATTAATGCAGTCATCTGTGTCACTTACTCTTTTGGGAAGTGATTGAAGTTTCATTTTAGACCAAAAACAGAATCATTTCTCCCACTTTGGAAGAACCAGTGGATCAAACATCAAAGGGCCGGAGTTAAAGAATCCATGTAATGTAGGTAAAGTGCTAGACCCTTGGCACAGAATGCACCATAATAAATGAGAATATACACACACATTACCCCTCTGGGGTTCATAGTTCTCGACGTGACTTTTTTCTTATATTTTCAATTATTTTTAGCATGTCATTTCCATCAAAATTATTTTTAAGTGACTTATAAAGCACTCCAAGGCTGCTTTGTAGCAGTAAGTTGTTCAGTTACAACCAGTATTCCAGATGCAGATATGCAGCGCTGTAAAAGGAATTTGGTGTGGGGGGAGCAGCAAACTCATTGCTCTGAGATAAAATCAGAGAGGGTGCTATGTCATGTCATGTCCAGATGTTGAAGGGAAACCTGTAATGGCTGGATCTGGACTGACTTTCAGTTATGTACTAGAGTGTCAGCATTGGCAGCATACTCCGCATACTACCATGGTGTCCTAACAGTAAAACACGCTAGGATTCTATTGGAAATATCAGAGCTGCAGCAAAAAAAAAAAAAAACAAAGTTTCAAGGAACCAAAATAAACAGGAAGAAAATGTGTCCCTTGAACTACAGAGTGACACACAGCAGAATAAGGCTGCAGCACAGGTACTGCAGGTCAGCAATGCCAAATATATACCTTATTTTGACTTGCTTTCAACAAATGTATCCTGACCCAGGAATAAGGTCAATACCGAGGAACCTGAGGCTTATCTGAACCCAGCTGACTTACATAGCTACATTCTGAAGCAGAATGGTCCCTGCCATTGCCCACACCATCTGCAATATATTATTTTTACAGCCCATGAAGGCCACATATTTTGACAGGGTATTCATACCAGCATACTGGTAAGTGACATAAGAGATCCCTGCACCCTTGTGACAAGCATTTTGAGTATTTAGCAGAAAGTGGACACCAAAATGGGATCATATCATGGAAGTGACAATCACATTAGTGCTTAAACCTGGAAAGTATCTTTTAGAAGTTATGTCAAATAGGCATACAATCCATATTAACCTGGAGTCTAAAGTTCTGGCTAAAATATTAGTTTCCATACTTCCATCATTAGAATTATAGATGCCATGAGCCCCAAAATCGCCAGGTATTCCCTCACAGTGACCAAAAATTGAGTGGAAAACCTTAGAAAATGATCTAGATAAAGATCTATTTTTCCTCTGGAAGAAAAGCTCTTTGAACTGAGGTGTGTAGTTGACATCCCAAGAACACAAAAGACTTTTTAATATTGTCTTGGAATCCCAGTTAGTGCAATAGATCTGTCACTCAAGAAAGACCTTCCTGGCACCTTGAAAAAAACATCTGCAAAGATAAGCAAGTCATCTAAATATGGGAAAATGTGGCTACCCTGTAGCCTGCAATGAGCCATAATTTGAGCTAGACAGTTTATGAGCACTCTTGGTACAGTGGATAGTGCAGAGCTTATCTAAACAATCCTGTGGTGGTTTGTGACTGACTGTGCAGTTGCCTGGTAAGAGAAGATTTATTTTGATTTACGTTATTTTTTATCACTCTTTGACACAATTGGAAGGAAGAGAAGGATAGCTTGTAGACAAGAAGATTTATTTTGATTTATATTTTGTTGCTTTACCTATAATTTTCACTATATAGTGTTAGAAAGAGAGAGGTTTTTTTCAGACAAATTCTGACCACGCAAGGGTCCAAGTCAGCTATAAATTCACATACACTGCAGGAGGACAATCTAGAGCCTATATGAAACAATCCTGTGTTGTTTTGTAATTTATTGATCTTTACTGTTAAAAACAAAAATGCACAACTGTGAGCAGTAGTGAGCAGAAGCTACTTCATGCATTCGTATGTGATGTGAAAGAATTCCACCTTTTGTGTGACTTTCATAACTGCTACAGAGTAATGACTTTATTCTACTTAATTTAATATTTAGCTGTATGCTGTTTGTGTGATTTTTCTCACAGAAGTTGATTAAAATCTCTGTGAGTTCTGTGGTGACTAATTTTGATTATCCGTTTCTTTTAGAATTCTTTATTCATTTGCCACTGAAAATGGATGCCATTAATGATTGTCTAAAGCACAAGTTTCTTGCACAGTGTACTAAATGCTATGTATATTTAAAAGTAATAATTGAGAACACTGGTGATCTGTGCTCCTCGTATCAAAAGCTGGATGATTTGGTTACCGTTAGTAGTAAATCTAGACTTCCTGATGATTGCACTTGTGCAATTAGCACAACTTGCATATTAATGACTGGACTGATGACATAAACAATGTCAGGCAATGAGCAAATAGAACACATTTAAGACAAGACGTGTCTGTTGTTACTAAAAGAAAACTCAACACTATTGAACAAGATAATACCTCTGACAACCTTGGAATTCTGGGTACAAGTATTCATCACTCTGATGATTCAGAGCATATATAAGAAAATAAAAAAGTAAAAAGAAAGGAAGGAAGAAGATCACAACAAATAACAAGGAAGAAAAATAAACTGATTATTGACTGCAAAGCAAAGAGAATACATAGTAAAAAGACACAGATTTATGTCACGCACAGATTACAGGGAATGATAACATTTTTCTACCAGAAAACCTTCAGTCTACAGAGGAAGGCATAATTTTTCCAAAAGAGAAGGTAGAAAAACAAGCAAGGGGCAGTTGAAAAGAAAGAAATCAAAACTGAATATGAAAGGACTCAAGACTCTGTTTTGATGAATCTTTTGCACATCTGTGAAACAAACAGCATCAGAACTATTAGATTAAATTTTGCTTATAGCATAAATAGGACATGTTGGAGAGACAGATATGTTTCTCAGAGAATTCCCATTCTCTGGAACAGGCACCCTGTCCGTGAGAGGCAGAGTTCCTCCCTATCCCTGTTTACGCCAACTTGGACCAATGGATGGCTAATCAGAGCAGTCAATAAATCACCCCCAATAAATCAAATATAAATCAAATGTGTGGGTCACATTTGGGGTACACAGCTAGGGTTTTAAGGGCCCTAGCGGTCGTTAGCTTATTATACACCTATGAACCTATTAAGATCATTACTTGTAAGAAAAAAAGAGCAGAAAGACAGAAGTTGGCATCATAGCTCAATCTATGGATGTACAAAGATACCCGGACAAGAATTGTACGTTTGCAAATGTAATAAGGAATGAAAACAGTGGGATTAATAAGAATAATGTTGATGGTGATCATTCCTTTGTAACAAATGATGGAGCAGAGATTACTGAATCAGAAGTAGAAGATTATTCGGATCTGGTCAGAAAACATATTCTTGTAATTGGCGATTCAGTTGTTAGAGGAAATGATACTTAACATTTGCAGAGAAGATAATGAACAAATAGTGTTATGCATGCCAAAAGCAAAAACAGAGGATGTGAGAAAGACATTAGAATACCTTAATGTAAGGAAGCATGGATCTGTTTTTATTCATGTTGGTACAAATGATCTCATCCACTTTCTGTGTTGGAGGGAAGCCTTCTAGCTTATCAGTGGGAGTGGTAAGCACTAGGTAGACTATCTACCACAAGAGAAGTGGTTCCTGGCCCAGAAATTGTAGTTTATTTGGCCGTTTGGACAGTTTTACCATCTCTCTCAACTTTCAGGTTTAAAAACCCATGTTTGCTCTTGTTTCCTGTAACTAGTCTAGTCCAGATACAGATTTGCTGTATCCAGGACTGTTTGAAAGCTTCTAAGTGGTGCCCAAGTCTGCTCTTCAATTTTTCCCTTAGATCTACTAATTCTTTCCTCTCCTGCACTTATACAACTTATTAGTCTAGCACTTTACCAGACTTCTTGTAGCAATTATTGTAGCACACAAGTGCTACCAGCACTAAACGTTCTACAAGGAAACAGAGCTGGTACTTATCAGTGCCCACCCCTCCAGGCATGTCTAAAGGTCAGTTCCCTTTGCTTTCTCCTATTAACCTTGTGAACTTGGGCATCCTGAGGCAATGTAGCAACTGCCTCATGTACACCGACAACCCTCTCCTCTTACCTTCCAACACTCAGACTTGCGAGAGATGCACTTATATATCCAAAGTGGAAGCCACGCACTCTCTAGCCAAGACCAGAATAGCTGGTCAAGAGGAGAAGGTCAACACTTGCACCACACCACATGGAATACATAGCCCTCTGGAACACACACTAGCACTGCCTTCACATAAAAACACAAACCACACACCCACCTTCATGCAAGCGCTCAATAAAAATTTACTCAAGCAACAGAGATCTACAAGGCAGAAATGCACTCCACCACCACAACACAACACTAATCACAAGACACATAACTTTCCTAAACAGTGTGCCACTCAACCAAAGCCCCTAAGGAAAAACAGTATGCCCAACATACTAGTCATAGGTAACTCAATAGTGAGGCACACTGATGTCCCACTTACTAGGTTGAATAAGGAAAAAGCAACAGTCAGCTGCCTGTCAGGTGCCAGGATCCAACACATAATGCACGCACTCAGGTCGCTCAACAACATGTACAAATAAGTCTGTCATTGTACATGTGGGTGTGAATGACCTGAGATGTACCTTCCTGGACTACATGAAAAGAGACATGGAGGAGCTCTCGGATTATGTAGCCCAGGCGGGTATGACCTTAGCCCTGAACAGCATCCTACCATCACCCAGAATGTTACCACAGTACAAACAGAAAATGATTGATTTCAACAATTGGCTAAGTTTCTGGTGTTACTCTAAGGGAATCCAGTATTTGTCTGCCTGGGATGACATGACTGTCATACCTCGATACTTTGCCAGAGATGGCCTGCATCTGTCACTCCTGGGCTTCCGGATACTGGCCAAGACTCTTGCCACCCCTATAGTGCCTTTTTTAGGCGGTATTCCAAAGACCAAATCACCACCATAACAGCTACAAACAAATGCAATCTGAGGGTCATATTGCTTAAGTCTAGAATTCTAAATCTCAAAATGCACTTGCTCGAGGCACTCCTTAAAATGGAGAACATCGACATTTATGCTGTAACAGAGACCTGGTTCAAGACAGCAGAAAGCGTCCCTGCACTACCAGGCTATAACTCATTCCACACCTTTCAGCCCCAGAACTTGGACCGAAACTCCAAAGACAGTGGTGTTTCCATATACATAAAGGATGTGCACACTTCCAGACTGGTAGCCCAACATAATGGATCAGAGATACTTCAGGTGTAGCTAACATTGGGTAAGACAGCGATTCAGGTCGTAGCCTGCTATAGGTCCCCAACCATGTCCCAAGGCTTGCACTCCACATTCCTAAGCCCCCTGGAGAATATTAGGGTCCAACCTAACACTCTCTTACTAGGCAACTTCAACTACCCCTCCATTAACTGGGTGAACTACTCATGTACCAGTACACTTGCCCAACATTTCCTGGAGTTCATTAATTCCAATGCCCTGGACCAGGCTCGTTTTTACCCCCACTAGAGGTAGCAACAACCTTGACCTGGCAGTTACTAACATGTGCAACTGTTGCTCTACACCAATAGTCAGCTCCTCACTGGTTAGGTCCGACCACAAACTAATCACCTTGGAAATCCACATCCCTCCCACCCCACCCCCCAGCAAAGGTAACCACCATGAAAAACTTCTCCAAAGCTAACTTTGGGATCCTAAAAACAGAGGTGGCTAACTTCACAGCACCCATGCAAATGGAGAATAGTTGTGTGACCACAGAATCATACACCAGTGCACTGTTTGAACACTTAGACAAATGGATAGATCTCGCCATACCCAATAGAATCAAGACACTCTCCTCCAAATAAAAAGAAACCAATCTGGTGGTCCACTGCCATAAACAAACTCTACAACAGAAGGAGGAAACTGATGCGGCATAAGGTGAAGTCCCAAGACTGGAACAACTCCCTTACCTGCCTCAACAAAAAGTTTAGATCCCTCATCAAATCCTCCAAAGCTAGGTATGAAAACAGAATTGCAGCAGATAGTAAAGACAACCACAAGGCCTTCTATAGTTATGTAAAGAATCTCCACGGCAATACCCAGATTTGCTCTGACCTACTGCACAATGCTACTTCCTATACCGAGCCAAGAGATATTGCCAGTATACTGGCCGACAGATTCATTGCCAACTTTACCCCTCTCCCCCCAAAGGACCAATAACAATATCAGTAGATTGCCAGGCACCCAGTATTACTGCTGCACAGGTTAAAACAGCACTGTCCAAGGTCAAGAATAAAGCTTCTATGGGATCTGACAATATCTCTGATTGTGTTCTACATGAACTACAGAGTGAACTGGCACCTCACCTCTGTGCCCTTTTCAATCACAGCCTTACCTTGGGCTTTGTCACTGCTGAATGGCGCACTGCTACAGTCATCCCTCTCTACAAAGGAGGAGTGACTGCAGACCCTGGGAACTATCGCCCCCCATTAGCCTGACGAGTCTGATATGCAAAGCTATGGAATGCATCATTATGGACTTAATAAACAAGGATATAGGGAAACTCCAAACCCTGGATCCCACACAGTTTGTTTTTGTGAAGGGTAGATCATGTCTCCTCAACTTGGTCAACTTCTTTGAGTCAGTCACTAAAGCTGTTGACGAAGGCAAGGTGGTTCATACAGTCTACCTTGATCTGGCCAAGGCTTTTGATACCATTCCCCACTCAGGAATCATAGAAAAACTCACTAAGCTTGGCATCAACCCCTATATCACTAGGTGGGTTGCAAACTGGCTCACAGATAGAACCCACACACAGTTTGGGTTTGTAAAAGGTAGATCATGTCTCCTAAACCTGATAGACTTCTTTGAAATAGTCACCAAAGTCATAGATGAGGGTAAGGCGGTTCACACAGCCTATCTAGATCTTGCCAAGGTGTTCGACACCATCCTCCACTCTAGAATTATAGATAAACTCACTAAACTAGGTATAAATCCCTATGTTACAAGATGGGTTGCCAACTGGCTTACTGACAGAACCCACACTGTGAAAGTAGCAGACTCCAAATCAGACTTCAGACCAGTGACAAGTGGAGTACCACAGGGTTCAGTCCTGGATCCTCTCCTGTTTGGTATCTACTACTCTGAAGTACAGGCTATCACAGAAGGTATTTAGCTAACTAAATTCGCAGATGACTGCAAACTAGGAGCCATAATTGAAACTCCTAATGATGTGGACATCCTACAAAAGGGCCTCACTGAGACAGATGGCTGGTGTCAAAGCCATGGTCTCAAGCTCAATGCCAAAAAGTGCATTTTCATCCCCTTTGGTAAAAACTCTGTACCCATGAATTACCACATAGGCGGTAGTCTACTTAACACCAAAAGTGTGATAAGAGACCTTGGGACACAGGTGGACAGTAGTCTCTCCTTTGATAATCACATCGCCACAGTGGTCAGGAAATCCTTCTACATGGCACACCTCATCACAAAACGTTTCTCATCCAGAAAAAAAGAGGTCATTATTCCCCTCTACTCATCACTCATTAGACCCATTATAGAGTACAGCGTCCCTTTTGGTATGTAACTCACAAGACATCTACAACAACTGGAAAGGCCGCAAAAATACCTCACAAAGAGGATTATTGGCCTCAAACAGATGCCTTATGTAGACCAACTCAAAAAACTCCAGCTTTACTCCATTGCATATACGGACCAAAACCTTGTCACCACAATAAACAGAACATGCTGGAGGGATAGATTTCTGTCCCAGAGACTTCCATACTTTGGAACAGACTACCTATCTATGTCAAACAGAGCTCCTCATTAGGACTCCAAGAAAAATCTTGATGATTGGATGGGTAATAGGAAATTCACCCCAGGGATCACTTCTGTGGTTCTGCTTGACAGGGGCACAGGAAAATAATTTTCTTGGGTGGCGCCACGGTACCTTTTTGGCTAGGCTTGTATAGGCCCTAGGGCCAATAGTCTAGTATCTACCTATGAACATATGAAAGTAGCTGACTCCTCCAAGTCAGACTGCTGATTAGTCGATTAGTCATGAGTAGAGTCCCACAGGGTTTGGCCCTGGGTCCTCTCCTGTTTGGTATCTACTTCTCTGAAGTCCAGGCCAACACGAAGGGACTCTGGTTGACAAAGTTCGCAGAGGATTGCAAGTTGGTAGATATTATTAACTCCCCAAGTCATGTTGACATCCTACAGAATGGCCTCACTGTGACCAATGACTGGTGTCAGAACTATGGCCTTAAGCTCAATGCCAAAAAAATTGTTGTCATCCCCTTTGGGAAAAACCCAGTTCCCATGAATTACCACATTGATGGTAGTCCACTGAACACAGAAGGCTTAATAAGAGATCTGGGAACACAGGCTGACAGCAACCACTCTTTCGATCACCACATTGCCACTGTGGTCAGGAAGTCATTCTATGTGGCACATCTCATTACTAAGGGTTTTGCATCCAGAAAAAAAAAGAGGTCATTGTCTCCCTCTACTCTTCCCTCATTAGGCCAATCATTGAGTACAATGCCCCATTTGACATGTACCTCACTAGACACCTGCAATAACTGGAGAGGCTGCAAAAGTACCTCAAAAAGAGGATCCTAGGCCTTAAACACTTGTCCTGTATGGACAGACTCAAAAAACACCAACTATTCTCTGCCTCATATCGCCTACTTAGAGGTGATCTCTGCTTGACTTACAAAGCCATATCTGACCCAGCTCTGTTATAAATGCTATATCTAAAGAAATCCCATTCCCTCCACACTACATGCTCCAGAGACCTCAACCTCATTACCACAATTAACAGAACATGCTGGAGGGACAGGTTCATAACCCAGAGACTGCCCATGCTATGGAACAGACATCCCATACATGTCAAGCAGAGCACCTCGCTGACCCTCTTCAAGAGGTCTTGATGAGTGGATGGGAAACAGAAAATTCATCCCGGGGATAACTCCAGTGCCTCTACTTGACAGATGCACTGGGAACTAAGGTTGTGTAGCACTATGCCAGGGTAATCCTATGGCTAGGCTTGTAAAGCCCCCAGGGCCATTAGCCTAGTACACATCTATGAACCTATGAACAAGGGCTCTCTGATTGTAAGTAGGGAACTTACAGCCCTCTTAAATAGCATAGGTTGTACTGCTGTTAGGACTTATTTTTCATAGATCACATATAGAAAGGAGTGTCAGGTTACCGTGAATTAAAAGATTTTTTCCGGGTAGATACCTACCTGAAAAAATGTCCTGTTTTAAAAAAATGGAAATCTGTAGAGCATCTGAGCCTAATTTTGGGCAAATGTGCTTAAACAGGATGACATGCACTTATCAAGATCGTGAAAGAGAAGTTTTGCAGCAGATATTTTGCAATATTTGCCAAACACAAGGCAGGATTTTTGCCAGGTCAAAAACAATTCACAGCTAACATTTCATGTATTTTTGATGGTTGTTAATGCTAGGAGCATTAATAATAAAGTTATTTTATTGGAAATTTTGATACGTTCTCATAAGATTGTTGATGTTATTATTTGTGAAACATGGTTAAAGAACAATGACTGGAAATCAGTTTTGTCAGGGTATTAGCATTTTTACTGTAACAGACATTCTGACAGAAATTCAGATAGAGGTTATGATAGGGATTAAAGATTTTTATGAGGCCTATGATTATTACATGTTCAGTGATAACACCAATACTATACATTGTGTAACTGTGACAATAAAGACAACCCTGTAACATATAACAATTGTAGTGTAAAAACCACCAAAATCAAGTGCTGTTGACCTAGAGAAATTCATACATTTCTTGCATGAAGCACAGGCCGGAAGAATAAAAGTGGCTGGGGACTTAAATTTACCAGAAACATACTGGAATAGTATTGACTCAACAACATTAGTAAAGAAATTATTTACAACATATGTTTGGGAACAACAATTTCTTCACATTGTAAAAACCCTACCAGGGAACGGAATACACTAGACATTGCTTGCATCCCTAAATAAATTACAGTTACTTCATATCAAGTTTTACCACTGTTGATGTGCAGTGATCATGGGGTTATAAAAGTTAATTTGTTGCAAGATAGTTTTGTCAAACTAAAAACTAAACCAATGCACAGAAGATTAATAAGATATTATATGGAAGAAGACGGTGCAGTGGTGTAGCGGTTAGTGCTGTCACCTTACAGCAAGAGGTTCTCTGGTTCAATTCTCGGCTGGGGTGCCTTCTGTGTGGAGGCTAATTGTCCTCCCTGCATTTATGTGGGTTTTTCCAGGTGCTCTGGTTTCCTCCCACATTCCAGAGACATGCAGTAGTTGGATTGGACACTCTAAACTGGCCCTAGGCATGAGTGTGTGCACGCAAGTGTGTGGTGCACCCTCTAAGGAGGGCTGGACTTTGGGCTAGCAAACCGAACACATAAAACCCATACCTGCTACAGAAACAATGAGTGCTGTAGGACACTCATTACCTGATGTGCTAAATGCATTGGAGGGAATCCAGGATCCAGGATATGAAAGAAATATCCAGAACTGGTCTCCAAGCATTTTCTTTCTTCGGCACTAGGAACATCCTTGAATAAAACCCCAACCTCACCTGGAAGGGTGAAACTGGTTCTATCACTCCTTGGGACAGCATGTGGTGAAGACCAGAAGGAAATAAAAGAGTCTGATCTGCAGGATGAGGAATCCATGCATCCATCCACAACCCCTTTTTCCCATTTTTGCACATGAGGTCAGGGTGTCATTTTAACAGTGACAATCATCTAGAGACAAGATTCACACTGACAGGTGGCTAGCCTTGCCATCGCTGTTCTGCCATATCACACACACACTCACACCCACACTCATACATATGGCCCATTCAGAGAGTACAATCCACCTACTGCATCTCTTTGGAGTATGGGAGGAAACTGGAGCACCTGGAGGGAACCCCACATGAGCCCAGGGATGATATGCAGACTCCTCACAAAAGGCACCCCGGCCAAGAATCAAACTGGGGAACTTCTTGCTGTGAGGTAACGACACTATCTGCTGCACCACTGCCATTCCCACTGCCATCTATAACCTTGATGAATGATTTTCAGAACCCATTTGTCTGAAAAAGAAGTTATGAACTCACCATAATGTTCCATCTGAGTAGTTCTACTTCATTTGTCTTCAACCTGTGGGTACCGGATCCGTATCGGATCCAAGCCGGCAACTTCACTAGCATCTGCTCCAAGCTCCTCCCCTTACCCATAAAATACCACCACTACCTTCCAACCCCCAGATCGAGTTTACTGTGCCTTACACTGAACAACCCAATCCCAGAAAACACCTTACACACCTAAAATCAGCTATAATGCTGTCCATATGGTAAGGCCAGGGGGGAAGGAGGGAGGGAGGGACGGTTGAAGACAAATGAAGTAGAACTACTCAGATGGAATGTTATGGTGAGTACATAACTTTTTTATCTGAAGTAGTTTACTTTATTTGCTCTTCAACCTGTGGGAACAGAGTCTCCAGCTACTAAATACCCGAGTGGTCCTCATGGATGGATATTCTGGAGCACTGCAGAACCAAAGGATGCTCTCCTTCGAGAAGTCAAATCCAATTTATAGTGCGAAATAAAGTTATGAGATGAGGACCAAGTAGCCGCAGAACAAATGTCGTCTAATGATACTTTCGACCAAAAGGCCACAGAAGTAGCCATGGACCTAGTCGAGTGGGCTTTAACCTGACCCGGAGGAGTCAAATGTTTATCCTTGTAGATCTGAAGGATACATAGTGAGATCCACCTAGCAATGGTAACCTTGGAGATAGGTTTACCCAACTGGTCAGATTTACAAAAGGTTTTGGTCCTGTGTAAATAGAATCGTAACTGTCAATGAACATCCAAAAATGCAACTTATACTCCATTTTGTTTGTGAAATTTGGGAAGAAAACAGGTAAATTGATAGTTTGATTGATATTAACCTCCGATGCTACTTTTGGGAGGAAGGAAGGATTGGTGCAAAGAGAAATCCTGTCCTTGTGGAAAATCATGTATGGAACCTTGACAGACAATGCTTACAGTTCTGAAATCCTCCTAGCAGAGGTGATAGCCACTAAAAATGCTGTCTTCCAAGACAAAAACTTAAGATTTGTGGTTGCTGCAGGTTCAAATGGAGGAGGAACTAATGCTTGAAGTACCATAGTAAGGTCCCACGGGGGAATGGGGTCTTTGACCAGAGGATGTAGGAGAAAAGTACCTTTGATAAATGCTTTACACAATCTGGAAGAGGCTAAAGCAGCAGAATTCTTGCCCACATGAAAATGAGAAATGGCAGCTAGTTGAACCCTGACCATAGATGAGCTAGCTCCTTGTTGAAAAATATTTGCCAGAAAATCAAGAATAGTTGGAATGGGAGCCGTGAATGGATCTAAACTCCTTTGAAAAGCCCAAAAGGAAAAACACTTCCATTTGCTGTGATAAATCTTTCTGATGGACGACTTATGAGCTGCCACCAGAATAGATCTAGCCGAAGAAGACAATCCAGGAGTCCTAGCAATTAAGGTAACTGGAGCAGCCAAGCTGTGAGCCTCAAACTGTCCAGATTTGGATGAGGGACCCTCGAGGGGTGTGAGATGAGATCCTGAATGGGATCAAAGATCCAAGGCAGAGTTAGAAGATGAGACCAAAGGAAGGGAAACCACAACTGGCGAGATCAAAACGGAGCAATGAGGATCACTTTGCTCCCCAGTTTACAAGCTTTCTGTAGAAACTTTGGAATAAGGGATATAGGAGGATAAGCATAAAGAAGACCAGGAGGCCAAGCATGGACTACAGCGTCTCTGGGGGACTCCCTCAGTGGGGGGATCAGAATGAGAAACTCGCTGCACTTCACATTGGAAGAAGATGCAAAGAGATCCCAGCAAGGCCCACCCAACTCTAGAAAGATCTGCACTGCTACTGAAGGATTCAGAGACCACTCGTAAGGTATCAGAATAGTCCAGCTTAGTTTGTCCACTAGAATTGTGGACCTCCCTGGAATATGCATTGCCACCAGAAAACGACCGGCAGAGATTGCCCATTCCCAAACTCTCATGGTCTCACAACAAAGAGGGTAAGATCTGGTCCTTTCCTGTTTGCTGATGTACCAGACCACTGACATGTTGTCTGACTGGATTGCAATAGTTCCCAGAGGTAGAAAGGCATGAAGGACCTGCAATGCTAAAAGGACCACCCTCATCTCCAGAACATTTATATACAAACTGGTCGCGATCAATGCCCCCCCCCCCCCACCCTAGTTGGGAGGTGTCTGTGGTCACTGTGGCTTGGGCAGGAGTTGGAACAAAAGGTCGTCCCTCCAAAATTTCCAAAGACTGCATCCACCAAAGAAGGGATGACCTGCAGACTTGGCTGACATGTATGGGGTGCGACAGGGGAAGATCCAACAGGAACCATTGCACTGTTAGAGTACACAGTAGTATTGCATATTTAATTGAGCACATAGAAGGAGTGTTATCATCGCTGCCATAGAATCTAGGGCCCTCAAGACCAACTCTGCTGAGGGAAGGTGAAATCAGTAAATAAAGGCGACATGCATCCTTAGGTTTCGAACTCTCTCCGTGGTCAGGAAAATTTTTGTCTGTAGCGTGTCTATCCATGCCCCTATGTATTCTATCACCTGGACAGGATTCAGAAGAGATTTGGCTGTGTTGATTGTAATCCCTAAATAGTGTGCAAGCCTTAGGAAATAATCTCTGGTCCAACAAAGTAGACACTTGGTGGGAGCAGTAAGGAGCCAATCATCCAGGTAAGGGTAGACCTGAATCCACTGAACCCTCAGGTGGGCAGCTGCTACTGCCATCACTTTGGTGAACACCCCGGGGGCTGTGGTGAGACCAAAGGGTAGGGCTTGAAACTGATAATGATTGACTCCTAGCCGGAAGCGGAGAAACCTCCTGGAGTATCTGTGCATCTTTATGTGATAGTAAGTGTCCTGGAGGTTGAACGAGTGCATCCAGTCGCTCTCTTGCAGGTACGGCATGATGCACTGTAAAGTGATCATCCAGAACTTCTCTTTGGCAACTGACAGGTTCAGAGTAGATAGGTCCAGGATGGGCCTCAAGTCCCCTGTCTTTTTTGGCACTAAAAAGAACCTGGAGTAGATGCCTGATCCAGACTGATCTGGGGGGACAGGTTCGATGGCTCGTTTCTCTAGCAGCTTGGAAACTTCTAGTGCTGCTGCCTCCCTTTGTGTGGGTGGTACATCTGGGAGGTGTTTGAAAGGTGTAGGAGGAACCACAAATGGGATTGAATAGCCTCTGGAAATTATCTGAAGCACCCAACGGTCTGATGAAATTGACTCCCATGCTGCCAGGTGCAATGACAGGTGACCCCCGACTGTCTCCAGAGTACAGCAGTTGGGCAACCCCTCAGGGTTGCTGCACAGGCCTGACTGAGAATGGTTCTTGAGACCCAAAATTCCTCGGACCCTCTCTGCCTCTGGGCTGGTGTCTATCCTGTCCCCCTCCAGGGGAAGAAGAGCCCTGAGTGTCCCAGGAATACTGAGACTTCCGGAACTACATATTCTTTTGCCCTTACTGATTCAAGGAAAAAGATCTCTGAAGGTTCAAGAAGTGGATTCTGACAGCAGACAGTGTCTTCCCATCTTTCTCACTCTGGACCAAGGTGTCTCGGACGGTCTTACCAAAGAGGGAAGATCCGTCATACAGGGCATTCATGCAAGACTCCTTGAAGGTTTCCGTAAACTGACATAATCTGAGCCAGGCATTACGCCTCATGGACACGCCAGACCCAGCCGCCCTAGCCACCCCTTCAGTCATGTGTGAGAGGAGTCACATGGATGTGTTTGAAACTGCTGTCAAGGTAGCCATCCTCGTGAAGAATGTAGCCCTGTCCTCCTGTGACGTGGACTTTGGAGGAGACTCAGCCAGTTCCTTAACTAGGTCGCACTGTAATCTAGTAATGTATGCCAGATAGTTCATCTCCCTGATAGAAAAGGTCGCTGATGCATAAACATGCTTCCCTAGGTGGTCCATCATCCTAGACTCATGGCGGGGAGGATGGTCTGAAGAACTCTCATGGGCTAATTCCTTTTTGGTGGTGGCTGCTACCAACATAGCGTCTACAGGGGACCCTTTATTCCCAGCCGGTCTGTCTGTGGGGGGCTCAATATCTTGTCCGGGCATTTAGGGATTGGTTCCAAAGTGTCTGGCTCCTTCCAAGCCCATGAGGTGACCAAATCCACTAAAGGATCCACCGGAAGGGCACCCAGGAAGTAGATGGGCCCGTGCCGAAAGCCTCCAGGAACATGGATTCATCTGAAGAAGGTTTTAGGGTGGACCAGCCTCCCCGCTGGTGCAAGATTTCCATGAAGTCTCTGAAGGAGACATCCTCAGGAGGTGATCTAAGGGAACCTTCCCCATCATCCAAATCAGTGGCCTTGGTGAGGGACTCTGTGGAGGAGTCCAAGTGCCTCCTCTTGCATGTATGCTTGCGAGGAACCTCTCTGGTGGGGCTTTCCAGTGGGAACTCGCAAACCACTTGTTGTTCCTCTGGGGGAACCACCTGGGCCTCCTCAAGCATGGGCTGTCCCTGTGGTAAAATGATGGGGTTCACACACAAAGCAGAAGAATTGGGAGAAAGTCCGGAGATATAGTCAGGGGTCTTGATCCATTGGAGAGAACCCTTTCCACAATGTCGAATGCCGAGGGAGAGTGAGCTTCCTGGGACATCATTAAGGGAACTGCTCTCCTTGGGTCCAACATGAGGATCAGAGCTGGGCTTGAAGTAGATGGTGCTCCAAGGGGGGGGGGCTGTGACCCAACAAAGTCAGAGCCAATGGAAACAGCTCCACCCCCTCAGATCTGACACCCAGGCTCTGGTTCCAAGAGCCACTCAGATCCAAACTAGTCAGATCCAACATACTCCAGGCAGTTGCCAGCATTGAGGAGCCAGGTAATGTCAGTGCCATCTCCCTGACTGGTAGCACTCTCGGATCCATATACTCAAAAACCGGGGTCGGATCGGAGAAGGAGATACTGGTGCAAAGAAGGGAAGTGAGCTCCCCCCTCCAGAGGGAGACGGGGCTGGCAAGACTCCCATCTGAATTTGTGTGCAAATAAATCTCTGCATCATTTTATCCATGTTGACTTCAGAGATACTGCAGCTGGACCGCGACAAAGCCATGGACTCCGACCTGGTGGGTCGAGGAACCGAGGCTCTAGAGAGTGGTCTGGGCTCCTCCACTTCCGGAGAAAATCTAGGAGATTGGAACAGAGGGGAGTCACAGTGCCTAGGCTGATTCTTGGTAGGAGGTCTGACTGGAGCTGAAAGGTCCGGGGACCTCTTTCTCTTTTCAGGTCTGTGCTCTCTCCTTCTCTCTGCCTTTTTTGTGCTCTGCTTCCACAGGCTTAGAGGTAGGAGGGTGAGTCCCAGCCTGGGTGGGAGAAAAAGGAAGGACAGAAGTAGAAGGAGAGGCAGTCACAGCAACAGCTGTGACTGAAGCAGAATTGGAGGTGACAATTTGTAGCCACACTTAGTGCATCTCTTAAAAACTTGTTTGGGAAGATCCAACATATCCCACAACAAGAAAAAAAACTTTAAACAAACTTTTAAACAAACTTTAACAAAAACTCCACTCACTACACACTCAGACAAGCACACAGAAGGCTGAGGGGGGAGGGGAAGACAAACTACAAACTACCTAAAACTAAGAAATAAGCCTTAACTTGATGCACCAGTGAAGGGAAGAAGAGAGGAAACCTACACTATCAAGTACACACACAAAAAGCACTAATCAATGAGAGAAACCCTACTCACAACTTGGAGCTCAAGAATCACGATGAGTTGACTAGTCGCGGCAAAAAAGATCTGGAGGTTGGAAGGTAGTGGTTGTGTATTATGGATAAAGGGAGGAGCTTTGAGCTCGGAGCAGATGCTAGTGAAGTTGCCGGCTCGGATCCGATATGGATCCGTTACCCACAGGTTGAAGATCAAATTAAGTAAACTACTTCAGATCAATCTGTTGACAAACAGAAAAATGGAGATTCAGACTTTCTGGAAGAGAAAAGGGGTAAGGGTGAGAGGGGGTTATAAGGTCTCTTGAATAGTCATTCAGACTTGGACTGCTCTTGGTTTTTGAGAGGTTTGAGACTTCATTTTGAACCCTCTTGCCAGTTCTCCTTAAACATGTTTACCTGAATTCTTTTCAGGATGTTCATTCTGATTTTTGCCAAAACTGGATGAGGAGAAAGAAAATCCCTTAGGCAATTTTGAAAAAGAGAGCAGAAAAATCTTAGAAATTGCCTGGGTCAGCTTGCCCCTTTCATCACTCTTTTTGATCACCAAGCACTGAATCTTTATCCGAGGGAGAATTTAAAATGTCATTTTTTACCCTGTCTGGGGGATTCTGAGAAAGCAGCCTAACAAACCTCCATAAAACAGTACTAGTAGCCATAACCATGGTAGAAGTATCAACAGAGATGTACACACATTGCAAACAATGAGTAGTGACCTGTGCAATAGAAGAATCAATTATTTAAAGCAGATTTTATTCACAAGAAGAACCTGTACATAAAACATTCCTCATATTTTCACAATTCGTCAGAACAAACTTTAATATATGATCTTGACGATTTCTGAAAATCAAATTTGCAGAAGTATACACTTTTTCCCATCCTTATTAGAAAGAGTAGGATTGAAATTACCTAAGAGCTTATCAGCAGTGGAACCAACTAAGGCTATAGCTGCTGGGTCAGGTCTGAGAATAGTGAATAAAAATTTAAAGGACTCAGGAACTTTTTACATTCTGCCTACTTTTTTAGGAGCAGCTGGCTGACTATCAGGAAAACTGCAGGCAGTAAGATACACATCCTCTTAAGCAGACAGGATAGGAGGAATGGCTGTAGGTTCTAGAAAATCCTTCTGTACCAACTCATAGTATTTTTTAAGGGACTGAGAAACCTTCGTGTTCTCCCATTGAAAACACTGGGGCATTCGAGCAATAGTCTCAGAGAACAAGAAACCCCTACAGGAAGAATCAGAAATTGAGCTCCCTTCTGAGTCTGAATCAGAAATCTGACGACAAATCATTGAATTCTCCCCTGCATCTTCCTAGTCAGTATCAGACTCTTAAATTTCTTTAGGAAAAGAGGAATCTCTTTTTTTACCAAAGACTACAATACATGAAGGATCAGTAGCCTGAATTAAACCCTGATTAGTCCCAGTAAACTATTCCTATCCAAAGAAATTTAAGGAAGAGCAGATACATATTTATTTTTTTGTTTCTTGGTGACAGGAAAAATGGGGCCATATATGTTACTAATGAGAGTAGCTGCTTCCGTAGGGATTGGCACAGCATTCTGAGACATCAGAGAAAACCTCCTTATTACTTCTCCCTTGACCAACAAGAGTGGTTCTACCTTGCCCACTGTGGGGACTCCAACAGCCACAGAGGACATGGCCAACTCCTGGTCCATAGTGGTTACAGGTGCTACATCAGAGGGATCCTGGGTAAAAGATGAGTGGTCTGAGGTATAATCAATGGCCACAGCAAAGTCATTCACCTGCAGCTGAGGCAAACTGCCAGATTGCTGTGGTATCAAAGGCTGTTTGCTTAACTTTTTCTTTTCGTGGCTGGAAGAAGGACCAAATATTGGACTGGTAGTCTACTCCATGGTCAAGCTAAAAATGATGCCCCTTTCCTGGGGAAGACAAGCAGAAAATGCCAGTAACAATACCAGTCTACAAAAATCAATTTTTATGACTGAGGAAAACACAGTAAAAAGTACATTAAATCAATATGGCACCTCCACAGTGGAAAAATAAACACAATTTCACCACAGAAAATATGTTTTCAATTAGTTTTAAAATAACTTTCCTAAAGAGGAAAGTAATAAAACATTAACAACTTATCTGCCCAGCAAAGAAACACATTAGCTGATTGTCAATCCTCAAAAGCCTCAGAGGAGCATACTCTTCAGTGGCAGTAAAGCTCCGGGGGGCTTCACCCAGACTTGTCATTTAGTCAGCTTATATCAAGCTACTTGACAGTATGAGTGTGTGGAAAGTACCCTGAAGCTTTGGAAGTTGGCCAGCTGTTATATACTTGACAGGACATAACTCATACAGCTAAGGCTACTGCAGCAGGGATCAATATAAAGGATGCTGTATGTATGAATTCAAAAGTGCTGTGAATAGTCTAGAGCAAATTGGTAAACAAGCTTAAACTTCAAATTTCATAACTACAAAAATGAGCAACTCAGAGTATACTCATACAGTTACATGCAATGGAACATTTAAAAGGGCTTAGTTACAGAGTGCAGTGGTCAATGCTGCTGGTGCAGCAAATAGCAAACTAGTTTGTTTCCAGAAATATCATAAGGATACACCCATGTCAAATGTTTGGGCCCATAGTGCAATATTAGCAATGCAGTATGGCATGAAAAAGGTGCTGCAGCTGCACTTATGAGTTGACATCATTTGGGTGAAATCTTTAATTGAGGTCCCACCTGCTGAAGTTTTTTTTGGAGGATTAGTAAAGAACTCACAGCGCTAGTTGATAAATAGTAGCAGAGTTTCTCTAGTTTATCGGACAAATTTACCCCACTCAAGATAAATACTTCCCGAGTTCTCCCAGAAAAATACTATAGGCCTAGCAGGATCTAACAAGATAATACCAGAAAAACAAAATAAAACACAAAATAATTTCTGGGCCAACTAAATATCATGATCACAGACCAATAAAAGCACCATATTAAAGCTAGCCACTGTATCTGAAAAGAAATTATATCAAAGTGACACATCAAGAGGTGTCATACAGTACCGTTCTACAGTAATAGCAAACAAACGTGCATCACAGCAAGAGGTTCGCCGGTTCGATTCTTGGCTGGGGTGCCTTCTGTGTGGAATCTGCATGTCCTCGCTGCATTTATGTGGGTTGCCTCTGGGTGCTCTGGTTTCCTCCCACGTTAGAAAGACATGCGTCTGGTGTGTTTGTCCCTCACCCTCCGCTGAAAATTGGCTTTGTTCCAAGTCAGACTTTCCCGGTTAAATGTTAACTAAAATAAATAAATAAATAAATAAACCCAATCACATACCATATCAAAACATTGCAAGAGTAGAATATTTGACTTTATTTCTTTAAATGAAAATAAATTACGAGATGTATACAGAAATATTAGACTGTATATCATAGTTCATTTAAAGATATAAAACACCTGTTATATATAGTACTAGCAGTTCTCAAATACAAAGTACGCTCATCAGAAATCAGCTTTCCAGTTTTGAGAAAATGTCTTACAGAGCAGTGTACACCATTATTATGAGCACAAGCATTATGTCATGCTAGGGACTCCACCCTGATAACATGCTACATCAAACATTTCTTAATTAGTTGTAGGTCCTCCCTTGAATCAGCATCTATAAAAAATGCTATTAAAGAAAAACTTTTACTGGTCTTTAGAAAATCACCACTGGTTCTCATGGCCGTTTATACAGGGATACTGGCTGCTGTTCAGAATAATGTTTAAGAATGACTGTTGGCAGTCTTTTTAAATCCCCACCCCATGGTCTCTGACACATATTGGCACAGGAAAGGCTTTACTTATCTTTAGTACACAGAACATTCAGACCACACCAGAAGAAACACTGACTGAATAAACCATTAGAATCCTATCGGCATAATCCTGTCACAGTTAAAAGTCTAATGCACACATATTGTATGCATCCTATTTAATTTTGTTTTCATGACTGAATCACTGATACTTACTTCTAACCATGCCAAACTG
This sequence comes from Protopterus annectens, assembly GCF_019279795.1. Taxonomy (NCBI): domain Eukaryota; kingdom Metazoa; phylum Chordata; order Ceratodontiformes; family Protopteridae; genus Protopterus; species Protopterus annectens. The sequence goes on from NC_056748.1 coordinate 15,867,067, forward strand.
AAAAAACAGTGGCTACTAAAAGCTAAATATTATGTTTGGGTCACCCACTGTATTAAGACAAATCAAGAACTTTATTAAAAGCAGCTTAGTTATTTTTAAGTGCTGGAAAAATGCTTTCAATTTTTTCCAGTAGAAAATACACTAATAATTATAAAGCATAATCAAATAATTATCCCTAATATTCTCTTACTCTCATGTCAGTTTATGAAATCGCAGCCGGCATGTAGCTTACAGGTTGGCACTATATAAAAACATGTTGCTAGAACCTTAGCTGCTATATTTCATGTGGGCCTTTTCTAGGGTATTCAAATTCTCCATACTGAGAGACTAGTTAGTAAGACCTTCAGCACCATCTCTAATTCAGCTGCAGTCAATAATTTAATATGCATGAGTACATGAAAACATGCCATCACACAGATGGAGGATCAGGGTGTCTGCTTATGCCACAGGCAATCTGGCATCAAATAGCTGTTCATAATCACAGACCCAACCAAGGATGGGAGGAGGCCTGACAAGCTACACTTATCTCCTTCTTCCAAAGAGCAGACTCTGTAGTGGTGTTCTGCGATTTTTTTTATTCCTTATTATTTAACCTGCCTTGCATTAATCACTCAGTTTGCTTACTTGGTGTATATATGTATGAATATCTATATGTATGTGTGTGTGTGTGTGTGTGTGTGTGTGTGTGTGTGTGTGTGTGTGTGTGTGTGATTTTCAGAATATCAAGTGCAGAATCTTGAGATCTTGGCATCTCGAAACTGTGACCCCCCCCCCAAAACACCACCCAACACACCAAAACATTTGTATGCAGGGGGCAATCCCCCTGCACCCCCGACACCCCCTGCAACTTAAATATACAAACTCTGAGATCGCACTACAGCAAGGACAAGGGAAATCTCCCGGTCCATGCTGTATGCTGATCTCCGTTCAGGATTTTGAAATTTTGAAACTTCGATCATATGAAGTTCAACGTTTTGAGCTTCAAAATTCTAAATGGAACCCATATCTATATATATATATATATATATATATATATATATATATATATATATATATATGTGTGTGTGTGTGTGTGTGTGTGTGTGTGTGTGTGTGTATGGATTCACTTTAGAATATTGAAGGTTTAAAACTTCGAATTTCATATGGTCGAGACCATATGATCGAAGTTTCAAAACTTTGAAACTCTGAAATAAATACTAAAACAAAACCATGTTCCTTAATGTTTTTGTAGGGGGGCAACCTGCAACCCCCACACTCCCTGCTATTTAATTATATCAACTCCGAGATCACACTACAGCAAGGAAAAGGGAAAATGTCCTGTTCCGCGCTGTATGGACATCTCCATTCAGAATGTTTGAAGTTTTAAAACTTTGGTCATATGATCTTAACCCTATGACATTTGTAGTTTTAAACCTCCGATATTCTGAAAGGGAACCTCTCTCTCTCTCTATATATATATATATATATATATATATATATATATATATATATATATATAAACACACACACAGTAACACCCACGATTATATCAATCTAGGTTGACAAGACATGACTAACAACCAAATATGTGACAAAAGCGAATAAACAAATAAACAACCACACACATCATGAATTAAACAGCACTGACACCAATAAAAAAAAAATCAAAACCAAAAACAGTTCATTTTGTAAGGGACAAGCCACCCTGCACCTCCTACACCTCCAAGTAGTACAAAAAGCATGTTCCCTGACCCCACTGTAACAAGATCTCACACTTGGCCACCCAGCAAAGTAAGATAATGTTACTCTATGCAAAGGTCCACATATATATGATCAATGAAAGAAACAGTCTATCAAATTTACAAACAATAAAAAACTTGTCAGCCAAAATGACTGTTGAACTTTCTAGCAATACTCATAAATGCATATGCACACATACATACATTTGCTTGCATGCACTTGCGCACATCTACACACGCACACACATGCACACATATTCTGTGTGTGTGTGTGTGTGTGTGTGTGTGTGTGTGTATGTGTATGCATAAGAATACACAGATACTCACACACTCATATATAACACACACACACACACACATATACTAACTCCATGGTTGCACAAACCTAAGGCAGAAGAGAAGACACCCTTCAAGGGTGAAACATAGCTCACACTACTATGACACATTACAACATGCTTTCTGGAGATTACCTCAGCTGGTTTACTTCTGGAGCACATGTATTTGTGCAGATGTAGATCTCCACAAACATCTATTTTTTGGCATAGTGAATATAAACTGAGAAATAAGCAGTTGTCTTTCAGAACAAATACCGTTTTTAGTATAAATGTACTGTTTTTACGTGAAAATACTGTTTTGCTATTTGAGATGGAGCATATACACCAGGTATTAAGGCAAAACAGAACACATAAGCAGATACTAATTGACTGAAGGCACCTGCTGGAAGAATGTTGAAAGAGGGAGCTGTAGCCCAGCAAGTCAGAGATGAGTGCAAGCGAGTATCTGCCAGGAGCCAAGACTCTTGGCTACGTCCAGCTGCTAGATTTACTTAATAGATGTGAATGAGGAATAACAGGAGGGCTGCATAAGTAAAGGAATGTTTTGTTTTACCAGATACAGTTCTAAGCATTTTACTTTTCCAGTTCATAAATTAAGTTCTGATTTTACATACTGAATTAGCAAATAAAGTGCACTGAATCCAAGACTTCTGCTTCATGTGTGATTTATCCACTATACTGATGGTTTTATAAGGCAGACAAAACTATCGGCATTGTGCCAAATTGCTATATTTAATTCTTGCTTCACAACCTGGAAATGCACTGCCAAAACTGTAGCTAGGGTGGGGTGAAGGGGGTAACTGCTGTGGGAGCAAAATATGAGGAGGGTCAGTCAGTGCTGATTGCTCTTTAACACATACTGGCTTTTAAAAGCGAGTATTGAATTTGTGGTCAAACCTGAGCCTTGTAGCACTCTGTGAGTGGTCTAAGCTGTGAAAACGGTTTATTATATTGTAGGAAGTAGTTTGCTACAGTTTAAAATATTTCTTCTTTTAAACTAAAACCCGAGTGCTCTAGTACTCTGTGTAGAAAATAAACTGTAGCAACTACTTGCTACATTGCAGCAAGTAGTTTGCTACAGTTTAAAAGTAAATATATATTTATATATATTTTGTTTGCTTTAAATTAAAACCTGAGTGCTGCAGCACTCTGTGCCAAGTATAAACTGTTGCAACTGCTTGCAACATTTATAGTATACAATCTTCTACAATTTAAAACAAAAATTATTTTTTTTTAGTAAAATGTGAAGGAGGAGGGTCGAGGCAGGGAGCTGAAATAGGACCCGATTGGCTCCTGCTAAATTTCAGAAGCCCCAGATACCGTATCTATCTATCTATCTATCTATCTATCTATCTATCTATCTATCTATCTATCTATCTATCTATCTATCCTGTTAGGGCAGGAGGGAGGACATGTGTATCTGGCCACTTGATGTGTGTGCCAGTAGGAGTGAGGCTGTGCTTAGTGGGACTGGCACACAGTGCATGTTATGCCTCTATGCACTGCATTTGAGATTTGTTTTCTCAAACCAAGGACAGACACACACACACACACACACACACACACACACACACACACACACACACACACACACACACACACAGCCTTGTGTGTTGTGTCTAAACTACCACTTTGTTTTGTCCAAAACAAAGTAATTTGTTGCAACTATTGAAGTTAAGATACAGAACAGCAGTGTGATGATTCAATCTGTGTTTACCCTTCAAGAGCATGATAAGGCAACTGAGAGGCATTTAGGTAATCTATAGAAACAGACAATTGATATGCTATAGAAAATACTGCTAACCAATGAAGCCTTATTAAGAAGTAAGCAAATTAAGCATGTAAGTGGAAAGGCGCAGATGCATCCAAACACCCTGTAAGTGAAGTGATGTGTTTAAAATGTGGAAAGAAAGGGCACATTGTTAAATACTAATATCTAACAAAATGTGATTTCAGCCAAGCTGTTAACAATGAAAATGCACTGCCTAACAGAAATATGATTTTAAAACAAGCTGCTAGCAATGAAAACATGAGTTCTGTGCCATTCAGATTTGCAATGTTTAAGCAACATGTTGATAAGGAACCTGCACCTGCAATAAACCAATTGCTAGACCAGTGGAGTATGCCTTCTACCTCTGTCTTACAATTGTTATCCAAATGTACAACACTGACAGATGGGAAGGAAATGAAAGAATTGTTAGATTCTGGGGGAAATGAAAGAATTGTTAGATTCTGGGGAAAAGGTCACATTTATTAAGAATTGTTATAACTGTAATCCAAAAACTTATGAGAAGAGAAAGACAGAAGGGATATATGCCCATGGAGATAAAAAACAGAGTATCATTTAACATATGCAGATAGTCAGACACTAGTGGGTAAAGTACTACATTCTGCAGCTTCAGTTTTTAATCTAATACATTTCCCCCAGTTCAAAGTATTGTGGTATTTGGTGGGTGTTGGAAGCACAGTCAGTTGCCTTGTAGTCTGAATACACTTAAGGTCAGAATGCAGAAGGATAGTAGCACTAGCCTGACATGCTATTAATAACATAGTTCTGAACGTATTCCTAGTAAAAATGGGTGGAGGTTACTAACAACCTGATACACTATTAAAACAAACAATTGTGATAAAGAAAAAAGGATAGATGTGGAAACTTCTAACACACTGTTAAAAATATACAAACCTGAGAAAGACTGCACACGTGTAGAAATGCCAAAAGGAGCTAAAATCTGGTTTTGGATGGAAAGCATAAAATCACACATTACCAGGAAACACATGTTTTTTAAGTTACTGAATAAGTCTACACAGGGACTGGTAAAAGTTATTTAGATAATATGGTACTTACTCAAAAGATTCTAATCACTAATGTTGTGATGGAAGTCTGTTTACAGACAGAAAAGGAAACACAGTGTTGAGCTTCCTGAGAAAAGAAGGAAAACCTGAAAAAAGCCCTGGGTTTCCCCTGTATGACTGAAATGGAGGGCCACCCAGAAACATGACTCTAAGGAGAAAGCACTTACAGAAACAAAAGTTGCTGAGGGAAAAGGTAATGAATTGTCAAAGCCCAAAGTAGAAGACAATTGTATTTTGTAAATAAAAAAATGGGAGAAGAAAGACATCTGATTTACTCCTAGGTCATGAGGTTACACCCTTTTATTCCATGTCACTACATTGAAGTTATACTGACATATAATTATAAATAAAATGCACAGAACTTCAGAACTTGAAGTTTTGCCTCTAGTGTGTTGTACCCACTATGACAGGCACTTTGTTGTGTCTTCTTCAGGTCTGCCAACCTCCCCCCCTTTTTAGGTCATCTCTGAGCAGAACACAGACACACACACACACACACACACACACACACACACACACACACACACACACACACACACACACATATGAATATTACTCCTGCTCTATTGCAGGAAAGGACCTTTTGTTGCTGCATGGCATTTTTGCACCATTGTCCTTGTACTGAACCACAACTCAGTGTTCTGCTACACCCAAATGTTCTTGAGCCTGAAATTCTACAGTAGTGTCCACTGATAAGTACTTTTTCAAAAACTACCCTATCACATACAAAACCTTGAATCCACTATTACCCCTAAATGCATACATTCATTGATTAGTTGTCATGAATACCTACACAGAAATCAAGAATATACCTGCACCTGTCTGGAGGTACTTACTAAGACATTTCATTCAACAATAATCATTTAAGTGAAAGTTTCCTCTCGGTTAACAGCAGTATCAGGTCCCTATTTCTTCCAATATGTCTCCAGTCTTAACTGGCACATACAATGTTATGACCCTATGGAGTGGCCAGGTCTGTGACATCAGCACAAATGAAGTGGTTGGGTGTCTCCCCTGTTAATTCCACATATCACAGCCAAAGATTTTTTTTTTAGATTAAATAACATTATTAAATGCAAACAAGTGAAACTACAGAGTGTGAAGATCTTGACATTCAAATGATAGCTAAAAAAGATGAAAATCCTAGCTATGTGGTTTTGGAAGAAGAATTGTGCAAACAGAAGAGTCAAGTGGAGTGTTGGCCACTGCAACAGTGATCCGCAGATGATAAAAAAAAAAAACATTCAGCTAAAAATAAGGTAGTTATGAGAAGTTCTGCAGTCAGTTTAGTTTGTGGCCTATTTCTGGACAATTGGAGGGATATATTGATGATATTCAACATTTGGAATACCAAAAGCATACAAAGTGTTGCTGGCTAACCTTTCCTATCAAATATTTCTGCTAACAACTCAAATGCAGAACCGATTTCTTTATTTTTAGATACCAAACCTAACAGAATTACATAGAAATACAGAATGTACTTTAAAGAGTCATTGGATTCTTGAATAAGTAAAATAACATCAAAACTACATTTGAAAGAAATAATGCTCTCTTAGTGTCTATTGATATTGACTCTCTGTATACTATTATCCCACAAGATACAGGGATAGATATGGTTATTCAGTGTTTAGCCTACTGTTCTAACTTTTGCCACAGGGATATTGAGACATTTTTGCATCTTAGTTGAGCAAATTTTAGAAAGTAGTTATATAACTAACTTATCAAAGATGTTTGGTTGACTACTTCAGTGGCCTTAATCTTTACTAATTTGATATTAAATGAATGATTGTGATAATTTCTTTTGAATTAAGAGTTGTTCAAATATGTCTATTTCTATGGTAGAGCTACTGTTTTTGTACCGTAGGGTGGTGGAAAGAATGTACTTGCTAAGTTTATTGAAAATTTGAATCAAAGTACAGATTTCTAAAACTGTCAGTTAAACCTCACAATTTGAAGATTTCATTTTTAGATTTTGAAATTCAATTAAACGATGATTGATTAATATCTAAATTTTTTAGGAAAAATACATTTGTTAACACTTATTTATAATTTTCAAGTAATCATCCATTTTTCATTAAGAAAAATATTAAAAATCAAATTATTAGACTGTCTAGGTTGACAATGGATGACAAGTGTTTTTTAATGAAAGGGGGACCAAACTGCTGAAATCATTTTTTGGACAGAGATTATCCAGAGAAATTATTGGATGAAGGCAGCAAAGAAACAATACATGAAAAATCAGTTAAATTGTGTCCCATTTTAAGTAGAGAAGGCAAAGGCTAAATTCAGATAGGTTACCACAAAGTGTACATGAGGTAAACACTTTACAGCAACCATTTCTGATTCAAAGACAGCCCCACCACAGTGTTGAAACACAAAAACATGCAGCACTGCTATGGGCTGTCTCTGTAGCCATGGTAAGTTCAAAGGAGGTAGTCTTGGGAGATATGTATGCTAATTAGCCATCTACTGTGCTAAGTGCAAAGGAGGCAGTCTTGGGAAAGATACATGCTAAAAAGCCATGTGCCGTCCCCTCAGGATGCAACCATACTAAGTGTGAAGGAGGCAGTCCTGGGAGAGATATATATGCTAAATAGCCATGTGCTGTCCCCTCAGGGCTGTCTACAGTAAAGCATTGATACACTTGGCTACACAGATTAGCACAGCCACTTCTGGCTGCTCGAGGTAATAAAGATGGCTAAAAAGCCGTACTCATCCATTGTGGTAGAGAGGACTTTAGTGGTAAGGTAGCATAAAGATGTTTGCATGAGTGAATTTGAGGGGCTGCGTGTATGAGTGTATGTGTGAAAGTGCATTTGCCTGGGAGGTAGCAGTAGGGATGTTAATAAGGGATTAAGTTAGGTATGTCTATGTTTACATGTATGTGTGTGTGTGTGTGTATGGATATGTGTGTCAACAAGTGCAACTGGGGGGTGAGGGGTGTGTGTTTGTGTGTATGTCTGTGTTGGGGTGGCTATCATACCTCCACACACACCCAGACTAACAAACAAAGCCTCCAACATTAGGTGAGAAGGACACTACACACCAGGAATTAATCTAAATACATAAGTCAGAGCAACACTAGCCAGCAGGGAATACCTTAACCCCATGGGTTAGGAGAACACTAGACAGCAGAGATTTGTAAAACTAAGTGGGTTGGGGGAACACTAGACACTAGGGATAACCTTTAATGCCATAACATCACTTACATATAATGAGGCTAGAGGAACACTACACACCGGCGATAGTGCATATAGTATCTTTAAAAGGCACATAATAAAAAAAATAAAATGTGGTGCAGGGAACAATTAGACACTAGGGATAATGTTAAGTAGAATGCCTTAAAGACTTTAAAAAGGAGTCAAACTCTGCACCTCTGCCACAATAAACCTAGGAACTAAACTTCTGCAGTGAGATGTTAGTGCATTAAGGGTTTTTTTAGGAGTATATTGAGAATCTCAGGCATTATTCCATTTGAGCTGCACTGGGGGAAGGACAAGGAACAGTAAGCATACCTCTCAACCTCTCAGCACAAGACATGACAAAAATCAGGAATGACAGTTACAGTTGCTTCCTAAAAACTTACATCTTTTGCACTTCCATGGATTATCTAAAGGATATGAAGTGTGAAACTCTAGAGTCTGGCATTAATCACTGACTAAATTCATCCATGATTTGCAAGGTCAGGAAAAAGGAGACATCAGGGGCATTCTAACAACACAAGGACAGGTATGAGATGTGTGTTTATTGTGGGTCAGAGAGTGCATGAAGGGGATGACTGTGCTAACATTATGCAGACACCTCCACTGGTAACTACTGTAAGAAGTACTGATCTGCAATCAGTGATTCAGAGACCTGCAAATTAGCTGATAATGAAGACTTTCCTCATTGTGGATAATGTGTCTATGAATCAGAACTCTCCACATCGCAGACACATAGCCTTTTTACTGCAGCCCTTAGTATGAGCAGTGGTGTTCTTTTTGAAATGCTGAGATATAGCGTTAATGGTGGCATTGTAAACAGTAATGATGTGTATACTGAACTGAATATTAGAAAAGAATTGTATAGTGCCTTTCTGGTAGCATATAGCAGTGATGGTTCCCAGGTGAAACAAATTTTGACGAATAATTAAAGGATTTTGACAGGGCCTGGTAGAAAGAATTTGTGCTTCTTCTACTTTTATTTACAAGAAAAGCAATACAGAAGAATCAGAGGCATCTGGGCCTTAAAAGGGTCCTGGTTCTTAGTTTGGCAATAACTAGAAAATCGTTGCCACATACCTATATATGATTTTTTAATTGCAGGTTTCTTAGACTCCTGCATGTCCTCAGAAAGTAAGTGCCTTAAAGGTATTAAATCCAGGCAGTCAGATGCAGATGTTTCAGGTTTGGGTGTATCAAGCAACCTGTGTTGTGTGAGTAACTCCAGTCTGTAAGGAAGATTGTAGTAATTGCCCACGGTCATTTTGAAAAGAAGGGAGAAAGTACAGCTGTGTAAGCAAACTTACCGTAACAGTAGATATTGAAATGATCACTGCTGCAATTGCCTTAGCTATATAGGCTATATTCTGCATAGGATATAAAGATAACCAGCTTCCAGAGCATAAGGGCACCTCCTATGTGCCCAAACCCATTGACAGCTTGAACATTGTTGAATAAAATTAATGGTTTGGGTTCCAAGCCCTTTAGAGCTTTCTTACCAACTGAGAGAGGGAGGCTAAATCCCTGAATAAGGTCAATACTAGGCAAGTAAAAATCAAAGTCCTCACCCTGGCAACAAAAGATTTGCAAAAATAAGAGGGATGGAGGGAGGAAGAGGCTACTGCAGTAGTGATCATTCAAACATCTACCATTACGGTAAGTTTACTTACACAACTATGTTCAGCATCTGATCAAAGTTGCAGTAGCCTTAGCTATATGAGTAGATTACCATTGCTTATACTGATTAGAGGAGGAAGGAGGAGGGACAAGTAGCCCCTGCAGAATAGTCCTAGCAAAGCCTGCTCTAGACCTGGGAAAGGAATCTTACAAATCCTCTCAGAGGATTAAGTTGCTGCTTTAGAATACTTCTGGAATCCACCCCTTTCCAAAAAGCCACTGATGAAGCAAAGGTCTTAGTACAGTGTGCCTTGACCCTGCCTGGGACTAACTTGTCGTGGTGGGTTTAACAAAAGGAAATAGCATGTGAGAACTATTTGGAGATAGTCTGATCTGACACAGAATGTTCTTTTTTCTTATCTTCATAAGGAATGAATAACTGATCACAGTTTCTGAAGGATTTAGTCCCATAAAGATATTACATAACTGATCACAGTTTCTGAAGGATTTAGTCCCATAAAGATATTACCGGAGTTATCTGTGAACATTCATAATATGAAAAATCCTTTCTCCCATGCTTTCAAGTTCTGGAAAAAAATAGGGAGATGGGTAGCTTGTCTCAAAGTAAACTCAGATACAACCTTTGACATAAAAGAAGGATGAGTTCTCAAGGAAACTCTATCTTTATGGAAAGGCTGACCCACCATGAGAACTTGCAACTCATAGACTCTTCTTGTAGAAGTCAGATCAGTCAGCAAAACTGTTTCTGTGTTATTAACTTAAAATCAGCCTGATGGACTGGTTCAAATAGGACAATAGTTAATTTTTCCAAAGCAAAGTTAAGAACCCAAGGAGGTGGCACCTGTTTTCTAGGTGGCCTGGTATGTAACTTTCTTTTCAAAAATGCTTTAACATTGTATTGAAAAGGGGGGAGGGGTCCATGGGCAGACATGCTGAAATGACTGAAATATGAACCTTGACAGAGGAATAAAAAAGGTGGAAAGATAATAACTGGTAACCATTTGAAATGTTTGGACCTGCTAGAGTAAGTCCCAAAATATGGAGACTGAATAGCTGAAAGAACAGTTTAACATATACCAAGTCCGAGATGCCGTTTCTCAGAATACTCCATTTTCCCCAATCTCTGGCAATCGTAGAAATGGTATATATAAGGTCAGGGGGTGGGGGGAGCTTGCCCTCCAAATAGGGGGTGGGGGGAGCTTGCCCTCCAAATAGGGGTTGCAGGGAGGCTTGCCCGCTTGCAAAAAGAAGTTTTTAAGGGGTAGAGTGATTTTCGAAATTTGCTCTTCTCCTGTATTTTCATTTTTCTTCAGCATGTCAGCATGCAGCTTTTCAAGTGCTGAAATTTGAATAGGGAGTCAAATAACTTACATAAATATTACAGAAGCAGATAAATATTAGCCTTAAAAGGGTCCTAGTAGTTGTCTTGACACCAACTAGAAAATCTTTTATATTGCTAATATGATTTCCTAGCAGCATGTTTCTTTACCACCATTAATACCTGCTGCATTTCCTCACAAAAATAGGTTCCTAAAAAGTATTAAAACTCTATCTTACAGGTAGTGAGTTGATGTTGTTTCAAGATGGGGTGTAACAAACAACCCCTGCCTTGGGTGAGTAGGTCCAGTTTGTAAGGAAGCATATGTTAACTGCCCTTAGGTATTTGAAAAAGAAGGAAAAACCACTGCCACCTGGGTCAGAATGGAGTCACTGCAATAATCTTTGGAGAGTCCTTCTGAATATTCAGAATGGCCCTGGATATCAATGGAAATGATGGGGGGGCATACAGGAACATTCCTGTCCAAGTTAATGAAAAAGCATCTATTTCCCAGGCCTACTTGCAAGGAGTCCTGGAGCCGAGTTTTTCCAGTTGTTGTGAATGGAGGCAAATAGATCTATCTGAGGTATTCCAGCCAGTTGGATCAATTCCTGGAAGACCACATGATGTCTGTCCTGGTCCTGCTCAAATTGTTTAACAGAACATTTTGCTCTCATTAAGATGCCTGCAGACTGAGATTGTTCTGAAATGCTATAACATGTTACACTGTCTTACCTCTGTGCAAGATCTGGTTCACCCTATTAGTTTATGTACCACATCAATGTGATCACTTGTAATAGTCCAGAGAACCACAGATGGTCGAGAGTTGAGAGCAGTCTGAATTTCTTTTAAGTGTTTTTGTCTGCCCATTTTATTACAAAGACCATGCACTTTTATTTCCATAGTCTCCACTCTCCAAATAAAGTCTGAGGCATATATAGTTACCGACTTGTGTTGGAACTGAGAGGGAAAATGGAAGACCTGGATTCAGATAAAATTGGTCTCACAACCAAAGCAGTTCCATTTTTATAAATCCTAATACAGGAATCTAGAATGCCAGGGATACTGATGTTGGGCCCATACAGATTTTAGGTACCACTAAATCTTTCTCATGTGAAATGGCATAAAGGGCATTGTCAGACCCCACTCTGATGGACCTCCTGCATATCCACAAAACAAACAGTACCAGAATTACCCATTATAAAGACTTAAACCTTGCCTGTGATATAAATAGGACCAGCTGGAAAGATAGGTATGTATCCCAGAGATTACCATGTCTATGGAACAGGCTCCCCATCCATGTGAAGCAGATGTCCTCCCTAATCCAATTCAAGTGCAACTTGGACAACTGGATGGGAAACCAGAAATTCATCCCTGGTTTGGCACCTATGCCTACATTCTTGCCGGATGGGTTCGGAGCCGAATCTTGGCTCCAACTCAGCCGATACTAAAGCTCGAGAGCTTTTAATGGCTCGAGGCTATCCCCTATCCCATGGTGCACCACGGCAATTCCCCAGATCTTGTTTGCAAGAAAGTAACTAAATGCATAATAGTGATTATTCTATCAATAACTATGTACATATAAACAAAAACGGATTTTGTTTTAATATCCATGGCATATGAACAGACAACTATAACAAGGTCAGGCAGTATAATGGATAGTCCACCAGTTCCTCCAAGATACAGGAAGAGGGAAGGAGGGTGGGATGCAATAATGTAGGTGAGATGGACTACAAACATGGAATGTTCTGGTAAGTACATAACATCTCGATGTTATGTAGTCCTATTTCGCCGTAATTCTTGCTGGATGAGACAGCGTCCCCAGCACCTTTTTCCCGGGTGGCTCAAGCAAAGAAACTCTTTGGCACAGAGAACCCAAAGGATGACCTGTCCTGGGAGGTCAAATCTAATTTATAATAAGTGACAAAAGTATGAGGGCTTGCCCATGTAGCTGCTGCACAAAATGTATAAATTGGAAGTTTGGATTTGAAGACATATGAAGCTGATACTGGTCTAGTTGGATGGCCTATTACCTTAGCAGGCAATTGTTTCCCAACACCTTTGTAAGCAAAATAAATGCAGTCTGAAAACCACTTAGAGTTACTTTGGAAGTGGGCAAGCCTTTGTTTTTCACTGAGAAGGAAACAAACAACTGATCCGATTTCCTGAAATCTTTAGTCCTGTGCAGGTAAAAACAGAGAATTCTATGGAAATCTAATTGATGCAGTCTGTATTCTGATTTATTACCATAATTGGAGAAGAATAGTGGTAGTTCAATAGTTGTGTTTAGATTATGTTCTGAGCATACCTTAGGGAGGAAAGAAGGACTAGTTCTTATGGAAACTCTGTCCTTATGAAAAATAATATATGGAGGTTGAAAGGTCAGAGCTTGCAATTCTGATACCCTCTTAGCAGATGTTATAGTTACTAAGAACAATGTCTTCCAAGACAACAATTTCAAGTCGGATGAAGAAGACGGTTCAAACGGTGGAGAAATCAATGAGATCAGAACTAAGTTTAAGTCCCAGGTCTCCGGAGGTTGCCCGATTGGAGGTCTGAGAAGGAAGACTCCTTTCAAAAAGGTTTTGCATAAAGAGTGGGCCATAATAGAATTTCCTATGTTCCCAAAATGATAATTTGAGATGGCAGCCAACTGGACTTTAATGGTAGCAGCTGCAGCTCCTTCTTGAAAAATAGATGTGAGGAAGGACAGAATAGACTCTATGGGAGCTGAGTAGGGATTTATGCCTTGTTTTGCCTCCCAAATGGAAAACCTTTTCCATTTGTTGGAGTATAATTTTCTGGTGGAAGGTTTGTGGGAAGAAATGAGGATGTGTTTTACAGTAGGAGAAAGGGATATACACCAGGCTATTCTTGGAACAGGAGCAGCCATGCTGTCAATTTTAAGGTTTTGATGGTAGGATAGAACTGTCCCAATTGGTGAATCATGAGGTCTGGAGATGGTTCCAAAATCCATGGTTCCTCCAAGAGATAAGGCCATAGGAAGGCGAGGCCAGTAAGGAGCAATGAGGATCAGGGTACTCTTCAACAGTTTTGCTTTCTGAATCACTTTGAGTATGAGGAGAAAAGGTGGAAAAGCATAAAGAAGTCCTGGAGGCCAATTGTGAACCAGAGCATCCCTGGGTGACATCCCCAGATGGGGAATGAGGACAAAGTAGTTGCTGCATTTGGCGTTCATGTACATCGTGAATAGATCACAGCAAAGGTGGCCCTATTTGTGGAAAATCTCTTCTGCAACTTCTGTTTTCAGGGCCCACTCGTGAGGCATCAGAATTGCTCGACTCAGTTTGTCTGCTATCACATTGGACTCCCCCAAAATGTGCGTTGCTACCAGAAAACATTGAGAGTCCATCGCCCATTTCCATACTCTTTCTGCCTCTCGACAAAGTGGGTAAGACTTGATTCCCCCTTGATTGTTTATTTGCCACACTACTGGCATGTTGTTTGATTGAATTGCAATTGACCCGGTGGGAAGAGAACTGTGAAGTGCTTGCAACATGTATAGCACCGCTCTCATCTCCAGAACATTTATGTGCAAGTGGTTCTTGTGATCCTTCCAGATACCTTGGACCATCATTCCCAGATAATGTCCCCCCATCTCAGAAGCGTCCATGGTCAAGACTGCATTTTGTTGAGGGAGAACAAAGGGGCAACCTAGACAAAGCTGATCTGTATGTAACCACCATGTTAGATCCTTCTTGCAGAATTTTGTAATGAGTATTTGGTGGGACAAGGGTAGATCTTGTATTGACCACTGGGCAAACAGTAGCCAATGAAGCACTCTCATGTGTAGACAGGCTAGGGGAACTAAAAGAATGGTGGATGCTATAGTACCTAGAAATTGAAGAACTATCCTGGCGTGTACTTTGTCTTTGGTCAGCAAGAGTCTGACTTGATTGTGCAACGATTTTATCCTTTCTGGTGTCAGTTTTGCTGTCATGGTGGTTGAGTTTAGGTCTGAGCCTAAGAAGACAATATGCTGCAATGGAGATAAGGTGGAATTTTTTAGATTTACTGTAATTCCTAATCTGGCACACAAGGATAGAGTCTCATCCCTGGCTTGGATTAATTGGTGGTTGGTGGTAGCAGTGAGGAGCCAGTCATCTAAGTAAGGAAACGCACAGAATCCTTGACATCTCAGGTGAGCCATGACTACTGCCATACATTTGGTGAACACTCTGGGGGCTGTAGTGAGGCCAAAGGGCAGTGCTCAAAATTGAAAATGACTAGCTCCCAGCCGAAAGCGTAGGTGTCTTCTGGAGCACCTGTTCATTTTAATATGGTAGTACACATCCTGAAGATCTATGGAGCACATGCAATTGTCTTTTCCAATAAATGGAAGAACTGACTACAGAGTGATCATTCGGAACTTCGAATTTTTTACAGACTTATTCAGCTTGCTGAGATTTAGAATAGATCTCTAGTCCCCGGTCTTTTTTGGAACTAAAAGGAATGGTGAGTAAGTTCCGGACCCTATTTGCTCTGTGGGGACTTCTTGGATGACTCTTTTTTTGAAGCAATGAGATAACCTCTAATGTTGCACAGTCTATATGACTGGGTGGTACATCTGGTAAAGATCAATTTGTAGGGGGAATGGAAAGAAAAGGAATGAGGTATCCTCTGGAAATTATATTTTGTACCCATCGATCTTGAGAAATTTGTAACCAGACGCTTGGGTACAGTGAGAGATGACCCCCAACTGCCTCCAGAAACAGACAGTTGGGCAAACCTTCAGGAGTGATGAAAGGGCCGATCAGAGAAAGCATCTCTATCACCCTGGTATTGCGGACTCCCTCTACTACGAGAGCAGCGCCTTCCATTATAACCTTCCCCTATGCCTCTAGGGGAGGGTTGACCATGTGCTTGAGGGAAACCTTTTTGGGATTTACGGGGCCACATTTTCCCCTCCTGTGTGACCCTTGGGATAGGGTCTGAAAGGAAGGGAAAAATGGACTCCCACAGCAGATAAGGTTTTCCCTTCCTGCTCGCACCTGGTCAAAGTCTCTTTTACCTGAGGTCCAAAAAGAGTTGAACCATCAAAGGGGACGCTGGTAAAGGAAGACTTGAAGGATTCCATAAAATTGCACAGACGCATTCAGAAATGTCTCCTAAGAGATATTCCTGATGTGGCCACCCTGCTCGCTCCATCAGCTGCGTATGAAACCAGCCTCATGGAGGAGTTAGCAATGGAGGTAAGGGTAGAGAGCTGCGAAAATATCTTGTCAGCAGATCCCAAAGCTACTGAATCCTGAAGGGTATTTCCCAACTCTTTTAGGAGATCTCTTTGTAGCCTAGTAAAATGGGATAGGTAGTTCAGCGATTGTAAGGTAAAAGCTGCCGAAGAAAAAGTACGCTTTCCATACCTAACCATTATCCTAGACTCTTTATTAGGAGGATGGATATTTGAGGATGTCTCAGATAACTCCTTCTTTGTGGCTGCTGCTACCACCATAGCATCCACAGGTATTCCACTCCCTTGGTTAGAAAGGTTTTGTCTTCTGGAGCAGTAATAAATTTATTAGGCCTCCTCGGGACAGGCTCCACTGTGTCCAGAGAGGTTTAAGCATTCCAAGATATGACCCCTAACAACTGGTCATATGGCGGTGTCACCCAGGAGGTAGAAGATCGGGAACCAAAAGCCTCAAGGTACACTGATTCATCCTCAGTAGGGTTAGAGGTCTTCCAATCACCCCTCTGTCTAAGGATTTCTAGGATGTCCGCAAAGGAGATATCCTCAGAGGGGGATCCTGGGGACCCTTCTGGCTCATCCAAATCAGTTTCAAAAGTGACAGACTCGGGTGAGTCAATATGTTTCCTCTTGCAAACTCTCTTCCTAGGGACCTCTCCAGTGGGTAATCTGGGAAGGCTTCAGAAGAGGGGACACCTCCTATGGGGGCTCCTTGGGGCTCTGGTTCCCTACGCTTAGGGGCAGGCAGGGGAGAAGAGGCTGCAACCAGCTGCTGGAGGGATGTCGGGTCCAATGGCAGGGCTTTAGTACTTGACAAAGCTCTCTCTATCACTTCAAAAGCCTCAGCACCACACTCCAAAGAAGACCTATACTCCGCGGAAGGTCGACTCTGAACCTGAGGAGCAGACTCCAAAGTGGATGTGGGAGCTGAGCTCACATGAGCTGAAGCACTGAGAGGGAGGGTTGGATCGGAAGAAAAAACGGGGTGACTTTCCCTTCCGGAGTTGACTGGAGAGCATTGTCTCCTAGATTCCTCGGCTCCAGAACGAGCCGATGAAGTTAGAGTTATCAGTTCTGAGGAAGCAGGAAGAGTTCTCGTAACCAAAGGTTCCAGCACTATACCACACGAAACATTAGACTCCAAAAGGAAGGTAGTCGGAGGAGGAACAGTAGACTGAGGATGGGATGGATCCAAAACCTTTGGGTCTGGAGAAGCTAACATTTTTGCCAGTGCCGGGTTACAAAGCAGCTTCTTCACCACCCGCTCTACATCCTCATCAGATAGTGTCCTGGAGGAACAGGTGGAGATAGATGGAGATTGCCTCCTTTCCAAAATAGGAGATCTTAATGTTGGTGAAACTGGTTCCAAGATTGGTGAATGTCTCAACAAAGATGATTGTCTCAGAGCCGATGAAACAGATGGCACCGAGACCGAAGAAGCAGAATCAGAGCCAGAACTCTTTGGCTGCATCACTTTTGATTTTTTTGTCAGTTCCAAAGAAGGAGCTGATGGAGATTTCCTTTTTTGATTTTTAGAGACTGTCTGACCTTGTTCCAGCTGTTCTTAGAAGGAACTTCTCATCAGACCCCTATCAATTAGTTTCCTTTTACGTTCATTAAGAACCCTTGTGCTGAACGCATGAAAAAAGGTACAGGGTTCTTGCCAATGAGGCTCCCCAAGACAATACACACAACTGGTACTACTGTCAGTCAACGACATTTTCTGAGAACACTTATCACACTTTTTAAAGCTAGAAGGGTGGTGTTCTCTGTGTTCTCTATGTTTATCCTTTGACATTTTGATTTTTTTTTTTTTTAATGAAAAGGAAAAAGGAAACAACTACAACAATAACAGTACACTATAAAGAAATATTATTATTATTTTTTTTTTTTAAAGAAAGAAGAAACCAGGACACAGAGAGGAAGGCCCTCTAATTTAAACGGGTGACTATGGCCCTCTAACTTAAATGAGCCATGCAATCCTTAAAGAAAGGGGCAGGGGATGCTAACACTCATGCAATCACTCTAGATAATAAAGTTAAAACTATTATTAATATATATTTTTTTTAAAGAAAGAAGAAATTAGGACACAGCAAGGAAGACCCTCTAACTTAAATGGGCCGTACAATCCTTAAAGAAAAGGGCAGGGGATGCTAACACTTAATAAAGGCAAAACTATTATTAAGAAGGAATAAGAAATATAGGCAAAAATATCAAAAAATTCTACTTAGCCAACGAGCCAGTAAAGAAGACAACCTCGAAGCTTTCGCAGCAAATGAGATCTGGGGAATTGCCTTGGTGCACCATGGGATAGGGGATAGCCTTGAGCCAGTAAAAGTTCTCGAGTTTTAGTATCAGCCGAGTCGGAGCCGAGGTTCGGCTCCAAACCCATCCAGCAAGAATTACAGCGAGATAGGACTACATAACATCAAAAGTTTGATCTGGTGGACAAGGAAGAAGCTCTTGAAAAGGAGGAAGGGATTCCCACTGCCATCTGCATCCCTGATGTATTACCCTCAAACCCATTTGTCTGAGATAATCTGTTGCTAAAGAGAGAAACTGAGGGCCTGATCTGGGGAAGAATTAAAGGCTTGCCACAGAGGGAACAGGGACATTCTGCAGATAGTTACTCAGACATGCTGAGCTGTCCTTTTTTGTGAAGGACTTCTCATTTCTTTTTAGACACCTTTGCCATTGTTTTTTGAACACATGGCTGCCAAAAGCTTGCTGTGTCTTCTTATTTTACTTTTTATAAAAGGCTGCAGAGAGTAAAATGTTTAACAAACTTTGAGAATGAATGCTGAAAAAAATCTGAGTCATTCCCTGAATCAATTTCTCTCTCTCTCATCATGCTTTTCAGGACATCTGCTGCAGATGGTCCAAAACCTGCCTCTCTGTCTAAAGGACAGTTTAAAATTTCAGCTTTAACATCCTCAGGTACAGTCTGTATAAGTAACAAAGCAAACCTTCCCGTAATATTCCAGTAGCAGAGCAACTCCTGTGGCATGGAGGGGTAAAATCCTAACTACAGCCCAGCCAAACCAAATTTGATTGGCAGCTCAGGCAACTGATGGAGCAGCAGGGAAGGAAGGGCACTTGATGGATTCCCTAAGAGAAGGTGTGGTCCAAAGAGGGGAATTGCCTTCAGATACAATCAATGAGTATAAGGGAGGGAAAAAGGAGTGGGCAGGGCATAAAACAAACAAACTAAAAATCCAGGATGAAAGTACAGATGAGCCATCCTCCTGGACACCTGCAGGATCCATGATTGGTCAAGCAATACCACAGTATGTCTGGGGGGAGTAGAAGGATGGCTTTTAGACCTGGAGTGGACATGGGGCACTGGGGGATGGGATGGTAGACATGAGGTCCAAGGTGAGCAAAAAAAAAGTTTCATTAGCAGCTGCTCTGGAAGAGGCATCAGTTGAATAATAAGTACATTTCAAAGAATGTTTAGTTTCTTGAGACACAGAAGTAATACAATTAATCATAGACGATTTTTCATCAGCAGAGGAAAATTGGCTATAATGTTCCTCATACTCTGAAATGATGAATGATTTTCACAATTAAGAATTCTAAAGTTATGTTTCATGGAAGTATACACATTTCCCCCAAAATCTATCGAAGATTTTCCCATCCTTATCAGAAGGGGAGAGATTAGCATTTACCAAAGAAACCAGTGCACAGTCAGACCTGGGGTTAGAAAATAAAAATTTGCATGGCTAACAAACTTTATACAATCGATTTGCTTTCTTATGGGAAGCAGGCTGGCTGTCAGGCAAGTTGCAGGCTGTAATAGAAACATCTTCCAATGCTGGAAGAACAGGAGTAGGTTCAGGAAATTCCAGCTGTAATAAATCCTAATATTTTTCAAGGACAGTGGAATATCATCATCTTCCCAATGAAACAACTGGTTCATTCTAGACAAGGTTTCAGAAAAAGAAAATTCTTCTAATAGACTATCAGAAAAAATACTCTCCTCAGAGTCAGAATTAGTCAACTGAGGAAAGAAACCAGATGTCTACTCAAACTAATTTTCCTGTTCAAAATATTGTGAATCTTCAGATTCAGAAAATGAATAATTAATTTTCCTTTTGCTAGTAACAAGAGAATTTGAAGTGTCAAGAGCCTAAACTAAGCCCAATAAATCTTTTTTGTCTAAAGTTACAGACAGGCGAAAATAAGTGTTTAACTTTCTGCTTCTTTTTAACAGGAACTTCCACAGAAGCAGACTGAGTGTTGTCTGGTACATCACCCCTGGGGAGAGACATCCCAGTCTGGCTACACAGAGAAGCATTCACTGCTTTTTCTCCTGAGACTGTCAAGAGTGGTTCTCCTTTGCCACCCAAGGGAACTCCGACAGCCACAGAGGACAAGTGAGAAATGTTATAAGGTGAATAGCCTGCGGAACCAGAAATGGCCACAGCAGTCACCCATCTGTGGCTGAGGCAAATTTGTAGCCTGCTGAACAGGCAAAGGCTGCCTGGAAACGTCTTTCTTTCTTTTTGTGGCTGGAAGGCGCGAAAAGTGAGAAACTGATAAGCTGTTCCATGGTGAATTGAAATATGAACCCTGAAGCCAAAGTAACACTGACAGAAACAATTGGCAGAACAGGTAAGTAGTAAAAAAAGTAGCTTTTCCCCCACAAAACTGTAAAATGCAACACAAATATTCACCCCAGCCCCCAAAAGTAATTTACCATATTCACAGATGACTAATTACTTCACTATTAACTGGAAGTCATATACAACATCAACCATGCAAGCACAGTGATTCCTGGATTTTGTAAACACAAACTCCCTGAATCAGATTGTCAATATGCCAACCAGAGATGCAAGCACACTGGAACTGGTCCTCACTAATATGGGAGAACTCTGCACACCTCCTAGTGTAATGTCCTCTCTGGTAAGATCAGACCAAAAAAACTGTTTTCTTTGAAGTAAAACTAAAACTCAGAACCCCAGCTGACTTGGAACGTTCAGGAACTACTCTAAGGCTATTTTCCTACTATTAAGTGATGACCTGGCAAAATTTCAAGTCCCCCTAAACCATGAAAACTCTACTAACTATAAGGAGCTGTTCACAGAAACCCTATATGAGCATATTAATAGCTGCATAGAGGCAGCTTTATCCAGCAGGAAAAAGTACAGAACTAACTCCAAAAACAAACCACCTTGGTAGAATCACAGCATCAACAGGCTGTATAACAGAAAGAAGAAAATCGTGGCAAAATTAGGACATGCAGCACCCTGCAGGATAAAAGTACTCTCATCAAACTAAACAAACAATACAGACGACAAAGTCTACCACAGCCAAAGTTGAGGTTAATTTGGTCACACAGGCCAAGGACAACCACAAGGATTTCTTTAGCTATGTCCACAACCTCAAAGGCAATACACAATTGTGTGCAGAGCTCATTGTTAGTGGAGACACCTATAGCGAGTCAGACGATATAGCAGACTTGCTGGTATACAAATTCAGCTCTAACTTTACCCTATCTCTTTGTCAGCTTCCCCTCAGGAAATATGATCACTCCCCTGCTATTACTAGGAAACAGGACCTCAATGTTCTCTCTATAAGACCAAGAACACTGCATTGATGGCCCCTAATAATATCTCAGGCCATCTTCTAAATAGCATGATACATGACCTATCAGGGCCTCTGGAATCACTATTTAACTGTAGCCTCCAAACAGACTTTGTGCCTCACAAATGTAGAACAGCAACCATCATCCCTCTGCAAAAAGGCAGGCCATCTACGGACCCTTAAGTCTCACTAATCTCTTATGCAAAGCCATGGAAACAATTATCATGCAAATGATCAATAATGACATTAGGAACATCCAGACACTGGACCCAACCCAATTTGTTTTTTTCAAGGGCAGGTCATGTCTACTCAACCTGGTGGACTTCTTTGAGTAGGTCATCAAAATAGCGGACAAGGCAAAAATGTTCATGCTGCCAACCTTGTCCTGGCCAAGGCATCTGACACAATATCCTATTTGGACATTGACAAACTCAAGATGTTAAGTATAAACCCGTATGTCACCCAATGGATAGCCAGCTGGTTCACAGACAGGACCCAGGAAGTTAGAACTAAAGTAAAAAGTTGTACTTCATTGTAAAAAAGTGATTGAAAGTCGTGGGTCAGTCCACTAAAATACTTTTCCCTAGTTGAAAATAGTTTTACAGGAAAAACTTAAGTTTCTGTTAAAAATAATTATATGGAAGTTTTTTTTTTCCACAAAGGGAACTTCTCTGCCCAGCAATGGAGAAATGCTAGCCAACCATCGACCCTATAAAGCCCGCAAGAGCAGCGCTCTTTGGTGACAGGAAATCTCTGAAGGGCCTTGAGCACCCAAACCATTGATTTTCTTCAGTTCTGCTCAAGCTGTCAATGATTTAGGTTCATAAACAGTGACCTTAAGCTCTGGAAGCTGTCTGGCTGTTATATGCTCTGCATATATAACCCATGTAGCTAAGGCTATTGCAGCAGTAATCAAATAATGAATACTGCTGCAGTAGTGATCAAATGATGAGCATCCATTTTTGCCTGGGCCAAAATGGGGTCACCAAAATTATCTCTACAGAGTCCTTCTGAATCTTTAGAATGTTGCTGGATACCAAGGGAAAGGGTGGAAAAGTGTACAGGAACATTCCTGTTCATGGTACCAAGAAGGAATCTGTCTGACAAACATGTTTGCAGGAATCTTGGAGCAGAATTTTCTTAACTGTCTATTGAGAATGGAGGCAAAACAGATCTATTTGAGGAGTTCACCACAGTTGTCCTGGTCCTGCAATAATGTTTTGCTCTGACAGAATGTAGATAGAAAGCAGGAAAAGATTGTGCTGAGTTGCAAGCTCACAGGCTACCGTAACTAGTACACAAGGGGGGTATAATCTGTTTCCCTCCTGTTTATGTACCACATCTCTTTGGTGTATGTGACTACTAGCAGAAGTAGTCCACCAACCAAAATAATTTCCTTTTGACAGCGTCATCACTGGAATCGGAAAAGCAGGAGAATGCTGGTGTTGGGTCAAAAGAGATTTGAGGAACCACTGAAGTTTTCTATTATGAAGTCTGGCCAGAGGATCATAAGAATTGTAGAGGCCATGAAACAGAGAATCCTGAGATATTCCCTGGTTGACACTGGATGCAGATCATCAGAAAGCATTCAATGTGCGGGTCTACTTTGCTCTGAGGAAGAAAAACCTTCACTGGGGAAGTACCCAAAAGGCATTCCTGAAACACTATTCAGTGGGGAAAAAAATTAGAAGATATCTGTAAGTTCACCTGGAACCCCAGTCTGAGGAGGGGATCTTTTACCCAGACCAGGAATTAGTGACATTTCGAAAAAGTCTGTAAACATAAGACAGTCTTCCAAATATGGAAAAATGTAAATGCCTTCCAATCAATCTGCAATGAGTTGTTACTCCTGCCAGGTATTTTATAAACACCATCAGAGCTGCAGACAGTCCACAGGATAAGACAGAGAATTGAAAATGTAAGCCAGATAGAGAAAATCTTTTAAAACGTCTACAGTTTTTGGTAATTGGAATGTGATGATAAGCATTGTTAAAATGTAAAGTTAGGAAAAAATGAGAATGATGAGCAATAGAGACTGAAGGGAAAGCACTTGGACCTTTGGGATTTTGATGAAAATGTTTAGAAAAAAAAAGGTCTAGGACTTGTCTCCAACTTTATTCTTTCTCTGGCACCAGAAAGATTCTTGAATTAAATCCTTTCCCTGTTTGTTCTAGGAGAAGTGGTTCTATGATCCTAGAGACACTATTTGCTCCAAAACTGGAAGAAACACAGAAATTTGGTCTGAAGGATGAGAAGGAATCCCCTGTAAAGGAGGAAGTAACTCTCACTGCCAAATGTAACCTTTCTGAATGATTCTAAGGCTAAGGTTATCAGAGGCTTATGTGGAAATTGAAAATCTTGACCTAGGGAAAGGTTTAAAAGGATGTCATGGTTGGGGGGGGGGGATGCACCTGAATGGGGCATATAGTCAGTCAGTATTTTTTGGACTGTCCTTGATTGTGGGACCCTCCTGAATTCTTATATGAACCCGTAAAAAGATCCTGAATTAGAATGAAAGGTCTTGTTAATCTTTGAGAAGAATGGTTGAAAAATGTGTGTCTCCCTGAAATAATTTTCCAGTTTCATCAAATCTTTTAAGGAGGCCAGCCAGGGTTGCCAGATTTCAAAATGGACAGGTAGGGACTGTAAAGACCTGAAAAACAAAAAAATGTCATTCATGCAACACTGCCCGTTGTTATGATTGGCCCGTATGCCGGTATACGAGTCAATCAAAACTCACAAAGCAGAGCCTCTTCTGTTCAATGAGGAACAGCCAGCTGTTTTGCACTGAACAGAAGTAGCTTTGTGTTGCAATTTATGAGTGGCCCATAAGCCAGTATATGAGCCAATCAAAAATCACAAAGCGGAACCTGTTCTGTTCAATGTGGAAGCGCCCACTGTTTTGCCAGGGTTTTAAGAGGCAGTGTGTGTGACTCGGGATAGGGCTGCTGATCTCAGGACAGTCCCACTCAAATAGGGACATCTGGCAACCCTGACCCCAGCAGAATTCAAGATCTCAGCTTTGACAACCTCTGGGAAATTTTGTGAGTATAACCAAGCAAATCTGTTCATTACTAATCCAATAGCAGTTGCTCTGGATACAGTATAAGCAGGGCCATAAGAACACTTCAAAGAGTGCTTGGTTACCTAGAAGTTAGAAGAAATTAAAGAGCTCAGAGAAGTGCTGCGATCTGAAGAAGGAAGGTTAGCTAACTTTTTTCATATTTTCAAAATAAGCAAGCAAATATTTAAACACATGAGCTTGTCAATTCAGATGTCTGAATGCTAAAGGAGAAGAATATACTTTATTTCGAAATCTATCAAAAACTTTCCCATTTTTATTAGAAAGGCTAGGAATAGCATTCACAAGTTGTTTAGCTACCGATGGTTTTACCAAAGATACAATTGCAGGGTCTGAGTTGAGATTAGAAACCAGATACTATTGAGTCTGAGAGACATAATATAAATTATCAAACGTTTTAGAAGTAGGAGGTTGACTGTCAAGTATGCTGCAAGCTGACAAGAAGCCATCTTCTAATGCTGGCAGAACAGGAAGTATACAGTACCTCTCAGCTGTACAGATTTCCTCAGAATGGCCAGACTTTTGCCTTATATTTTTGGTCTGTTCCTCATAAAATTTATGATTTTCTGGATTTTTGTAGCAAATCAGTGAGGTCTGAATTCACTAAATAATGACAGTCATTTGAATTTCAGTCTTTATTTATTTTATTTTATTTATTTATTTTCAGTTTGGTGACCGGGGAGGTCCACTGGATTCAAAGGGCCCATTTTCAGTGGAGGCCCAGGGAGAAAAGCTCCATAGTACAAAGTAAAAACTACATAATTCAGAATACATAGTACAAAGTAAAAGATACATAATTCAGAATACAACAAAATACAATACACAGTTGCAAAAGCTGCAGTAAACAACTTGTAGGTGTTAAATAGCAAACTAAGCACAATTGAACTGCAGCATATATACAATATATAATACATATTTACATGTTTGTAGGTTGAGTCTGAGAGACCTAATATAAATTTATAGCCTTCAGAAAAAGAATGGTAACACAAGACTTTTATTCTAGCAACTTTCTAAGTTTATAAGAATAGTATTTAAAATTTGCAAATATTTTTGAGGCTTTGTCACCCATTATTTTTGTTTTTTTCCAGATATTTTTGTGTTAAGAGTTTGAGAGCTATAACAAGAAGAACAGCTGTAGGATGAGGAAAACCCACATGTAATAAGTCATAATGCTTTTGCTGGGATACTGGAATCTCACTCTGTCCACACTAAAATAATTATTTTATTCTGGCTATAGTTTCAAAAAAGATAACTCTATAGAGGGGTGGGGTGGGGATTCAGAATCAGATTGCCTTTTCTGTGCAGTATAAGTGCTGGGGAACTAGAGACTCAGTGTAATTCTTGTCTTTCTGACTGGGAATCAGAATTGGACAGAGAAGGAAGTCTTTTTCTTATAAAAATTCAGTGATAAATTAGTACTTAAAGAATTAAAGGCTTGATTAATAGATTCACAGATTGTTACTAAGCTAATGACCTGGGGGCCTTTCTAAGCCTAGCCAAGTTTTCCTGAAAGAATAATGACATGCTGTATTCAAAGACAGGGCCAGGCATTTATGAGCTATCTCTGTCCATAAGGGACATGGGCGCCACGCCTCGTGTAAATTTTCTATTCCCAATCCACTGGTCTAGGTTGTGCTTAAAATGGGTAATAGATTCATGTTCTCATGGATGGGAAGTCAGTTACATAGGGGGGGCACTCTCTGGGACACGTATTTGTCTCTCCAACATGTTCTGTTTAAGTCACAGACAAAATTCAGTTTCTTAGACCTTGTATTTCTGGTTCATAGATAGGTACTAGGCTATCAGCCCAAGGGTCTATGTAAGCCTAGCCAACAAGTTTCCCTGGCTTATGCCACCCAAGAAAGTTATTTATTTTCCTGTGTCACTGTCGAGCAGAGACACAGAAGTGATCCTCAGGGGTGTATTTCCTATTTCCCATCCACTCATCAAGATTTTTTTTGAACAGTGCTAATGAAGAACTTTGCTTGACATAGATGGGTAGCTTGTTCCAGAGTATGGGAAGTCTCTGGGACAGGAATCTATCCCTCCAGCATGTTCTGTTTATTGTGGTGACAAGGTTTAGGTCCCTAGAGCATGTAGCTCGGAGGGATTTCTTTAGGTGTAGCATGTCCAACAGCTCTGGATTTGACATAGCTTTATATGTTAGACAGAGATCACCTCAGAGTAGGAGATATGCTACGGAGTAAAGCTGGAGTTTTTTTGAGATGGTCAGTGTAGGGCATTTGTTTGAGGCCAGTAATCCTCTTTATGAGGTATTTCTGTGGCCTTTCCAGCTGCTGCAGATGTTTTGTGAGGTACATTCCAAAAGGGGCGTTGTACTCTATAATGGGTCTAATGAGTGTCGAGTAGAGGGGAACAATGACCTCTTTTTTCCTGGATGAGAACCCTTTTATGATGAGGTGTGCCATGTAGAAGGACTTCCTGACTACTGTGGCGATGTGACTATCAAAGGAGAGACTACTGCCCACCTGGGTCCCAAGGTCTCATCACACATTTGGTGTTAAGTAGATTGCTACCTATGTAGTAGTTCATGGGTACAGAGTTTTTACCAAAGGGGGATGACACTGTACTTTTTGGCATTGAGCTTGAGGCCATGGGTCTGACACCAAGCATCTGTCTCAGCGAGGCCCTTCTGTAGGATGTCCACATTATTTGGGGACTTGACTATGGCTCCTAGTTTGCAGTCATCTGCGAACTTCGTTAGCCAGAGGCCTTCTGTGTTAGCCTGTACTTCACAGAAGTAGATACCAAACTGGAGAGGTCCCAGGACTGAACCCTGTGGTACTCCACTTGTTACTGGTTTGAGGTCAAATCTGGAGTCTGCAACTTTTACAGTGTGGGTTCTATATGTGAGCCAGTTGGCAACCCATCTTGTGACATATGGATTTATACCTAGTTTAGTGAGTTTAGCTATAATTCCAGAATGGGGGATGGTGTTGAAAGCCTTGGCGAGGTCAAGACAGGCTGCGTGAACCACCTTACCCTTATCTACGGCTTTGGTGACTGCCTCAAAGAAGTCGATCAGGTTCAGTAGGCATGATCTGCCTTTCACAAACCCAAACTGGGTGGGATCCAGAGTTTAGAGGTTACCAATGTCTTTGTTTATGAGTTCCATGATGATACGCTCCATGGCCTTGCAGACCAGGCTTGTCAGGCTAATAGGGCGATAGTTCCCAGGATCAGTGGTTTGTGGAGTGGGATAACTGTTGCTGTGCACCATTCAGTGGGCAAAAAGCCTTATGCAAGGCTATTATTGAACATGGTGCTTAGGTGGGGAGCCAGTTCATTCTGAAGTTATTGTAAAACGCAGCCTGGGATGTTGTCCGGTCCCATGGATGCTGTGTTTCTGGCGTTAGAGAGTGCAGCTTTTACGTGCATAGTTGTGATTACAGGGACTCTGCATTCTTCCTGTATAGATATGGGCCCTTTAGGTGGTGGTGGGGGGGGGGGTAAAGTTCACACTGGACCTATCTGCCAGGATGTTGGTAATATCAGTTGGTTCAGTAATTCTCGTGCCGTTGTGCTGTAACTCAGAGCATATCTGGGTGTTGCCATCGAGATTCTTGACATAGCTATAGAATGCTTTGTGGTTGTCCTTAGAATTAGTGGCGATTTTGTTTTCATAGCTTGCTTTGGTGGATCTTATAAGGGATCTCAGCTTCTTACTGAGGCTGACCAGGGAGCTCCTCCACTCATGGAATTTTACTCTTTTGCAACAGTTTCTTCCTTCTGCTGTACAGTTTGTTTATGGCAGGGGACCACCAGATTGGCTTCCTTTTTTGGAGGATAGCGTCTTGGTTCTGTTTGGGATAGCATGATCCATGCACTCGTGTACTGTTTGACTTAAGAGATTCATAAGTTTGGGGTTTGGGATTGCCTTGTAAACCAGGCATAGATCAGCCCTTAGCAATCTATAGGAGACTGAGTATAGGGAAAGGGCCTTAAGATGCTACTGGTCAGGTACATACTGAAAGGAGTGTTGTACTGTACAATTTGTCTAATAATTGCAGAGTACGGTGGGATAATGACCTCTCTGGACATAGATGCCTTGCAATTACTTATAAGTTGTGCAACATAACAGGATTTCCTCACCACTGTGGCCACATGGTGGTTGAAGGTAAGGCTACTGTCTACATGTGTACCCAGATCCCTGACCACTGGGTCAACTCTTAGGGGCATATTATCAATCTGGTAATTAGCCGTTATACTTGACTTCCCAAAGGGAACAATTATGCATTTTAAGACAATGGCTTTGGCATCATTTGTTAGTCAGAGATAGGCTTTCTTGAATAATTCTAGTGTCTACAGGGGAGTCGACGATAATCCCATGCTTGCAATCATCTGCAAACTCAGTCGGCCCTAAACCTTCAGCATTTCCTTCCACTTCAGAGAAGTAGATGTCATAAAGGATCAGGCTCAGTACCAAGCCCTGGGGGACTCTGCTAGTGACTGGGCTCATGATGCAGGTGGCCTCACCTATTCTGACCCACTACATCCCATCTGTGAGCCATTTGGCTATCCAGTGGGTGATAAAAGGGTTAATACCTAATTTAGTGAGATAGTTGTCTAGTATGCCTGAGTGGGTATTGTACCAAAAGCCTTGGCCAGATCAAGGTAAACTGTGTGCACAGTGCCCACATCCATTGATTTGGTGACCCTTTCAAAAAAAGTTCACCAGATTTAATAGGCATGACCTTCTTTTAACAAAGCTGAACTGTGATGGGACAGCATTTGTGGGTTATCTATGTCCTCATTTGTCATGGCTATTATGATTCTTACTAAATAAAGTCCCCCTGCACGAGAGCTATTGCACGGCTCAAAAAACTGGAAACATACAAAAAACAACAAGAGCCAGCAATTAGTGACTTAAAAGATTTGTATTCAAAGATACATAACAGCAAAAAAGACAAACCGGTTTCGGCTGGAAAAATAACACAGCCTTCCTCAGTGTATAAATTTCATTCAAAATACATGCTGTTTAAATACTAGAAAAACAAGACCCATTGGTTGAATACTCATAAATATTCATTTAATCCTGGGGAAAATAAACTACCAAGCTTTATGATCCACTTTTTTTCTTTACAATTCAATATATTATGCCACCCAGTTTTATTAATACGATTGCCATGTACCATATCTACAATAATAAACATAAATTGGGCTGTGGGATGAACTAGCTGATGTTTGTATAAAGCATTGGTCAACTTTTTATGTTTAATGTTGCTGATATGTTCAGAAATCCGTGATCTAATAGGACGAGAGGTCTGCCCTACATAGAATGCTCCACAGTTACATGTAGCCAAGTAAATCACCCAATCGCTGCTGCAATTGGCGAAAAAACTAAGTTCAAAGACCTGGGAGCAGTTTCTACTAGAAAAATCTTTGGATGTAGTGATGTATTTACAATTGGTACAGTGGCCACAAGGAAAGCATCCACGCAAAATGTCCCCTGATATAGTGGTCTGTTTTAATACAGGGTTTTTATTATCACTGTGTTTGTAATGATTGAAATATGATTTAAGATTTTTTCCATTCCTATATGAAAAAATACATCTGTCTGGAATAATATTGGCAACTTCTTGGTCACACTGTAAAATGTTCCAGTGTCTACGGACACTCTCCAGAAGACAATTGGTATTACGACCATAGGTAGTAGTAAATCTAAGTGGTTGAGGTAATGTGTCTGAATGATCCTTATATTTAAGTAAATCAAATCTCTGCATACCATTGACCTGATATTTGGCAACTGATATGTTGCCAGTATTATAACCCCTTTGTTTGAATCTGTTTGTTAGATCACATTGATTGAGACAAAATGTAGAGTGTTTTGAACAAATCCGCTTGGCTCTAATGAACTGGGATTTCGGAATGTTCCTTGCTATATGTGGAGGATGGTAACTGGAAGCATGTAATAAAGAGTTGTACTGTGGAAACTTTCTGTACATTTCCGTTTCCAAAGTACCATCTGGAAGTTTGTGCAATAGAACATCCAGAAATGTTATACTATTGATATCATGATGTTCCGTGAAGACTAACCCCCATTCATTATTGTTAAGATAGGAAACAAATTCTGCAAGCCCAAATTCAGTGCCTCTCCATACAAGCCATACATCATCCAAGTAACGTCTCCATATATCCATATCAGACAGATATCTATTTCTAGTAGAATCATAGATGATCTGTGTTTCAACATAGGCCATAAAGAGGTCAGCATATATGGGGGCAAAAGATGCCCCCATAGCAGTCCCCTTGGTCTGCCAAAAACACAGATCCTTATAATAGAAGACGTTACATGTGAGGACATACCTAGCCATATCTACCAAAAAAGAAATGAATGGCCTTATATATGAGGCTGATCAGACTTATGTGTCTGTAGTTACCCAGATTGGTGGTTGGACCTCCTTTGTGCAGGGGAATGACTGTAGCCATCTTCCATTCCTTGGGTACAAAACTTTACTGCAGGATCCAGGTGAAAAGGTATTCAAGTGGACCACTGAGACCATGTTTCATGCTAATTAGTAACCATCCCAGGATGTTATCAGGGCCCATCAATGCAGCGTTTTTGGTCTTGGAAAGTGCATTGAAGACCTGTTCCCTAGTAATGTTTGGTGGGGATTCATGTGCGTGGTACTTTCTTTGGACTATCGGTGGGAGTGGGAGGTGGAGTTTGAGTTGAAACTGTCAGCCAAAAGGTTGGCAATGGCATCCAGTACAGTGTGGGTAATGCCATTTACAATAAGCTCTGCGCATTACTGCATATTTCCCTTGAAATTACAGAGATAGCTGTAGAAAGCTTTGTGGTTGTACTTTCCTTGAGAAGCTATTTTTTTTTTCAAATTTAGCCTTTGAAGTATTAATTAACCCACTTAGTTGCTTGTTTAGATTGGTCAAGGTTTTTTTTTAGTATATTGGGTTTTTTTCTTTTGTTGTATAACCAATTGATATTGATATTCCACTAGGGTGGCTTGTCTTTTGAGTTTGTCTTATTTGTAATGACAGAGGGAACAGCTCGCTCTATACAGCTATTAATGGCTCTAAAGGGATTTTGTATATAGCTCAACATATGCTATGGTGTTTACTGGGTTTCGGGGTGCTTGGAATTTAGCCAAGGTGTCACTTAATAGAGAGAAGTTAGCTTTGGAAGAGTTCCTAAAGGTATTTGGTTTCACTGGGTTCCCAGGTTTAATTTCTATCTCAAGCAGTACTGCCTTATATAGTCAGATTTGATGAGCAAGGACATTACATTGGGTGAGGAATATTTCTCCCCCATGTTTGTGAGTACAAAGTCAAAGATGTTGGTACCCCTGGTAGGAGAATGGACCAACTGTTCCAGGATGTTGGTATTAACAAAGTTTAGGAATTGCTGGGCTTGTACATTAGAAGTGGTGGAGGATTCGCAATCTATAAATGGATAGCTGAGATCTCCATGATCATCATATTGGACTAAATGGTGAGGGACTCTAGTACATTGAGATAGGTAGTATGGGTTCCTGGGACATGGAAGGGGGCCTATAGGTTGCAAGGATATGGTTTGGGACTCTATAGTGAGCTGCACATGTATGAGTTTTAGTGTGTCAAGACTAGTCCACCTTAGAGGTGAGGTTGTTTTTAATACAGACCGAGACTCCTCTCCCTTTAATTCCCTCCTGTGCAGCAGCTGGTCTAAAGGTGTGAAAGGCGTTATAACCTTGCACTGCCAGGGTACTCTCTATGACTTTAAATCCATGTCTCCATTACTACACAGATGTCTACACTCTCCAGACAGAGGAAGGCATGCAGGGAGTGGAGTTTCTCATTAAAACGTCTAGCATTGAGCAGTACCAGTACCAGTACCACCTTCAGATATTCCTTCATAGGTTCATTTAAGTCAGAAGGTTTATCAGTTTGGCATTGCCTAAAAAAGGGACTATAAGGGTGGAAAAAGTTACTGCTAATATCCAAAAGCCTAGAGGAGATAAGTGCAGTCCATCCATGGCAAGTAGTATGGTCTGTCAACCATGTCCTCCCAAGCCATCAAATATTGTACCCCCTTGGCTGACACCAGAAACTAAGCCAATTAGTAAAGTCAATCATTTGCTGTTGGTAATGTGGCATTATCCTTGGACAAGGTAGTTTGGTGCTCAGTGCTAGGCTCATACCTGCCTGAGACACATAATCAGTGAGCTCGAGCATGTCTCACTTCATATAGTCAAGGGAGGTATGTCTCAGGTCATTAATACACACACTGACTATGACAGTGTCATAGTGGTACCTGTGGCTCAGTGACCCGAGGGTCTGGATGGGTTGCAGCCCTAGAAAGGCAGCTAACCGTGACTCTCTCCTAACTCAGTCTGGTGATGGGGACCATGGTGTGCCTTACTATAAAATCACCAATGTTCTGGAAATTTGGTTGTGCATTGGTTTGCCTTAAGGTTTTACCAGTAGAGGCACTGGGTACAGTGTTACTGTGTGTAGCTGTGGGTGGTGTTTTAACGGAGTGTTTATGTGATGACTGAGGACTCTTTTTGATTCTGCTGTGCAGGAGGTCTTATTGTTTTAGGAAGGTTACCTGTAGGCACCTCAGCACAAGTAGTTTTATGTGCAAGGTCTTTACCCTGTGCAGTAGGCATGGTGCAAGTGTCACTGGCAACCTCTATAGGATTAGTTTTGGTTGAATGAGAGTTTTGTCTCCAAAGTTAAACTGTATTTACACCTCTTGCATACTTTTGTTTGTTTTATTAAGAATAAGTGTGTTGTCATTGTACGTGAGTCAATTGCTACAATACCTCAGAATACCCATCTCAACCAGACTAGACACAGCGAGAGTCCAGGAAGTAACATATCCATGGCTGTTGTTCTACTAGGAAGGAATGAGGGAAAGTTAAATATTGAATATGTCAATAACACGAGGAACTTGATGAGCAATGCTCAGCTACGCCCAAACTGGATGATCTAGTAGTTAAAAATATCTGTCTAGACAGTAAGGGTATTTTAAGGGAAACCTTACACTGGGAGAGATCTGCATCTACACATATTACAAGGGGGAATTACACAGCGAGATATCAGTGTCTCTACACATCACTGCTAGGCGTTGCTGCAGGGAGACCAGCAGTTCTAATAAAAGACTGTAAAAAAGATCAAACAATTCAGATATTCAATACAGAAACACTCAATTAATGCAGCTGTGGAAAATAAGTGCCAAAACAGTGGCTATGGTAATGTAAGTCTTGCTTGCTTGTAGGTTATGAGCCAAGCATTATGCAACTGTGATGCTTTAATAGAAGAGGAGATTCAGTACAAAAAACCCCACTATGTGGCCAATCAAAAACAGCACACACTTCTTTCCTTTACACAATCCCGGGAGAGAAAATTACTCAGGCCCCCTCTACTCTCACTAAAGTGGAACCAAGGCAGTTCTAATGAAAGACTACAAAAAGGGTTTAAAAAAAGTGCAGATATTCAACACTGAATTAATGCAGCTATGACAAAAACAATGTGAAAACCAGGTGTCAAAACAGTGGATATGGAAATGGAAGACTTAGCTTTGTAGAGTTTTGCAAAAAAACAGCAACACTCTTCTTCTCAAGTAGCGTGGTCCCCAAACACCTTAGAGCTCGTAGGTTAAGGGCAAAGCATTGTGTGATTATGTTTAAATCACAGTGGAGATTTGATAAAAAAACACAAATAATGCCCTGTGTTCAATCAAAAACAGTGTGCTCTTCTTTTCTTTAAATAATCCAGGGCCAGAAAATGGCTGAGGTCCCCTCTACTCTCACTAAAGTGGAACCAAGGCAGTTCTAACCAAAGACTACAAAAAAGTCAAAAAGTGCAAATATTCAACACAGAAGCACTTAATTAATGCCGTGAAAACAAGTACCAAAACATTTGGTATGGTAATGTAAGTTTTAGCTTTTGTAGAGTTAAGCAGAAATCAGCAACACTCTTCGTCTCAAGTCGCATGGTCGCCAAATATCACCAAATGCCTCAGACACAGAGATTCAGATTTTTAAACAAGCTAGCCCTCCAGCCAATCAAATAAAGACACAATAAGACTTACATCAGCAATTCCCAACTCAGAAGGGCATGGGCTAACCTCTCCTGCCACGAATATAGACCACCAACTGTCCTACTATAAAATGACTGGTTTTGAGATCAAGTGCTAAAACCAGATTAAAGACACTTAGAATAACAGGCACAATAAGCCTTCAACAACAATTCCCAGCTCAGAAGGGTGGAGGCTACCATCTACTCTCACAAGTGTGTAGACCACAAACGTTCTTAAAGTAAAACAAATGGGTTAGAGCCCAAGTGCTTAAACCAAAACAAAGACATTTTTAAAATAACAAACACAGTAAGCCTTCAACAAGAAATTCCCAAATCAGAATGGTATAAGCTACCTCTCCTGCCACAAGAGTGTAGACCACAAACCTTCCAAATGTAAAATGAATAGTTTAACTAAGAGGCTTAGACCAACAGTTACAATGTAATCAGGATACTAACAAAAGCAATAAATGCAGCAAATTAAATACAACTGAACACTTTAAGAAAGTGCAGCAAAACTAAATAAAGTAGTAATACACAAAAATACAGTGAAAGCAGTGAATAAAGAGCATTTATTTATTTATTTATTTTTATTTATTTTTTTAGTAAGTGGGAAGGTGGTAAACAGAAGATAATTCAAGTTTGAGACAAAAGGAAGGATTCCCAGTTGATCTCTCAGTGCTTAGTAGAATGAACTGAAGAGATGAGACTGGAAGGAGTGCCCAAAGTTGGATTTACAGTATGGTGGGCAAATCAAAAGCCACCAAGTTCAAAAGCATAACATAAGAAGGGTGGGTAGGTTATAAAAATCAGATGCAGACAGAGATCAGCAACACTCAGGCAGAAAACAGCAAGTCACTCAGCATTACAAAAAAATATGCCACTAAATACTTGTAGGTAACTAAGAAGTGCAGTTTCTCAGCTCCTCCTATAATTAGCTAAATTGTATTCACTGCCTACAAAGAATTATTTTCTAAGTAACCCTACCCGACTTCTTAAAACTCCAAAAAGAACAAATAAAACCTAAACAAAACAAAACAAAAGGCAATATAAGAGTAAAGATAAAAAATGGAAGTAACCAGCCTTAAATGAATACCTCCAATCCAAAATCAAATGCAGAGATCAGCAATAATTAGACAGAGAAAAGCAAATCATACAGTACTACAGATAAATATGTCAATAAATAAAAAAAAATCCTTAGCAAAACTCAGCCATTCTTCCCTGTCTATCCTCTGTGAGACAGAAGAAGAAATATGCCTAACTTCTGTTTTCTTTTTCATGGAAATCCCAGGGAAAAAAGACCAACCCACTAATGGGGCACTTCCCCAGAATCAGGCACCCTACATTAGTTTTGTGGTGTAGTATCACACACTCTCACCTCTGAGACTGAAAAGAGTGGTTCTCTCTTGTCCAGTGAAGACCGCACAACAGCCACACAGGACATGTCTAACTCGTAGTACTTGGCTGCTTCTCAAGGAGTAATGCTAGCAGTATGAAGAGATGACAATGCTCTTACTTAAGAGTGACTCTGTAAGCTACCCTAAAAATTATAGACCAATAACTTGTCTTCCAACGACATATAAGCTATACATGGGAATTGATGCCAACAGAGTTTATAGTCATTTAGAAGAAAACTCAATTATGGCAGTAGAACAAAAGGGCAATAAAAGAAAGTCATATGGAACAAAGGATCATTTGTTGTTAAAGTTATAGTGGAGAACTGTAAGAAGGGGAAGAATCTAAGTATGGTATGGATTGACTACAAAAAAGCATATGATAGTATCCCACATTCATGGATAAAAGAGTGCTTAAAAATGTATAAGATACACCCTACACTGATTGACTACATTACAGTAACCATGAAACAATGACAGACCACTTTACAATTAAGCCATGATAAAGGACAGATTATTATCCCAGGGATAAAAATTCAAAGGGGGATATTCCAGGGTAATTCTCTGTCACCATTGCTATTCTGCCTTGCCATTAATCCATTAAGCTGTTTACTTAACAGCTTAGGCTATGGCTACAATTTGGCTCCTAGAAAACAACAAAGTCTAATGACTTATCTTCTCTTTGTCGATGACTTAAAACTGTATAGCTCATTAGATGAGGAACTGAAAGCAAAGCTGCAGGTTGTCAAAACTTTTTCAGATGATACTGGAATGTCATTTGGTCTTGATAAATGTGCAAAAGCAACCTTTAAAAAAGGAAAACTGCAGCACCAGGAAAACATCAGTTTGGGACAAGAATGTGATATAGAAGAACTTGAGCAAGAGGGAGTGTATAAATACTTGGGAATTGATGAAGAATCAGCAATAAAACATGAACAAATGTGAATAAAACTCAGGAGTACTTTAGAAGACTTAAATTAATCCTGAGAACAGCACTGACATCTAGATACAAGATCCAAGCTATAAATCAATTTACTCTTCCTTTCCTAACTTATAGTTTTGGAGTGCTTGACTGGCACCAAAAAGTGTTGGGGAGATTGGATATTAAAACAAGAAGGATGTTTAATGCTCACCAAATGATTTATAAAAATCAGTGTATACCAAGACTGTATATTCCCCGTTCCGAAGGAGGGTTGGGCTTCCTTAAAATTGATTGCATGTACAGATCTCTAATCGTGGGACTCCACACATATCTACTGACTTCACAAGATCCAAATGTAGTGAAAGTTTTGAAACATGAGGAGAATAAATCTAAGATGATGTCTCTGCTTAATTTAGCAGAAGCATATCGACATCAAGAAGGAATGGAAATAAAACCAGAAGTGGATAAAAACCAGGCAGCAACTGAATGTACTAAAAAACAAAAGAAAGAATATAAGGTGAAGGACCAGATGAGAAGGCAAGAAATGTGGAAAAAACATAAAATATAGTCGCAAGTATAGAAAACTTCTCATGTTGATCAAGAACAAATGCAGGAATGGTTAAGGAGAGGCGAATTCAAACCAGGAAATGAAAGGTTAATATTGGCAGCCCAAGATAGTGGGCTACGTACACGTTGGTTTACAGAGTCCATTGAACATGTGGGAGAAACAGACAAATGCAGGTTTTGTGAAGCCAAATTGGAAACAGTCGCACACCTTGTTGCTAGTTGCGATGCACTAATGGCAGAAGGACTGTATACTGAAAGGCATAATAATGTGGCAAGACTGTTGCACTGGAAATTGTGCAAACATTATGGTATAAAAGTCACAGAAAAACACTGGAAACATGAGCCACAAAGAATCATAGAAAATTATGACGTTTATTTCATATGTGATCACCCATTACTAACAGTTCAAAAGACATATGTTACAAAACTGGATATAGTGGTTCAAGAAATGAAGACAAAAGTGGCATTGATCATTGAAATTGCCATACCCAGTGACTACAGTGTCTTGCATACAGAGACACAAAGTCATAAAATACCTGGAAGTGCAGGAAGAAATGAGAGCCATATGGAAGAAAGATACCCATACAGTTCCAATAGCAGTAGGAGCAACGGGTCTTATAAAAAAGAATTTACAATCGTATTTAGATGTTACCAATTCATGTAACCCTATACGAATTGCAGGAGTCATTACTGGGCACAATGCGGGTACTGCGAAGAGAACTTTTGGTTGACATCAAAGAGTGAAACAATACTAATTTCATGAACTTTAATCGTACTTTGACTTAGGAATGGGATCCATTCCTGTCATTATTTACTTTATTTTATTTTATTTATTTATTAGAAACCATGGTCATGATATTAGAAACCCAAAAGACTTGGAGAAATTAAAAAAAAATCATGCCTAACTCATAGTACTTAGCTGCTTCTCAAGGAGCAATGCCAGCAGTATGAAGATATGATGATAAGCAGTTCAACATATCAAATTTGGCCACAGCAGAGTCACTCATCAGCTGCTGAGGCAATGAGGAAGACTACCAAAGACTTTAGTGAAATTTTATTTTTCTTGTGGATAGGGGAGCAATTACAAACTAACTGGTAACACAGGAACATAACAGTTACACAAGCTGAGTGTAGACATTTTTTGCATAACACTCAGGTTTTTACATAGCATTTTGCTCAGTACTGTTAACTGCTTCCAGCAGAGTTGTTACTGCAAGAAATTACGGTTGTGTAGATCTCACTAGCCTAAGACACAGCAGCTGCACAACTTCCAAAAACTATTGGCTTCTCCCTCAGATCCACTCTGACTGCTGACTGGCCAGCCCTGAATAGTGAAAACGAACAGCCTGGGTAAAAAATGTCAGGACTTTCTTGCCTACTAGATAAGAAGTAGTGTACTCATCCTAACCAAACAAATCTGTTATGGGAAAAATATAAAAAGTAAAAAACATACAATAAGCTAGTTGCATAAGTGTGCACACCCTTAAACTAATACTTTATTGAAGCAATTTTTGATTTAATTACAACATTCAGCCTTCTTGGGTAGACATCTATCAGCATGGCACATCTTGACTTGGCAATATTTGCCCACTCTTCCTTGCAAAAGTGCTCCAAATCTGTCAGATTGTGAGGGCATGTCTTGTGCACAGCCCTCTTCAGGTCACCCCACAGATTTCCTAATGGATTTAGGTCTGGGCTCTGGCTGGGCCATTCCAAAGCTTTAATTTTCTTCTGGTGAAACCATTCTTTTGTTGATTTGGATGTATGCTCGGGGTCATTGTCATGTTGAAAGGTGAAATTCCTCTTCATCTTCAGCTTTCTAGCAGATGCCTGAAGGTTTTGGGCCAAAAGTGGCTGGTATTTGCAACTGTTCATAATTCCCTTCACCTTGACTAAAACCCTAGTTTCAGTTGATGAAAAGCAACCCCAAAGCATGATACCACCACCACCATGCTTCACTGTGGGGATGGAGTTCTTTCGGTGATGTGAAGTGTTTTTGCACCAAACGTACCTTTTGGAATTGTGGACAAAAAGTTCAACCTTGGTCTCATCAGACTATAATACATTTTCCCACATGCTTTTGGGAGACTTGTTGAATTGTTTTCCAAATTTTAGTCAGGCTGGATGTTTTTCTGTGTAAGAAAAGGCTTCTGTCTTGCAACCCTACCCCATAGGCCAGACATATAGAGAATATGGGAGATTGTTGTCACATGTAGTACACAATCAGTACTTGCCAGAAATTCCTGCAGCTCCTTCAGTGTTGCTGTAGGTCTCGTGGTAGCCTTCCTGACCAGTTTTCATCTTGTCTTTTCATCAATTTTGGAGGGACATCCAGTTCTTTGCAATTTCACTGTTGTCCCATATTTTTTCCACTTTTTGATGACTGTCTTCACTGTGTTCCATGGTATATCCAATGCTGTGGAAATTTTTTGTACCCTTCTCCTGACTGATGCCTTTCAACAATGAGATCCCTTTGATGCTTTGTAAGCTCTCTGCGAACCATGGCTTTTGCTATGCAGGCAACTGTGTACATTTCAGGAAAATCCTAATGGGATAGCTTAACTTTATTTGGGGTTAATCAGAGTCTCTTTAATTGATGGCGGGAGTGTACCAAGAAGACTGAATGTGTAATTAAATCAAAAGGTGCTTCAACAAAGTGTTAGTTTAAGGCTGTGCACACTTATGCAACCAGCTTATTGTACAATTTTTATTTTTTATATTTTTCCCCCAACAGATTTTCTTGTTTTTCAATTGAATTGTACAGGTTATAGGGCACATTAAAGGTGGGAAATGTTTTGAAATGATTTATTGTAGTCTCATTTTTTTATATCACAAAAACCTGGCATTTTAACTGGTGTTTATACACTTTTTATATCCACTGAATACACACACACACACACACACACACACACACACACACACACACACACACACACACACACACACTGGATTGGCTATTTGCCAACTGTTTCATTTGATTTTAAAACTATTCCTTAAAAGAGTAGGGATTTACTACCTCATTCCTTAAAGAAGTTAAAGGTTTATCTTCCTTTCTAACTACTTTTCTACCCCAATTTCTAGGAATTATTCTCTTATGACTATTTTGCATGTATTTTTAAGTATATCTGTATGTGTA
Organism: Protopterus annectens; assembly: GCF_019279795.1. Classification (NCBI taxonomy): domain Eukaryota; kingdom Metazoa; phylum Chordata; order Ceratodontiformes; family Protopteridae; genus Protopterus; species Protopterus annectens. The sequence goes on from NC_056748.1 coordinate 15,908,066, forward strand.
CATTTTTTTATTGCCAAACTTGTACTGTATAATACTTTTCTCTATGGCTTATTCCTGTGCACGATTTGCATATATGTTTTTAAGTACATTAGTATGTGGCTGTTGATATACTATAAATGTTTTGTACTCTATGGAGCTTTTCTCCCTGGGCCTCCGCTGAAAACTGACAGCCTGCCCAGTTGGACTCTCGCAGTAAACAAATGTAAAATAAAATAAATAAATTTCTCACTCTATGTGTTGATTTTCCCTCTTCAGGGCTGGACAGTCAGTACTCAGAGTGGCTATGAGAAAAGAAGGGAAACAGAGCTTTTTTGGAAGCAATCTGGTTACTGTATCTTGGGCAAGAAGCAACTCATAGGCTACTGCAGCAGGGGGAATGATGAGCATCTCTGTATTTCACACCTTTCAACTGCCCTGATTAATAGTCTTTACTACTGCTTTGAGGTTATCAATAGCCATGGTTACCCTGCTTGTTTTCCTTGCCTCTAGTGGAAATCATATCTTATAGTAGATTATTATACTCTGTACATAGTGTGGAGATTAATGTAGCTAAATCTATAACAGAATGCAATTTAACAATTTTTAACCTTGTAGCTGCAGAAAAGTAGCACTCCCTTTAAGAATTCTCTAAACTGGAAAAAGATGGCATGTACATTAGATAAGAGTTCAAACCTTGTACCAATTACTAAATGTTCCTTTGTGTAGCATCCTACTAGCAGCAGCCTATTAGAATACTTTGTCTTCATCCAACAAGAACCACTGCCTGTATCAGTCCATGAGCCCACCTTGTTAATCAACAATCGTTGGCATTAACAGATCTCAGTTTGTTCTAGCCCCTTGCACTTGGCACTTTGAGATGGTGAGGCAAATGTCTCATGCTTACTGACAACTTATTGTTGCTACCTAGCACAGATACAATTGGTGAGAAATGTAAGCATTCAGATAAGAAACTAATCTCTCGCATGACACTAGCCCCACATGCATGCTGCACAAACCACTACAGGTAGCTCAGAAAAGTTCAGAAGTAACTCTGCTTTTTCAATCCACTGCTATAGCTGCAACTTTCACTTCTGATTTGTACTCAAACCAGTTGAACTAATAAAGCCATCCTTATTTTCCCAAACATAGCAAGAAATTTAAGAGCAGCCCCTTAGGACAGAACTATTATATTAAATTGGACAATAAAAGGAAGGAGCTGCTTACTGTCTATAACAAGGTTCTATCTCTACACCACACAAAAACAATGAGACTAAAAAGTGTTATGATGAATATGAATTTATGAATTGCTACTGCCACTAAAGAAAAATGTAAAATCTGTAATGAATATTAGAAGCAATATCTAGCAATATTCGAAAAATATTGATAATAACACTATGTACTCTGATCCAGACTCAATAGTTAATACCCTAATAGATCAGTTTAGCTCTAACTTAACACTGTCTACCCATCCTGTTATTCTCTTATTCCCAGTCACTTTCCCTCAAACTACCCTTGAATAAGTCATGTCAGCCCTATCACAAATCAACACTACATCCATGAGTCCTGATGATGTACCAAACTGCCTCCTTATCAACAGCAAATACAGCTGTCTCTGAACATCTCCTAAACCTTTTAATCTCAACATCTCTAAAGGATATATTTCTGATGCCTGGAAAAAGTGCCGTTGTGTAGGCAACATACCCTAAATGTAAACTTTTTTAGTGCAGCCACTGCTGCAGTATTAAGTTATAGGTACAACAAGCTTTAGCAGGGTCCAACATCCACCATGACTTTCATAGTTAAGTATCCTTCCCCAATGGTCAAGCTGATATTGCCTTACTTGAGAGGTCATGTACTTGATACATAAGTGGCATCAAATCACAACATCATTTGTTCTTGTTTGGATGATTGCTTATATTAGGACACACCACTGAACTTCACACAGGTGTGGGCAGAGCCAACTTGTATGACATCTCTATGGGTTAGACAGTTAAATGTTATGCACACTTCTTAATTGTTATTCTAATTCTGTACGTTTTTCCAACATTGAAAAGCTTAAGGTTAAAGTATAAAAAAGTGAAACTTTATTGCTGGATATTGCAAAATTAATACTGATGAAAGATGGCCACACACATCGACCCCCTCCCCCCGCTCCCCCTGCTATCCATAGTTTTAATTGCTTTGTAATCCTTTTGGGGCCCCCAAAGTTTTTTTACATCTCATTTGCTTAAAAACAACAATTGAAAAATAGGTTTGAAGGTCTGACAGTATAAATGTCACATGGGGCAGCACTTTCTACTGCTCATCTTGGTGTGCCTTAATGTCAATAATTACCCTTTTTTGCCCTCTCAAGTAGAGCAGCGTTATTCCCATGTTAGGTTCTGTTGATTTGGCTACTCCAGTGGTACAGCGCATGACATAAAGAATATAAACCTTCCTTAGGAAACCAGGGCAAAGACACAGAAAAATGAGGTACAACAGAGAAGTGGGAAGTAGTATATGGGTACCCACCTTTATAGTTCCAGATCAGCAGAGGGGGGAAGGAGTGGGGGAGACAGAACTGCAACAGTGAGCTCATTTAAATATGTAGAATTATGGCATGTTGTTGACAAAACTGTAAAATGTTCATCGTGGGTTACTGTTGCAGTCATAATTTGCAGGGAAGATTACCAAAGCTTTTCTAATCAAAAGCAGGGTGGCTGTCTTACTGCTCAGATGATGACTGAAGGATGCCCATCAGAATAGGACAGACAAATCCATATCTGCCTTAGGTAACATATTTAACCACTAGTGCTTTGAGAAACTGTGAACTGAGGACCAGGTGGCTGCTTCTAGGATGTCGCGGGCACCAACCCCTTTTAGGAAAGTAGTGGCAGCTGCACTGACCCTTGCGGAATGGGATCTGGCTTTTTCAGGCAAAGTCCTACCACAGATTTTACAGCAAAAAGTTAGAGCTGTGCACTAGCCACTTGAAGTTTGTCACTGGCAATCCTTGCTTGTTTTCTGGGCGGTGTAGTGGTGCAGCGGTTAACACGGTCACCTCACAGCAAGAGGTTTTCCGGTTCGATTCTCGGCTGGGGTGCCTTCTGAGCAGAGTTTGCATGTTCTCCCTGCGTTCGCGTGGGTTTCCTCCGGGTACTCCGGTTTCCTCCCACATTCTAAAGACATGCTTCTGGTGCATTTCTCCCCGGGCCTCCGCTGAAAACAGGATCTGTGGAACCTAGTTGGACTTTCCCGGTCAACTAATATTAAATAAAATAATAAATAAGAGACAAAAATTGATCCGCTTTTCTGAAAGCTTTAGTTCTTTCTATATACATCTCAATTATCTACGCATATCTAATGAGTGCATGATCCTTTCTTCCTTGTTTTGGGGATTAGAGAGAAAACTGAAAGCTGAATAGCCTGGTTTGGTTCTATTCTTTAATGACTTTAGGCAGAAAAGAGGTGTTAGTGTGCAGGGTCACTCTATCTTTATTGAACTGCATAAAGGGCTACTTGCACAAGAGGATTTGAAGTTTGGAGACTCTCCTAGCAGTGTTGACAGCTATAAAAACACCTTTTTTCCATGTAAGAAATTTTAGAAGTGCAGAAGCTGTTCACCCAAAAGGTGGCAAAGTCTTTTATTTTTCAAAAAAAATATTCTGGCCTCAAGTTGGTAATGCTCTCCTTCAGGGATGCCTCAGGTGCCCTTCAGGAATGGACTCACTAGGGGTTTGAATGCCAGTACAGGGGTCTACAGACAAACATCAAAAACAGCAGAGAGATGTACTATCACAGAGGGATAAGCTAATCATGAAAAGAACTGCTCAGACAGTGGCATATTCACTTGCTATGGGTGCTGGTTCCTCCTTTGGCACTAGAGGGACAATCTTTTCAAATTAGCTAGGTATAAGTTCCTTCTACATGGCCATCTAGCTTCCCTTGTAAGTCTTAGCATGACCTCAGTGAACAGATGAACAAACTGGAAAAGAGTCACATCTTCCAATCTGCTAGACTGAGCATGGACAGTTGGGATGGAATAGGGACTGTATCAGGAGGTTTACATGCTGAGGTAACAGTAGAAATTTCTCTATTTACATCTGAATCATAGGAGACAACTAGTATTTCCTGGCCAGAATAAGGCACTCAGGATAATTTCTGTCTTCTCCTCCATCAATTTTTGAACTATCCTTGCGAGTAGAAGTATAGAAGGGGAAGCAGAGAGAAACAGACAAATCCAGTCTACATAGAAGACATCTATTGCCCATATGTTCTTGGAACTGTGGAAGAGAATTGTGTCAGTTCCTTGTTACTCAGAGACACAAAGAGGTCTATGTCTAGTACATCTTACCTACTGGTGAGGCAAAAGTATATATCCCTGTTTACCATTCATTCACATGGCTCTCTTGAGGACTTGCTTAGGTGGTTTGCTATGGAGTTTTCCTCAGTTGTTATACAGGTTGCCTTCAGGAGCAAACTGCTTTTCTGGGCTTAATTCCACATGGCTAGCCTGCAAGGGTGGTAACTGTGTGTTCTACAATGTGTGTTGATGTATCACACTACAGAGGTGCTGTCTGTAATGGCTTGTAGGTTCTTACATCTCCTGGCTTTCCTGAAAGTTCTGAAAGCTTCAGCATTATCATAACTTCTTTACTGTTTATGTGCAGTGTTGCTTCCATGGGGTACTAGGTGCCTTGCACCTTGATATCCCAGGTATGTGCTTCTATGCCATGTCTGAGGCATCCGTGGTCAAAGTACGGTTTGGAGGAGGATCTCTGAAGGGTATGTCCTCATTGTCTCTGACTTGCATCCTCTTTCCCAGTTCTCAATTCCCACAAGGTAGGACAAGGACACTATGCTCCAGGATGTGACAGTGGTGGTCCCAGGTATTCTTCAGATACCACAGAAATTTCCTACAGGTCCTATGAGTATAGTGGATACCATGTTGCACAGAATGCTCAAGAACTCCCTCTTAGCATGTGAAACATAAAGCAGAAAGGGACTTATTTTCCTGTGTTAGGTACACTATTGCAAAGGTGGTATTCAAGAGGGCACCCAGGGAGATCACCATTCTAGATGGACATTTGTTTGTCATGGGGAAACCTAGCCTGTTAAGGCAACTTAGTGTGTACTCCAGTACTATCTGTGACTCCTCTTGACATTATATCTAAACCAGACAGCCATCCAGGAAGGAGTGAATGTGGATGCACCTGGTTTTACAGTGAGCTATGACTGGGGCCAGACATTCTGTTAAAATCCCCAGATGCAGTAACCACAGCAAAGGGCAAGAAAGTGAAGTGGTAATGGTCTTCTGCAAAAACTTTAGGTACTGCTTGTGCAGACTGAGCACATGGATGTGAAGTAGGTATCCTTGAGCTCAAATATCATCAGTAGCACCTGACAAGCTACAAGGGCAAGAGGGCCTGAAGAATCAACAGTTTGAATTATGAAAAACTTTTTAGTAATCTGTTTCATTTTGACAAGTAAAACCCTTTGCCCTCCTGGCTGGAGGGAGTGGGTACTATGGTGTCTTGAAATAGTATTTTTGCTTGGGAAGAGGGTAAATGCAGTCTGCACCCCCCTCCCCAAGGATAATATGTAATACTCTCTGGTCAAAAGCTATGTTTGACCAATTCTGACACCCATCCTGGAACAATGATGGACAGAGATAGGGGTTGTAGTGCCAGAGTGGAGATTTTGGGAGGAGTCGGATATTGTCACATCTGTTCTTTGTTGGAGGCTAATACCAATGGGCCCAAAGACTTCCCTATATCCTCTTTCTGGCATTTTCTTTACTGCACAGCTCTGCTACTTTTTCACTGCTTGCCTTTTCCTTGCCTCCAGTAGTAAGGCATTTGGTTAAAGTGGTAAGTTGTATTGTACTTGGGAATGGGAGAGGGAAACATTGTCTGACTGACTCTCTAGTTTTCCTATAATGATTCATTTTCTTAGACACATTGTAAATGGGGGTCCAAACAGCAACTTCTTATCTAATGGAGCATTAAGTTTTTGAGCCTTTACAACCTCGACCAAGGCATAAGTCCTCAGCCAGGAATGTCACCTGATAATTGACACCTGGAAGCAGCACAGACAGCATGAAACCCAAAGTTTATGGTATGCTTGCCCAACTGTAAAATTGTTTGGGCATGCTAAATATAGCACCTGTGGGTTTCATCCTCCACTCTCCCCTCAACTCTCTTTGAATTGCTTAATGACATGCTCTTTTAGAATGTGAGTCTGAACATTCAGGGCCCTAAAGACTAGCATTGCTTCTTCTTCTTCTTTTGGCTTTTCCTGATTAGGGGTCGCCACAGCGGATCACCTGTTTCCATTTCTTCCTGTCCTCTGCATCTTGCTCTGTCTCACCAACCGCCTGCATGTCCTCTCTAACCACAGCCATAAACCTTGTCTTAGGCATTCCTCTTTTCCTCTTACCTGGCAGCTTCATCCTTAGCATCCTTTCCCAATATATCCAGCATCCCTCCTCAGCACATGTCCAAACCAACGCAATCTTGCCTCTCTGGCTTTGTCTCCAAACTGCCCTACCTGGGCTGGCCCTCTAATATACTTATTCCTAATCCTGTCTACCCTCTTCACACCCAGTGCAAATCTTAACATCTCTAACTCTGCCACATCCAGCTATGCCTCCTGCCTTTTTGTCAATGCCACTGTCTCCAACCCATGTAACATAGCTGGTCTCACTACCGTTTTGTAGACCTTCCCTTTCACTCTTACTGGTACTTGTCTGTCACAAATTACTCCTGACACTCTTCTCCACCCACTCTGCCCTGCCTGTACTCTCTTCTTCATGTCTCTTCCACAATCGCCATTACTCTGAATTGTTGATCCCAAGTATTTAAACTCATCCACCTTCGCCAACTCTACTCCCTGCATCCTCACCATTCCTCTATCCTCCCTTTCATTTACACATATATATTCCATCTTAGTCCAGCTGACCTTCATTCCTCTCCTCTCTAGAGCATATTTTCACCTCTCCAGGGTCTTCTCAACTTGTTCCTTACTCTCACTACATATCACAATGTCATCTGCAAACATCACAGTTCACGGGGACTCCTGTCTGATCTCATATGTCAACCTGTCCATTCCCAGTGCAAATAAGAAAGGGATCAGATCTGATCCTTGATGTAATCCCACTTCCACCTTAAACGCATCTGTCACTCCCACTGCAAATCTCACTGCTGTCACACTACCCTTGTACATATCCTGTACCACTCTTACATACTTCTCTGCCACTCCCGACTTCCTCATACAATACCACAACTCCTCTCTAGGCACCCTATCATATGCTTTCTCTAATTCCATAAAGACACAATGCAACTCCTTCTGACCTTCTCTGTACTTCTCCATCAACACTCTCAGAGCAAACATCGCATCTAGCGTTGCTGGTGTGTATATTTTTTTTCAACTAGTTAAGCAATATGCTTTCCCTGTCATTAGGAATTGTATTATGCTCCACAGCCAGTCTATTTTGCCTGGTAGATTCCAGGGACATAACATCAGTGTCTGCATTGGTGTTCTTATATATACACTTTTGATGATACTGAGCCCTACAAAATCTGTGATGTGTTTTGGGAGAAGGCAAAGGGAATTTCACTTCTTCAAAGTCCAAGGTCTCAAGAGACCACCATTTGAAGTGTTTTCTCATGACACTATGTTTCCAAATGACGTCCTCAGGTGGAGGATCACAAGCCAAAATATTGCCATTATCTGAGTCAAACCTTAGAGGGAAGGAACGCTGTGGCCTGTAGTCCAGTTCCTCCTCCACCTCAGAATCAAAGAAGTCCAATACCTCCTAGATGAGATCTCACTCATCCGTTTGACAGAACAGACTGCAAACACATAATGCTGTTCTGAAGCTGACTGCAGGATACAAAGAAACTGAAGGAAATCCTGAGACACCTTGGTCAAACTCTGGGAAGGAGGCAGGCTGTGGGTATGGGAGTAGACCCAAACAGATGCTGTTGACAGGGAAAAGGGTGGACTTTCAGTACAGACATTGGGGTCTTTAGTGGGCAGCTGACTCCCTGGAATTTTAGTATCCTGAGGGTGATGTCCCTGGATTTTGACATGAAAGTACATAAGTCAACAACTGTGGGGATCCTGCCCTTCCTACCCTAATAATCAAGCCATTCCAATGCAGATGTTGGGGAGGTAGTGTACAATGACAAGCACAGGGTCTCAAATTTAGTCCAGTGAGGCATGCTAGGGGCTACAGGTGTGAAGGCCTACAAAACTCCAGAGGGACAATGATTGAGATCTCAGTGGTAGCAGGCATCAGGGCTGGAGGAAGGAGTGCTGTTTGAATGCTTTCTCGGAGTTGGTGTCCTCGGAACTAAGGGTCTCCACTTAACTTGAATGTTGCAGTGTCTCCCTTTCTTTTTCCCTAAGAACACACTTGAAGATTTCCTCAGAACTTTCCTGTCCAAAAGTAAAGAAGAAGCATACTCATCCTGAACCTCTAAAACACAAACAATAACAAACAACTTTATATCCCAGCAACTAACTATATACAAAAGGAGGAGGATGGTGGTGGGTGTGGCTGCTACAGCACTGAGGAATCTGAACATCTACTATTATAGGCAAGTGCAACTTGTACAAAATCACTATTTTCATCATTCCTACTGCTGCAGTAGATTTTAAGCTATATAAATCTATTACTAAAGTCCATCCAACCTGAGAAGAGGAAGGATAGGGATCCAGCAACCTCTGGAGAATGGTATTAGCAAAGCCTGTCCTGGACCTAGAAAACAAATCCAGTTTGTAATGCTTTGTAAAAGTATGTGCAGGGGACCATGCAGCTGCCATTAGAATACTTCAGGAGTCAAACCCTTTCCAATATGCCATTGAAGAAGCCAAGGCACTGGTAGAATGAACCATAATGCTGCTTTGAACTGGTTTACCACAGTGAGAATAACATAAGACAAAAGCTGATGACAGCCATCTTGAAATATTCTGTTTTTACATGGGTTGCCCTTTCTTTGTCCCACCAAAAGAAAGAAATAGCTGATCTGTTTTCCTAAAGGACTTAGTTCTATCAAAATAGTACCTGAGCAGCCAGTGTTGAATACTTTTCCCTGGTAATTAGGATCTGGATAAAAACCTGGGAGATTGAATGCTTGTTTCATCTTAAACTCTGAAACCATTTTGGGAATGAACGAGGAATTTGATCTTAATGAGACCTTATGCCTTTATGAAGGCAGGGATCTTTTGCTGTGTTTTTGAGAAGAAAAGAGAAAAGAAAAAAAAAGAGGATTGGGGAGATTTATAAGAAATGGCCTGAAAAATCTTAGAAACTCCTTGTATTTATTTCCCTCTCTCATCAATTTGAGGACCTGAGTAGCGGATGGGCAACCTCCTTATCTAAAGCTGAATTTAAAATTTCAGTCTCTACCTCATCAGAAAACTTCTGGTTACGTACCAAAGCACATCTTCTCAGCACTGTAGCAGTAGCAGTGGTCCTAGACACTATCTGCACTACCATGCACACTACTTGAGGCATGTTGTGATACTTGAGAAATATTAGAAACAATGGAATTTAGATAGGAACTACATTCAGGAGGATAACTCTCTCAAACTGTCTGCACAAATAGAATAAACTTTCACATACATGTTTGATAGTTAAGAATTCTGTATGTCAAAGTGGAAGAAAATATTCTCTTACCAAATCTGCCATTACCTTTTATTCCTTGCTGACAAGAGAAGGATCAGAGGAAACCAAAAGTATACTTTCATCTGGCAAAGATGCAGAAATAGCATCACGGTCACACCTGTGCTGGGAAAAAAAGAAGTTATGTACTTACCATAACGTTCCATGTTTGTAGTCCATCTCGCCTATATTCTTGCTGGATGGGTTTGGAGCTGATATTCGGCTCTGACTCAGCCGATACTAAAGCTCGAGAGCTTTTACTGGCTCAAGGCTAGCCCCTATCCCATGGTGCCTCACGGCAATTCCCCAGATCTAGTTTGCACGAAAGCAATAAATACCTATCAGGTAAGAATAAGAAAGAAGCTGTATAAATACAGCAAAGGATTAGAAATATAATCTATTCCAGGTGGACAATAAAAGAACTATGTCAGGCAGCACCAAAAAGGTCCACTATATCCCCCAGAAACAGGAATGGGGTTGGAAGGAGGGATGCAAGAATATAGGCAAGATGGACTACAAACATGGAACGTTATGGTAAGTATATAACTTCTTTATGTTATGTAGTCCTATCTCGCTATAATTCTTGCTGGATGGGACAGTGTCCCTAGCACCTTTATCCCGGGTGGCTCAAGCGAAGAGACTTTTCAGCACAGTGGACCCAAAGGATGACCTGTCCTGGGATGCCAAATCCAATTTGTAATGAGTGACAAATGTATGTGGTCTTGCCCAAGTAGCTGCTGCACAAATAGTATCAATTGGGAGCCTAGATCTAAAGGCACATGAAGTAGCTACAGCCCTAGTAGAGTGACCTTTAACTTTGACAGGTAATTGTCTACCAGCTTGTTGATAAGCAAAGGATATGCAATCTGAAAGCCATTTCGAAAGAGTAATTTTAGAAACAGGCAAGCCTTTCCTTTTGTCAGAAAAGGAAACAAAATGTTGATCAGATTTCCTGAATTATTTAGTCCTGTGTATATTAAACCTAAGTATCCTGTGGACATCTAGCTGGTGTAGTCTATACTCTGATTTATTAGAATGGTTTGGAAAAATCACAGGTAGCTCAATGGTAGTATTCAGATTGTGCTCTGAGCATACTTTAGGAAGAAAGGAAGGGTTTGCCCTGAGAGAGACTATCCTTGTAAAAGATAATGTAAGGAGGTCGAATAGTTAGAGCTTGTAGTTCTGAAACTCTCCTAGCAGATGATACAGCTACCAAGAATAAGGTTTTCCATGATAACAATTTTAAGTCGGACGATGAGGATGGCTCAAAGGGTGCAGACATCAAAGATGAGAGGACTAAGTTTAAGTCCCAGGGTTCTAATGGTTGTTTTATTGGGGGCCTAAGAAGAAGAAGAACTCCTTTCAAGAAAGTTTTACATAGGGAGTGCTGCATGATTGGATTTCCCATGAAACCAAAATGGAAATTGGAAATGGCAGTTAATTGAACTGTAACTGTAGTGGCTGCCGCTCCTTCATGAAAAATTGTTGTTAGGAAGGATAAAATGGATTCTAAAGGAGCCATGTATGGATCTAAGCCCCGATTCATAGCCCAAAGGGAAAACCTTTTCCATTTGCTAGAATATAGTTTCTGAGTGGAAGGTTTATGGGATGAAATTAGGATGTGTTTGACCTCTGGGGATAAGGGAATACACCTGGCTATTTGTGGAATTGGAGCAGCCATGCTGTCAATTTGATGGTGTGGATGGAGGGATGGAACTATCCCGATTGGTGAATCAGGAGTTCTAGAGATGGGTCCAGAGTCCATGGTTCCTCCAAGAGGTAGGGCCACAGAAAAGGAAACCAAACTTGTCGAGGCCAGTAAGGAGCAATGAGGATCAAGGAACTCCTCAACTGTCTTGCTTTCTGAATTACTTTGGGAATGAGTGGAAAAGGAGGAAAGGCATAAAGAAGTCCCGGGGGCCAATCGTGAACTAGAGCGTCCCTGGGTGACATCCCCGGATGGGGAATGAGGGCAAAGTAGCTGCTGCACTTGGTGCTCAGGTGAGTGGCAAATAGATCACAGCAAGGCTGGCCCAATCTGTGAAAGATCTCTTTCGCAACCATTGGATTCAGGGGCCACTCGTGAAGCATCAGAAATGCTCGGCTGAGTTTGTCCACTATTACGTTGGATTTCCCTGGGATATGCATTGCTATCAGGAAGTGTTGAGTATCCATCACCCATTTCCAAACTCTTAAGGCCTCTCGGCAAAACGGGTAAGACTTGGTTCTCCCCTGCTTGTTTATGCACCACATGACAGACGTGTTGTCTGACTGAATCACAATCGTCCCGATGGGAAGGGAGCTGTGAAGTGCTTGCAATGCATATAGCACCGCTCTCATCTCCAGAACATTGATGTCCAAGTGGTTCTCATGATTTTGCCAAGTACCTTGGACTGTCATTCCCAGATAATGCCCCCCCACCCAATCTGGGAAGAGTCTGTGGTCAAAACGGCTTTCTCTTGGGGAGGAACAAGTGGACAACCTAGGACAAGTTGTTTCTTGTGTAACCGCCATATCAGATCCTTTTTGCATGCATTTGTTATTAATATCTGGTGAGACAATGGAAGATCTTGCATCGACCATTGTGCAAATAGCATCCATTGGAAAATCCTCATGTATAGGCGAGCAAGAGGAACTAATAGGATGGTGGAGGGCATAGTCCCTAGGACTTGAAGGACTACTCTGGCCTGGACTCTGTTTGTTTAGTAAGGATCTGATCTGACTGCATAGAGATTCCACTCTTTCCTGTGTTAGCTTTACTGACATGATGGTTGTGTCTATTTCTGAGCCTAGATATACAATCTTTTGTGAGGGAGATAAGACTTTTGCAAGTTGACAGTGATGCCTAGACTGGCGCACAAGGATAGAGTCTCATCCTTGGTCCTTATGAGCTGATGCTTGGTGGTAGCAGTGAGGAGCCAGTCGTCTGGGTATGGAAACACCTGGAATCCTTGATGTCTCAGGTGAGCCGTTACCACTGCCATGCATTGGATAAACACTCTGGGGGCTGTAGTGATGCCAAAGGGCAGTGTTCTGTACTGAAAATGACTGGCTCCCAGCTGGAAGTGTAAGTGCCTCCTGGAGCACCTGTCCATTTTGATGTGGTAGTATACATCCTGGAGATCGATTGAGCACATCCAGTTATCTTTCCCAATAAAGGGAAATATCGACTGCAAAGTGACCATTCGGAACTTTGATTTTCTTACATGTTTGTTGAGCCTGCTGAGATCTAGAATTGATCTCCAGTCCCCTGTCTTTTTTGGAACTAAAACGAACTGAGAGTAAGTTCCGGATCCTACTTGCTCTGCAGGGACTTCTTGGATGACTCTTTTTTTGCAGCAATGAGATGACCTCTGATGTTGCACGGTCTAGTTGGATGGGTGGTATGTCTGGAAGAGACCGGTTTGTTGGTGGTTCGGAATAAAGGGAATCTGGTAACCTCTGTATATTATTATGTGTACTCCAATAATCTTGAGTGATAGTTAGCCAGACGCTTAGGTACAGCAATATATGCCCCCTGACTGCCTCCAGAGACGGACAGTCAGGCAACCCCTCAGGGTCGATGGAAGGGACGATCAGAAAAAGCTTCTCTGTCTCCCTGATGTTGTGGACCTCCTCTGCCACGAGGGTGGCATCTTCCATTATATCCTCCCCCTCTGCCTCTGGGGGAGGGTTGACCTTGTGCCTGAGGAAAACCTTTTTGGGATTTGCAGAAACACATTTTTCCTCCTGTATTACCTTTGGGATAGGGTCTGGACAGGAGAGAGAAACGGACTCCAATGGCAGGTAAGGTTTTCCCTTCCTGCTCGCACCTAGTCAAAGTCTCTTTCATTTGGAGTCCAAAAAGAGATGAACTATCAAAGGGAACATTAGTGAAGGAAGACTTGAAGGATTCTGTAAAATTACAAAGACACATCTATGAATGTCTCCTGAGGGGTATTCCTGCTGCGGCTGCCCTAGTCACTCCATCTGCCACATATGAGATCAGCCTCATGGATGAGTTAGCTATGGAAGTAAGGGTGGAGAGCTGTGTAGAAACCTTATCCATAGAACCCAGAGATACTGAACCCTGGAGGGTATCTCGTAACGCTTTCAAGAGATCCCTCTGAAGACGAGTAAAATGAGTCCGGTAATTCAGCGATCTTAATGTAAATGCCGCTGAAGAGAAAATATGCTTCCCATACCTATCCATCATCCTGGACTCCTTGTTAGGAGGATGGATATTAGAAGATGGCTCAGATAATTCCTTCTTGGTGGCCGCTGCTACCACCATAGCATCAACTGGAACTCCCTTACTAAGGAAAGACTTGTCCTCAGGTGCTGTCATAAATTTGTTTGGCTTCCTCGGGACGATTTCCACTGAATCTGGAGAGGTCCATGCTTTCTGTGATATGACCCTCAAAAGTTGGTCATAAGGCAGTGTCACCCATGAGGTGGAAGGCCGGGAGCCAAAGGCCTCAAGATACACTGATTCATCCTCAGTAGGGTTAGAGGTCTTCCAATCACCCCTCCGTCTAAGGATTTCTAGGATGTCAGAAAAGGAGACATCCTCAGAGGGTGATCTAGGGGACCCTTCTGATTCCTCTAAATCAGTGTCTGACATGACAGACTCAGGGGAGTCGACATGTTTTCTCTTACATAGCCTCTTCCGAGGGAGCTCTCCAGTGGGATAATCTGGGGAGGTCTTGGAAGAGGGGGCACCTCCAATGGGGGCTAGTTGGGCCTCTTGTTCCCTATGCTGTAGGGGTGGCAGGGGGGAAGAGGCTGCTGCCTACTGCTGGTGGGACATTGGTTCCAAAGGAATGGCTTTGGCAGAGGATAAAGCCTTCTCTATAGCTTTGAAAGCCTTTCCCCCCACTCCGAAGAAGACCTTCGCTCCAAGGGGATTGATGGTCAACTCCTAGCAAGAGGGAATGGCTCCGAAGCAGAAGTGGGAGCAGAGTTGAGTCGAGCCAAGGCTCCGAGAGGGAGGGTTGGTTCCGACGAGAACCCAGGGTGACTGTCCCCCTCATAGTCAACATGAGAGCGTTGGCTCCCAAAACCCTCAGCTCCAGACTGAGCCATCAAAGATAGTGTAATTGGCTCCGAGGAAACAGGTTGAATCCCTGGAGCCAAAGGGTCGAAGACAGAGGAACCTGATGTAATAGGCTCCAAGAATGAAGCAGTCGGAGGAGGAACAGTGGTCAGTAAGGAGGTCGGCTCCGAGACCTTTGGGTCTGGAGGGGCCAATTTTTTAGCCAGAGCTGGATCTGAAAGCAACCTCTTCACCACCCTCTAGATGTCCTCATCTGACAGGGTCCTGGAGGATCTGGTGGAGACAGAAGGAGACCTCCTTCTCTTCAAAATAGGAGATCTCAATGTAGGAGATACAGTCTCGATGTCTGGCAAAATTTTCAGTACCGAAGACCGTCTCGGAGCAGATGACAACAACGGCACCAAAGATGAAGCTGAGTTGGAACCGGAACTTCTTGGTTCCGATGCTTTAGTCTTTTTTGTTGGCTCTGAAGCCGGGGTCAATGATTTTCTTTTTGAGGATTTTGAAGCTGCCTGACCAAGTTCCAGCTGTTCCTGGAAGGAACTGGTCATGAGACCCCTGTCAATGAGTTTTCTCTTCCTTTCATTCAAAACTCTTGTGCTAAAAGCGTGACAGAAGGTGCAGGGTTCCTGTAAATGGGCTTCACCAAGACAATATACACAACTGGTGTGGCTGTCTGTAAGAGACATTTTCTGCGCACACCTATCACATTTTTTGAACCCCAAAGGTCAATGATCTTTGTGATCCTTATCTTTAGACATTCTTAGATACTAAAACAAAAGTATTAACAATAAAGGTGAGAAGAGAAGATTTTTTTTTTTTTAACAGTCACACACACACACACACACACACACACACACACACACACACACACACACACAGAGGAAGGAAAGGCCCTCTAACTTAGATGGGCACTACAGCCCTCTAACTTAAATGGGCCGTACAGTCCTAAGGGAATAGGGGTTGAAATACTTTCAAAAACAGTCGCACAAGAGATAAGAAACTATATATATATATATATATATATATATATATATATATATAATCGGATGGAAAAAGGTTAGAAAAGGACTAAAAATAATTGCTTTACTTAGCCAACGAGCCAGTAAGACACAACCTCGAAGCTTTTATGGCAAAAAAGATCTGGGGAATTGCCATAAGGCACCAAGGGATAGGGGCTAGCCTCAAGCCAGTAAAAGCTCTCGAGCTTTAGTATCAGCCGAGTCTGAGCCGAATATCGGCTCCAAACCCATCCAGCAAGAATTATGGTGAGATAGGACTATATAACATCAAATGTTTGTTAGTCTGAAAAACTTTATAAATTCTATCTGACTTTTTAGGACCTGAAGGTTGACAGTCAGGATTATTACAGGCAGCATTAAATACACCCTCCAAGGCTAGCACAATAAGAGGTATGAGAGTGGAATGAGGCATATCTACTTGCAACATATAATATTCCTCACTTCAGGCAGAACATCCACCTGCTCTCATAAAAACAGTTCATTCCTCCTGGCTATTGTCTCTGAGAAAAGGAAAATTCCACCAAGTGGGGTTGTGAAGTCAAGGTTTCCTCTGAATCAGAGAACTAGGGTTGGGAATCTGCAGGAGAAGCTCTGTCTCTGTCTGTGTCAGCATTCTCTGTCTAAGTCAATATCTTCTGACATATTTTCCTCAGGAATGTCTCTGCTGACATTATTGTCAAGTAAGGATAACACCACCCTCCACTAAAAATGGCACAATTGTTAGAGACTTGAGTACCTACATTGACAACATACTATCATTTGACCATCATGTCTCCACCACAGCTGAAAAATCTTTCTATGTAGCTCAGTTAATATCCAAGGACATTTCCTCTAAATCAAAAGTTGTCATGGTTCCATCTATTCATCCCTTGTCAGGCTCATCACTGAATATAATGTTCTCCTTGTGGTCCAGTTTCTAAGCTTCTTGCTCAGGTTGACAAACCCAAAGATTTCTAACCATGAACATTGTGAGTTAAGCCTCTCAGCTATACAGATAGACTAACCTCTTTATGCATCTTGCCTATGTTGAAAGACCCCCAAAGATTCTTGATCAAGAAAATCACTGGACTTTAGTCTCTCAGCTACACAGATATACTATCTGCCCTCTCCCTGTAATCAGTCTTCTGCAGACTCCTTCAAGGTGTATCTACTGGTAACATATAATATGAAATATCCTGCCCTTTTCAACCCCTTTTCACATTCACAAAACTACTGTCACATCCCATGTTCACATTAAGGACCTTAATTTCATTCAAATAAGAGTGGTTAGTGGAACTAGTTCCTAACACAAAATGTTCCCCACCTTTGATGCAAAATTTCCATATATATTAAACAAAACAGTGCCCTAGTCACTTTCAAGGTCAATATTGATGACTGGAAGGGTTTTTATAAAGACGTCTCTGGGACAGTATTTACAGTCTTCCTTGAAAACAATGATGAGAACAACTGAAGCATAACAAACCCAAGTGTGGGTACATTGACTTATTTGGTTAGGATGCGATAAGATCCCTATGACAACTTGCTCATTATCTATCTCTGAACCCAAGGGATATTAAAGTTCTTCATAACTGTATTTTTGGGAACTGTGCAGCCTGCTTTAAGGCCACAACTGACAGGCTAAAATGACAATTCCTACCTGAATATGCCAAATCATTTTGCAAAGGGTTTTAATAAGACTGTTGGGTCTGAAGCAGTGTCCCTAATCATACAGCTCTGGGTATTGCAAAATTATATCACCATTCTAAAGACTACTTAAAAATGCTTCTTAAGAAAACTACTAACAACACTTATATGGCTACCTCTCTTTGGTCGAACTGACTGGGCCCATTTTGTACAAAATGATACAGATCTTGAAGGAACACAAAGAATAAAGCAAATGCAAAGAAAAGCCAATAAATAATAACTTGAAAAAACATAGAGGCTCCTGAGTGGATCACACCATAAGCTCCATACCTCTCCTAGAACTGTACCAGTAAATTGTAAAACCAAGAGTCGTTTTATTTCCAAAAAAAAACAGTTACGCGCTTTCATCTCAGTTAAACAATAGAGACTTCTTCAGAACTAAAAAGCATTCACTGATCAAACAATTTATAGTGTGACACACAATAATTAACTACCAACATTTTCTCTCTCTCTTTTAAAGACATAGTAACATACAAAAAACTACCAACAACACTTATATGGCTACCTCTCCTTGGTCGAACTGACTGGACCCATTTTGTACAAAATGATACACATTTTGAAGGACATAATAACTGAAATAAAATTTCAAGACAGATAAAATATGGGATACTACAATGACTGCTTTATAACTACCATTACATATATGGGGATGTGGCATATCACTATCTACCAGCAGACTGTTATGGGACCTGTTTCTTTGGCTATACTGTACTGGCAATGTGGCATTCAAATCCCCTCTCACAAGAGATAATTAAAAAGTTTGTGACATCTCTAAAGAGAAGTCTAGTATTCTGCTTTTTTTCCCAATAACTGGGGTAGCCAAAACCACAACAAGTGATGTCCAACAAGACATTTCATGGTTTTGGATGTCTTCATAATGAGTAAGTAGTGTCTGTGTGCCCTTGCAGCTATTTTGTGGTGTATGGGTAACTGCCCTTGGCAATTGTGTCCACGAAAATTCTGTTGTATAGGCTAAATAAATCATTTGAAGCAGTCTATTATTGGCTAATGAGATGATGTACAAATATTCCTCTTACTGGATAAGCTGACAGTCTTAAAAAATGAAAGCAGTAATAACTTGATTTTAATACTGTAAACTAAACAACACTGTTTGTACTGCATTTGTCTGCCTTACTGTGCCTATTAAATTGTATTCTATTGTTGTTTTCACTGTTTACAAAATTTTTTTGCTATTTTCACTGTTTGTAATATAATTGTTGCTACTTTTCAGTGTTTCCAAAAGATGTTTGGTTTGTTCTGCTTTTTCCCCACCAAGCAGCGTCTTAAATAACCAATTTGTTTGCTGTTTAAGACATTCTTTAGTGTCTCTTTGTTGTTTTTCTACTGTTTAAAACATGTTTCTAGTGTTTCCCGCCTAAATTAGGGTAGATAAGTAGCTGCAGTATAGTCCAGATACAGTTTTGCTGCATCTGAGTCTGTTTGTAGTAGCTGTTGTATTCAGAGTACATTTACAAGCCATCTTTGATTGCAAGGGGGCCTTTGGCATCCTTGTGAGAGAAGTATGTTGATTGGAACCTGTCCGGTGAAGGTGATTGGTCTAGGGCTTGGTGTAAGCACCCCTCAGTTTCTTTTGAATTTTTTTAGATTTTTTTTTTAAAGTTTTTAGCTTCCAGTATTTAAGTCCTGCATTTGAGCCAGTTTCTGCTTGTTTGCACATCACAAGGCAACTCGTACTGCTGCGCAATTGTGCGCTATAGCCAGACAGATAATTTCAATAATTTTTCTCTTAGATACATCTGTAGTACATTAGTGTAGTCCTCATCTTTAGTACATCTCTGGTCTAAGAAGTATTGCTAGTGAGCTGTGACCTATTAAACCACCAGCCAAAACCCCTGTTAGAAATACCCATCTACAGTGCACCTCCTAGATTAGTGCTGACAGTACCCCCTTTGTGATAACAGTTCTTCAACAGTTGGACTACCCTTATTTCTCCTGTCGGCTTTGTTGACTTGGGTCTAAATGCCTCATGTACACTGACAACCCTCTACTAATAACTCACTCTTGTACAGAGTGCAAGAGATGTATCTACACCAACAGTCTTAAATCTCTGCTCTCTTGCACTCAAAACAGCAATACTGATGAGGATGTCAACTCAACAACCACTATTCATGCACACAGTATCACTACTCATACACAGAATGCACCCAACAGACAAATCAACATATGCAGAGGTTCTCAAAAAACTTACCGAAACACCAGAAACCTCCAAAACAAAAGACTACTACAACTCACACAGTTCCCACTGCACAAAAGATACATAGCAACACCGGTGTCTTACCTACCAAACCCTTAAGGTATAACACTCAAAAAAGAAATTTTCTTGTCATTAGAGACTCCATAGTGAGACACATGGATGTCCCACTCACCAAGTTAGATAAGAAGAAAGTCATGGCCAGCTGCCTGTCCGGTGCCAGGATTCATCAGGTCACACATGCACTCAGGTCTCTTGACAACAAGAACCATTATGACTCTGTCATAACTCATGCTGGAATGAATGACCCGAGATGCATCTCACTGGACTACATAAAGAGACATGATTGAGCTTTCTGAGTATGTGTCCCAGGCAGGTATGCCCTTGCCTTGAACATCATATTACCCTCACCTAGAATGATGCCAAAGTATAAACAAAAAATGATCAATTTCAATAATTGGCTTAGTTTTTGGTGTCATTCAAAGGAGATTCAGTTTCTGTCAGCCTGGGATGACAGTCGACAAACCTCGCTGCTTTGCTAGAGACGGTTTCCACCTGGCACCACTAGGCTTTCGGCTGCTGGCAAAGGCTCTTGCCTTCCCCATGTCTTTTTTTAGGCAAGGTCTCAAAGAAAATTGTTGACCATAACAAAATAATGGTTATGCTACTAAACGCTAGGAGCTTAAACAAAAAACTGCACAGCCTGGAAGCACTTCTATCACTTGAGGCTGTAGATGTTTGTGCAGTCACAAAAACCTGGTTTAAGGCCTCAAAGAGTACCCTGGCCTTGCAAGGCTACAGTGCCTTCCACACCTTTAGACTGCAAAATGAACGTGCGAAAACCAAAGGAGGTGGTGTTTCTATCTATATTAGGGATAAATTCACCTCTAAACTAGTTAGATTGGACAACTCAACTCATTGCTAGTTATAGATCCCCGCATGGATCATGATGCTCATGAGGCCTACTTGATCAAACTTGAGTCAGTCCAAACATTGCCAAAAAGTCTGGTCATGGGCGATTTCAATTATCCCACCATCAACTTGGAAATCTACTCTAGCTTTAACTCACTAGTGCAAAAGTTTCTTGATGTTGTTAACTCAAATACCCTTGAACAAATTGTTCAAACCCAAACAAGAGGAACAAACATAATAGATCAGGTCCTCACTAACATGACAAACAGATGCACCACCACAACTGTCGGACCATCATTAGTCAAATCTGACCACAAATCAGTCTCCTTCAAACTGGCACTAACACCAGAACTCATAAAGGGTAAAGTCAGACTAAAAAAAACACCAAAGCAAACTTTACCCTCCTAGGGGAAGGTATAAATGCCTTCCAAGCCCAACCCCCAGCTGGAAGTGGTAACTACACCAAAGTTACACTAAAGCCCTGTACAATTACTTGTATAAGTGTATAGACTCATCTGTTCCACAGAAAATAAAAGCCAGAAGCCCAAGTAAAAACAAACCTTGGTGACATCCAGCATCAACAAACTTTCCAACAAATGCAAAAAGCTGTCTTTCTAAGAAAACTGAAAGCAACAATGGAAAAGCACCCTCCTCAGCCTCAAAAGGCAAATAAAACATGTCAAATCCTTTAAAGGTAACTTTGAGAAAAATTTAGCAATCACAGTCAAGGATAACTATAAGGCCTTTTGCAGCTATGTGCACAGCCTAAAAGGTAGGACCCAAGTATGTACCAAACTAGTGACTAATGGTATCACACACACACTGATCCTACAGTGATAGCAAACCTTCTAGTGGACAGATGTGGTGAAACTTTCACTTCCGTATTCATTCCAAACTTATCACAAACCTTGCCCCCAACTTCCCCCCGCCCTGCATATCTGAAGAGCTTGTCTAAGGCAAAAAAACAGCCTCTATGGGACCAGATGGCATCCCAGGCTGTCTTCTAAACAAACAAAAACATGAGCTAGCATCACCATTAAGTTTCCTATTCAAGCACAGCCTAACCACAGGCTTTGTTCTTGTGGAATGGAGAACTGCAACAGTTAGTGCCCTCCACAAATGTAGCTTAGCAACAGACCCAGGGAATTATAGACCAAGAAGTCTGACCAGCCTCATCTGTAAAGCCATGGACCGCATAAATAAAGACATAGGCAAACTCCAAATCCTGGATCCAACCCAATTCAGCTTTGTCAAGGGCAGATCCTGCTTGTTTAACCTGGTGGATTTCTTGAAACATGTGATCAGGGCTATTAATGAGGCCAAATCTGTGCACACAGCATACCTCGACTTGGCAAAGGCCTTTGACACAATCCCATACTCAGGCATTACCAATAAACTTAGGAACCTGAATGTAAACCCCTTTGTTGTAAGATGGGTTGCCATCTGGCTCACAAACCAGTCACACACTATCAAAGTGGGTGACTCCACATCAACCAGCAGACCTGTCACCAGTAGGATGCCACAAGGGTCAGTGCTGAGCCCCCTACTGTTTGGTATATCCTTATTAGAAGTTCAGGCCAAAACTAAGGGGCTGTGGCTGACTAAGTTTGCAGATGGCTGCAAACTGAGTGCAATTATTGAATCCCGAAATGATGTCACTACACTTCAGGAGCATCTTATGCAGACTAGTGACTGGTGTCTTAGTCATGGTCTCAAAGTGAATGTAAAGAAATGCATCATCATTCCCTTTGGTAAAAACTATATCCCTTCACACTATCAAATTAACAATATCCTATGTACCTATGAAGTGGGAAGAGATCTGGAATCACAAGTAGACTGCGACCTTAACTTTGACCACCATGTGTCTACTGTAGTAAGGAAGGCTTTCTACACAGCTCACCTGATTAGCAAAAGCATCACCTCTAGAGCAAAGGAGCTATAAACCCCTCTATACATGTCACTAATTAGGCCCATGATTGGGTATAACACCCCTTTCAACATGTACAGTACTAAGCATCTGCAGCAACTGGAGATACCTCAGAAGACTCTAAGAAGATCAATGGACTCCAGCACGTGCCTTATGCAGACAGACTAAAGTCCCTGACACTATAATCAGTATCATATAGACTTCTTAGGGGAGACTTATGCCTGGCTTACACAGCAATCTCAGACTCAAACCTAATGAATTTGCTGCACATCTGTAAATCAAATGGGACTAGAGCTACCCTTTCCAGGAGCCTAAATATGGCCTGCGACTTGAATAGGACATGCAGGATGGCAGATTTGTCTCTCAGTGACTGCCACATCTTTGGAATAGGCTGCCAATTTATGTGAAGCATAGCACCTCTATGACACTGTTCAAAAGGAATCTGGATGAGTGGATGGGGCAGCGTAAATTCTTACCAGGGATAGTGCCCACAGCCCTCCTGGACATGGGCAGTCATTACTAAATACAATCCTGGGTATTGACTAGAATACCTATGCTATTACATTGGGATGAAATGGCTAGGCTTGAAATGATCTCCAGGTCGATAGCCTATTAACCTCCTATGATCCTAAAAATGCCTAAATATCACGTAAACCTGCTATGTAACTGCTGGAGCTTCTTTTGCAGGGTCTTTCTTTACTGTCTTTTGTTCTGCATTTATTACTGGTTACCATACTATGCTGCTTAGGGAAATTTCTTGCATAGTCAGTTAAAGGGTCATGGGACATTTACTCCACAGCATCATAGTTTTTCCTCTGTAGCTCTGAAGGTTGGCCAAATAATAAGTTACTAACAGGACGTTTTCTGCATTAATACCACTGGGGAAATGTTAGATATGTAATAAAATATGCCAATTAAAGATTACATCTACTGCTTCTGACCTCAGGATGCCACCCGCTGTACCACAGACCATTAGCAATCATGGTGCAACAACCTTGTAAACAATGTATACTAGTTTAAAGTAGCTTCTCTCTAGTGCTAGTGTTTAAAACAAACTGTGAAATGCCTGACTCCGCTCTAAAATGGAGCCCTAGTACAATGCCATAACAAAATAAAAGTTTTTGCAGCTAGAGCTGAAGATAAACCATCATCTTTCCAAACCTGTTCATCTTACTGGAATATTGACTAGTACATTTTCTAATACCAAAAAAGGTTTGAATCTAACTTACAGGCTCAACCTTTCAATTCAAACTACTGTGCAAAGTGCTCCTATATGCAGGGGTTTGAACAGTTTTTATCTGACTTCTTAGGATCATGGAAAGAGACTATGAGGCTCTACCTGTGGCTACAGAATAATATTGAAATGATTTCATGCAACTGATGTATTTATTACATAGTGTACAGGTCCTCTCAGTCTTCAATAATCTGCTACATCTTCCATTGGAAGAATAAAACTCTTTGTTCCTTCAAATACAATTCTGTCATAAAATCCATTTCTTTCAGCAAAGGTCACATTGTCTGGTGGGGAACACAAGAAAATTGATTGCTATTCATCACAATCTGTCTATTCTTAAAAGTGATTCAATTTGTCCATATTATAACACATATTCCTCCTTTGATCAGGACTTTGGTAAAAATTCTTTGTCTCTTCTTTGAGGTATATATCAAAGTATTGCCGCGGTGCTGCAGCGGTAGCGTTGTTGCCTCATAGCAAGAGGTTCTCCCGTTCGATTCTTGGCTGGAGTGTGGGGAGTGACTTGTGTGTGGAGTCTGAATGTCCTCCCCATGGTTGGGTGGGTGTTCGAAATACATGCATAAATGGGCGTGCCTTCATTGAAGGTTGAACATCGAGCTGGCACCTCGGCGTTCGTCAAAATCTACTGCCAATCATTAGCAGACCGGAGTTCTGCTGTGGCGACCCCTAACTGGGAAAAGCCGAAAGACAACAATGACAACAACATCAAAGGTGAAAGATGATCCAGAGTCATGTGAATTTACTGCAATATACCTCCATCCAAGGATCTCCAAAGAATTGGGTTCTGCTGAACTGGTCTTCATGCTGGTGTTTAGGCTGAGTCTATGCAGTTTCCAGCACCACCATCAAGTCGTCTGCAGCACAGAGGTGGTAGTAAAGCACTGGTGTTGGGACTAGCATTTGTACCTCCACTCATTCACATAGCAACAAAAGTTTTACTGGAAGCCATAACTGCATTACAACATCATCAACATGTAGGAGTTTTAAGAAAAAAACATGCCACAACTTTTCCAGGGATTCTTTTACGTTTGGAAAAAATGTTTTCATGGTCCAAAAAAATAAGTTATGTACTCACCATAACATTCCATGTTTGTAGTCCATCTCGCCCTTCATTCTTACCAGCTCTAACTCAGCCTATTACAAAGCTCAAAGTCTTCTAGTTGGCTCGTGGCTAGGTAGGTATCCCATAGTGCACCAGTACAGTCCCCAGATCTTGTTTGCTGTTAAACTATAGAAAGACAGAACTAAGGCTATCCAAAAAGAACAACAATAAAAGGTCTCCACCTTATTATGGAAAAATTATCCTGTCTCCAGATCCCTCCAGGACGAGGGTAGGTAGGTGGATTCATAAGAATGAATGGCGAGATGGACTACAAACATGGAACATTATGGTGAGTACATAACTTCTTTATGTTCTGTAGTCTTATCTCGCCTTCATTCTTACATATGGGACAGCGTCCCTAGCACCTTATTCTTGGGTGGCTCATGGAAAAATACTCCTGAGTACCGTGGAACCAAAGGAGGCTTTACTCCTACAGGTCAGGTCCAATTTGAAATGAGTAATAAAAGTACGAGGGGTAGCCCAGGTTGCTGCTGCACAAATATTGTCAACTGGAACTTTGGCTTGGAAGGCTGCAGATGTAGACAGGGATTATGTAGAATGAGCTTTAATCTTGAATGGTAAAGGCTTTCCATTAGAAGAATAAACAAAGGAAATACATCCTGAAATCCAATTTGAAAGAGTCACTTTGGAGACTGGGATACCTAATCTAGAGTCGGAGAATGATACAAACAATTGGTCTGACTTCCTGAGTTCCTTAGCCCTGTGAAGATAGAACCATAATTGCTTGTGAACATCCAACTGATGAAATTTGTATTCTGCTGCACTGGAATGGTTAGGGTAAAACACCGGCAGCTCTATAGTTTGGTTCAAGTTAATATGAGAGCAAACTTTACAGATAAAAGATGGATTTGTGCGAAGAGAAAGACTGTCTTTGTGGAAAATCAAGTAAGGAGGCTTGATAGACAGTACTTGCAACTCTGATACTCGTCTAGCAGATGTGATGGCCACTAGAAACAAAGTCTTCCAAGGCAGAAACTTTAGTGGACACGAACGAGCAGGTTCAAAGGGTGGAGACGTTATTTTGTACAGGATGAAGTAGAGATCCCAGGAAGCTACCGGTTCCAGAAAGGGAGGTCTCAGCAAAGTAGAACCTTTAAGGAAAGTTTTACACAATCTGTGTGACATCAGGTTAGACTCATGTTGACCCAAATGAAAATTAGATATTGTTGCCAACTGAAACCTAATTGTGATGGCAGCAGATCCCTGGTGGAAAAGTTCAGACAAAAATTCTAATACCACTGGGCTGGATGTGATGTAAAGGTCAACATTCCTTTCTTCAGCCCAGATAGAAAACCTTCTCCATTTGCTAGTATATAACTTTCTAGTGGAAGGTTTATGTGAAGATATGACAATGTGGGTCACAGCAGGTGAAAAATCATGAAGCCTGACTAGGGATGGAATTGGAGCAGCCGCACTGTCAAGTTGAGGGTGTGGAGGCTGGGGTGAAGAGAGCCTGACATGTGTGTCAAGAGGTCTGGTACTAAATCCAGAGTCCATGGATCGTCTAGTAGATGAAGTCCGAGAAAGGGGAACCAAATCTGATGAGGCCAGTAAGGAGTGATGAGAATCAGTTTGCTTCCCAACAGCTTCGCTTTCTGAATCACCTTGGATATGAGAGGAAAGATGGGGAAGGCATAAAGAAGACCCGGAGGCCAATCTTGAACAAGTGCGTCTCTTGGTGACTCACCGGTGGGGGGGTAAGGGAAAAGTAGCTGCTGCATTTGGAGTTGATCGGACTGGTGGAAAGATCACAGCAAGGCTGTCCTCATTTGCGGGAAATCTATTGCGTGACTTCCTGCTTCAAAGACCACTCGTGAGGCATCAAGATTGCCCGCCTGAATTTGTCGGCTATCATGTTGGTTGTCCCTGGGATGTGCATTGCCACTAGAAAGCGCTGGGAAGATATAGCCCACTTCCAAACACAAATCACCTCCTGACAAAGGGGGTAAGATCTGGTTCCACCTTGTTTGTTGAGATACCATACCACAGACAAGTTGTCTGATTGGATTGCTATCGTCATAAGAGGAAGAAGGTCGTGAAGTGCTTGCAACGCCAGAAGCACTGCCCTCATCTCTAGGACACTGATATACAGGTGAATCTCATGATCTTGCCATGTGCCTTGGACAGTCCTGCCTAGATAATGCCCCCCCACCCTATATGTGAGGCATCTGTCGTCACAGTAGCAACGGGTTGGCGAGGGCGGAATGGGGTGCCTGTCGTTAGTTGGTCGGGTTGAATCCACCAACGGAGGTCCTTTTTGCAAGACTCTGTTAAGATGATGTGGTGGGATAGAGGCAGCTGTTAAAAGGACCACTGGGACAATAGAAGTCACTGAAGAATTTGCATGTGTAATCTGGCCAGAGGGACTAACATTACGGTGGAGGCCATGGTCCCTAAGAGTTTCAGCACTGTCTTTGCCTTGACTTTTTGAAGAGGATGTATACAGAGAACTTGTGGTATGAGGTTCTGTGCTCTTTCTGCAGGAAGACGAGCTAACATGGCGACTGTGTCTATTTCTGCACCTATAAAAGTCACAAATTGAGATGGTGATAAGGCAGCCTTTTCCCAATTTATAGTAATCCCCAACTGTTCACAAAGATGGATAGTGGAATCTCTGGTTTGAAGGAGTAGATGCCTGGTGGAGGTGGTCAGGAGCCAGTCATCCAGGTATGGAAACACTTGGAATCCTGGATGTCTCAGGTGAGCTGTCACCACTGCCATACATCAGGTGAACACCCTGGGGGCTGTGGTGAGACCAAAGGGCAGAGCACAAAATTGGTAGTGACTGGCTCCCAGCTGGAAGTGTAAGTGGCTCCTTGATGGTCTGTCCATTTTTATATGGTAGTATGCATCTTGGAGGTCTACTGAGCATATCCAAGTGTCTTTCCCTAACATGAGGGAGCACAGACTGCAGTGTCACCATCCGGAACTTGTCCTTCTTTATGGATTTGTTCAGTTTGCTGAGGTCCAAGATGGGCCTCCAGTCTGCTGTATGTTTTGGCACTAAAAAGAATCTGGAGTAAGTTCCGAATCCTATCTGCTCTGCAGGGATGGTTTGGATGACTCTGTTTGCGAGCAACTTTTTCACTTCTACAGTTGCTTGATCCCTGTGATTGGGTGGAACATCCGGGAGCCTCTTGGGAATGTGAGGTGGACAAGAAAAGGGTATGGAATAACCTCTGGTAATAATTCTTTGTACCCATTTGTCTCTGCTTAGCCTGGCTTCTGGATACAAAGAAATGCAACCACTGACTGGCTCCAGAGAAGCACAGCCGAGCCCCACATCAGGAGTGCTGATAGGGACAGCCTTGAAATGAATTGCGGCCTCCCTAGTTTTGCAGGCCACCATCTACCATTTGTTCCTCCTCCTCTGCCTCTGAAGGAGGAATCACCCTGTGCATCTGGGAAAAATCTCTGGGACTTCTTGAACCACATCTTACCACCTCTCTTACCTTTGGGGTATGGTCTAGAGGGGACGGTAAAATGTAATCCTACGGCAGACAGCGTTTTCCCTTATTGCTCTCAACTGGTGAGTGTGTCTTTTACCTTAGGTCCAAACAATGAAGAACCGTCAAAGGGGGCATTGGTAAAGGTAGACTTGAATGGCTCCGCAAATTACACAAGCGCATCCAGTGTCTCCTAAAGGAAACGTCTGAACCTGCTGCCCTGCTCACTCCATAAGATGCATAAGAAATCAGCCTCATGGAGGAGTTAACAATGGAATTTAAGGTGGACAACTGAGCAGACACCTTATCAGGGACTCCTTCAGTAGATGTACCTTGTAGAGTATCTACCAACTGCTTAGGAGGATCTCCCTGAAGCCTCATAAAATGTGTTAGATATTTCAGCGATCTGAGTGTGAATGCTGCTGACGCAAAGATATGCTTCCTGTATCTATCCATTGTTCGAGACTCCTTGTTCGGCAGATGGACAGACAAAGAAGTCTCCACTAGTTCCTTCTTAGTGGCCACCGCCACCACCATGGCATCTACAGGCACACCCTTGAATAAGAATTCCTTCTCTTTGGGAGCAGACAGAAACTTATTGGGTCTCCAAGGAACTGGCTCCATGGCATCCGGAGTCTTCCACGCCTTCTGAATAACAAGGTCTAAAAGTTCATCAAAGGTGGAAACAGCCAAGAGGCTGAAGGTTGAGACCTGAAAGCCTTCAGGTACACCAACTCCTTATCAGATGGGGTAACAGTGGGCCAGCTGCCCCTATGCTTAAGGATCTCCAAGATGTCTACAAAGGAGACATCATCAGAGGACGACTTGCGGGACCCTTCTGACTCCTCGAGGTCAGTGTCGGAGGTAAGAGACTCATCCTGGGAGTCTACATTCATCCTCTTGCATGTCTTCTTCTGAGGGGGCTCTTCAGAAGGATATTCCAGGGAGGTCTCTGAAGACTGGGGGCCACCCACAGGGGCTCCTGAGGCTGTGGGTCTCTGCTGTCGAAAGAGAGAGAGAGTAGGTGCTGAGACGGAGGTCGGTGCTCGAGGGGGAAGAGTGTCAGTACCCTTGAGTGGAGCTGATGAGCGGGACAGCACACTCCTCATCAAACCAAAAGCAGACCTTTCCAGCTCCAAAGACCTCCTCGGCTCCGAGGAGACAGAGGAAGCCATCGGCTCCGAGATAGATGTAGGATTCAAGCTCACCCTAGCACTGAGAGGGAGACTCGTAACCAAAAAGGTTCAGGTCCAAGTGTCCCTGTCAGGCTGACCGGTGAACTTTGGCTCTCAGACACCACGGACAGCACCAACATTGTCAGAGCAGAACTTGGCTCAGAGACAGCTGCGAGGGGAGCTAGAATTGAGGGTTCCACAACAAGTGGTACCAAACACTCCAGCTCCGAAAGTCCGGCACGGCTCGGAGGAGGAGGAACCACAACAGGGGGAATAGACTCAGGTGGCTCCGGAACCAACTGGGTTGGAGCCAACAACATTTTAGGGAAGGCAGATGACTTCAGGAGTTTGAGCATTACTCTCTCCACATCTTCCTCTGACAGGTTCCTGGAGGATCTGGAAGACAGTGTTGGTGATCTGGACCTCTGCAAAATTGGGGATCTTAAGGTTGGGGAGACTAGCAAGGGATCTCTGGAAAAGCTGCGATGTAGTCTCTCAGTAGTCGGCTCTGAAATGCTTGGGGCTGAAACTGAAGTCCCAATATCAACAACCTCGACCGGCTAAGAGAACAGTGGAGCCGAGGAGGTAGAAGTCTTATCCGGCTTGGAGAGTTTTTGAGGTGGTTCCAAGTGCTGGGGAATGCCTCTTGGTCGCCTTAATCTTCTCTTTTTTGGAGGAATGAAATTTACAGGAAGAAGAACTAGCCAAATCTTCCTCAAAGGAAGGCTTGAGGAGACCTTTCAAAATTAACTTGTTCTTCCACTCCTGGAGAACTCTGGAGCTGAAGGAATGGCAAAACAAGCATGTTTCCTGCAAATTAATGGCTCCGAGAAAATAAACACAGTTGCTATGGTCATCCGTAATTGACATCTTCTAGGAGCACTTTACACATTTTTTAAAACCTGAAGGTTTTTGGTCTTTAGCCTCTTTAGACATGATAACTGCCAAGTTGAAACACACAGCACAATGAGGACTAGGTCCTCTAACTTAAATTGGCCTAGCCCTTACCATACTAGCACACACACACCATGAGAACTATGTCCTCTAACTGAAACGGGTCTAGCCCTGGGATAAAGATAAGAGGGATAGAGAACTAGGTCCTCTAACTGAAATGAACCTAGGTAGAAGGATAGGATGTAAAAGGTCAGACACTATCAACTACACTATGCACACATAAAATTTGAAATATCGAAAGGACCAACCTTTTCAATAGGAATCTACAGCTCAAAACACTAAGTCGTAGGAACGAAAAGGGTCGGAACTAGCAAAAGACCCTGCACACAAGCAGAATATCGAAAAATCTAAATATCTAACTATCTAATTTCCTCACTCTCTAATAACAATAAAAACTGCACACAATAAATAAAACGGTTAAGCGCAAAAGTGCACGCTAAACAGGAAAGGACTAGCACACAGGATACCAACAGAGAACAACAAGGGCCAACGGCCAACCAGTTCTCAACAACTAAGTCATTTTTAAAGTAAAAAAACACCTAAATAGGTCTGAAACTACTGCAACACTAGTAAACTCTATCTGGAACCAAACAAAACTCTAAAGTTAAACAGTAATGTGTTAATAATAGAAAAAGTTTTAAACTTAGCCACAGCCAAGCAAGAAGCACATCTGAACTCGTAGACGCAACAAACGAGATCTGGGGACTGTACTGGTGCACTATGGGATACCTACCTAGCCACGAGCCAACTAGAAGACTTTGAGCTTTGTAATAGGCCGACTCGGAGCTGAGGACCAGCTCCGAACCCATATGTAAGAATGAAGGTGAGATAGGACTACAGAACATCAAAAGACTCTCAAACTAACTTGCTCTGCAGCCATTTCACCCAGAACTTTTTTTTTGGTAAAGGTGACTTTTTTCACTAAAGTTGTTGTCAGAGGTGTCATTACTTCACTTTTACAACAGCTTGTATCTTTACTGTACAGAACATCCTTTGAATGTACTTCATTATTAGACAAAGAATCTGAAAATGACTGTTTAAAACCTCTTTCCTAATAGTTTTTGAATTGTTTTGGGTTTATGTGCTTTGCATTTCCTTCCCTAACTTTTCATTATCACATACTATGCACTTTTTCTACAGTAGAAAAACTTTCAGTACTACTGACCTCACTGCTGTAGTACTCTTATTAAATCTCTTAGAGTGTTCCCCAATATCTCTGCTATGAAAAGTAGGAAAATATACAGAGTTAGTCTTTAAAGTAGCTTGGCTAGACCAGCACACCTATTGACAGTAATATGGAAGTTTTTTCACAAGTGCAGCTGTATGAAACACTCTCCATAAGGGTAAGATACTCAATACCTTTTCTTCTGGTCTCTCATAACACATTGGATTATATGCCAATCCTGCAAGCATTCAATAACCAGATCTATTTCAGTTATAAGTTCAGTACAATGTTACCTCTGCCTAGAACATAAGCATATATCTCTCAACCACTGAACACAAGAAATCTAGGCAAAGCCTAAAAAAAGTTACAGGGGAACAAAGGCTCAAAATAGGGACAGATTTTAAATATTGCCCTTATAAACTTAGAAAGTTACTAACATAACAGGTTTTGTGTTAGCATGCATTTTATGAAGGATATAAGGTCAGAAACTCAAATGCCTTTCATTATTTAGTGACTTCAATCCTCAGTGATTTGCCAGAAAACCACATATTTTATGAATAACAGACCAAAAACATGAGACAAAAATCTGGACATTCTGTGAAAATCAGGAGACGAGAGCTATAAGACTAGCAAATACATGACCAAACTATAAAAATACAGGTAGTACTGAGCCCAAGAATCCAGTTTTTAAGCATAGAACACACTACTAGTACCTCTACCACTGAAAATGTACAGACCTGATACACAATGAAGACTCCAGAAGGAAAAACTTCTAATAATTACTGGCAAAGGAAAGCACATACATACAATATAACTTATAAGCCAACAGAAATAGAGATGTGACCCTATTTACGTATTTAACAGAGGTGCGGGGAGGATGTCTTTCACCAAAAGAGATGGATGTTGCCTAATGTGCTAAAACACATTTAACAACAAAGGCCCTATTCAGCATTTGCATAAACAATAAGGTACATTGCATATCTCTCCTTATCACAAGGAGACCGCTGGCTATTAGCCACTTCATATACCATTTAGTCATTTACAATAAACCACAGATTAGGAAAATAAAAGAAAAAATACAGGAAAGAGGCCAGATATGTATACCTTGACTTCTCAACACTGATACTGCTGGATCAGACATTTGGATTTGGAAAACACTCCAGAATAGTGGCCAGGCCAAAGAGGAGCACTGAGAAATAGAAAGATTCTTGGCCTACATGAAACCTAAGAAATGTGTGTGGGCTGCAGATGGGAACATCCCAGCAAACATATTTGTGCACGCTTGACTGAAAAATTAAAAATGCCTGAGAAATGTATAAGCAAGCAAGCAAATGCTGGGAGAGCTAGGTCAGGGTGGTACGTAATGTATGCAGGCACAGTCTTGTCCTCTCATTTCTGCTAGCCAGATTTAATTTATCCATGCTTTAGGCAACATTCCAATTCCTTCATTTTTTAATAATCTTCATTTTATTTTCATGCTGTTCCCCAGAGAAGTCATGCTCGGAGTAATTACTGTGTACAAATACTTTTCTCTATTACTGAAGAAGCTATTACTGAAAAACAGAAATTTTTTTTCTCCATGACAGACAGACTGTATGTAGTGTTGATGTGCACATGGAGGTACTCAGACACAAGCTATCTTGACATCACTGCTTGCCATGCAGCATATAAGAGGGATTTCCATACTGGAATGCTCCATCTCCTGTGTACCTTACTGTAGAAACTAAAAAGAGGGCGGTGGAAAGTGGGAAATGGTGGATGGCAGGCAGACATCCAAAAATACATGGAAGACGTTTTGTCAGAAATCTTTACATTTTATTCAGGTTCCTGTACTTCAAAAGTCTGTGACCCTGTTTAGTCAGCTTGTATCATTTCTTTCTATACAGATTACATGAACTAACTGCCATTGTGGTGTTTAGCATCAGTGGAATTTAGGTGTAAAAAAGATGCTGAAACACATCTATCAGAATTTATAAAAATGCACAAAAATGTTATTCTTGCTGCCTAATTCTCCAAAAGTTTTTTTATAACTTCTGTGATGGACACACCATCATACAGACAGACAGACAGACAGGCTTGGCATAAGAGATAAAACGAACAACAGCAAGATAGGAAACCAAGTTGCTATACTGGCCTTGTTGTCTCTATTGGCTTAAGAGATAGCCTTATATTGTCAATGTAATAGTGAAAGAGAGTCCCCACCTCTCGAGAGGTGCTTTTCTAGGCTCAAATTTTCAGGAATTAGAAATAAAACAAACATAAAAAAATCTGGATTTGGATTTGCACATTTGAAATAAAAGACAATCAAAAATTAACATTGTAAGAAAAAAAGACAGTACAGACCATATCATAGCGGGTCTATATTAGAACATCGAATATTTAACAGTTCGAATCACTAAAGGGCAACCTTTAACGATTGAACTGTTAAAACATCGAATGTTCAGAAAAAAAAATAAAAACAACAAAAAAAAAAAATAAACAGTGTAGGCAGGGAGGCAAGCCCTCAGGCACCCCAGCTACTTAAATATACCAACTCCGAGACCGCACTACATTGAAGTAAACAGAAATCTCCCCTTTAGGAGATTTCCATTTACTTGTTCAATGTTCGGCAGTTTCGCTATTCTCGTATCGACATTGTCAGATTTGACATTGTCGGCTTTCGAGAATCTAATATAGACCCATCACAGCATTCTACAAAATTATGAATGGGATTGGGGATCATAATGGCACTGGTCATTCACAATCACTACAGGAAAAATAGCAAAAACAAAAGATGTCTGTTGCACTACAGGCCAAATCAGTTAAAACCACACATTTTTAGTAAGTGAGAGAGTTAGCAGGGGCACAGCGCTCCCTTAAAATGGCTATGAGAAAACACAGCAGAATTACTTCTTAAAGCACATTCAGATAATACTCTGTAGTCAGAATTCAAAAAAGCAAGCTGACTCAAAACATTTTGCAATCTGATCTGGCAAGCTTAATTTGAGAGACAGAAAGAGGGAGAGAGAACATCTGAAGCCATTTTAACATTAAAATCAGGACTAAAATGCAAATGATTTTGAAAAACATACTTTAACAACTGTCTTGAAGAAATTAATGAGCTCACATTTTTTCTTTGCCACACTTACCTTCTAATGTTGTAAAAAACCCAACAAAACAAAAACAAAAAACAGTAAAAATAAACCCCAGCAGGACAGAAGATCCACAAAAGATAAATAAGAATAAACATATTTTGTGGATCTTCTATTCCTGCTGGGGTTTATTTTTACTGGTTTGCTTTTAAAAACAAAAAACAGCTATGAACTGTTTTCTAAACTGCAATTTAGACATTCACATCACAAATGATAAACTACATCACTGAAAATAATGTAAACTAAGAGGACTGGCAGCTTCCATGATGTCCGTGCCTAGAAATCATACATTCTCCATAAAAAGAGATACATCCTGAGGTGACCCTCCTTTAGGGTAAACAAAAATGGTATCTAGTCTGCAAAAAGGGCAAAGGCGGACTAAAAACTTGAAATATCTGCTTTAAGAAAAACAATGTATTTACAGACACAAAATTATTTCACAACAAATGGTTTACAAAATTTAAAGTACAAAAAACATATTTTTTAGGCAGGGGAAGCTGAGAAGGACTAACCTGGTCAATAAAGTATAAATAAAATAGATAAAAAATGGATTATTGGACTCAGACCAATATTTACACAACTACACTCTCTGGTGACCTTCTATCATAAGGCAGGCACAACCAAACTGAGCAGAATATCCATTCATTTTCTGATACACCATTTATCCTAATCACAGCTGTAGGGGAATCACAGCCTATACCAGCAAGCAGGCAGCAGCCACAATGCAGAGAACCAAACATGAATGGGATGCAGGGTTATCATAACACACACAAGCGCACACACCTATAGACAATTTAAATACTTACCAATTCACCTATCAGTGTGTCTTTGGAGTGTGGGAGGAAACCACATACACTGACAAAAACCAAGGCTGACACAGGACAGCCATGCAGACTCCACATAGAAGGTGTCGGAGTTAGGAACTGAACCAGAGAACAAAGTGTTGATAAAAGGTAACATTAACCGCTGTATCACTAAGATGCCTTAAGCAGGGCTTACAGTTATAACAGTTTGGGCTGGCAGATGTTAACAGGTCTGGCATATGACCTACATATCATGACAAAGACTTAAGAAATGGATCATCACATTCACAAAACTGAATATAAAACAATTTGTTGACAGTAAGAAAAAGTAGTTATGTTTTTAAAAGCTTACTGACTGAGAAATTCATAGCCAAAAAGTCACATAAATCATTTGCCATGGAAAGTGCAATCTATAAAATAATGGCTCTGAAGAAAGTACAATTCCATGTGGTTCCTGGCAATGCAGTATTTATACAAGAATTGTGCTAACTGATGGATGTGTAGCTACAGTAAGACGAGCATTAAACTTATGCATGTGATATCAGAATGTTTTAAAAAACTGGTTGAACAACAACTGAAAACAGCAATGCTAAAAGTTAAGAATACCGCTAAAAGTGGCCTAACAAAGAAAGACTGACTTAGGACAATGTTTACCAGAACTTCTCTGAAAAAGCAGGGATGGCTACTTCAATGTTAAAAACAAGTGAAATGCTCCAGATGTGCATAATGCCAGGAGAAGGAGCATATATGTCAAAGAATGAACACAATTGCTAAGCAAAAAAAATGATAGCAATGTCATTAGTGGACCATACTTTGACCACAGCAACACGAGGCATCAAAGGGTACTTATGATGAAATATTACGTAATCAGATTCTTTACTCCTCTAATAAGACAAAAAGGACAAAATGGTCAGCTGTAAAGAACTATTTAACCCTTAGAAGAGTAAACATGTAACTACATGTGTACAAAAGATGGTTACTTCTAGTTGTGATAGATACAAAAACTGGCAAGAAAATGGAACACTCCGAGTGACTTTGGTCATTATTCATTGAATATAATGCCAACCATTCCTTAGAAAGAGTCCAATCTCTTATATTTCCTTTCCCTGGAACACCAGGTAAGACTATATACACATAAGAAAATGTGAATTCAAAATGTTCATGACAAGTGGAATATAAGGTTAACCTTCAGTAAAATGAGGTCAACATCTAACAGATAAGTCTAAGGATGAGGATGCAGGTTCTTAATAGACAGCTTTACTTGCAGGACCCTTCTAAGGAATTGCTTGGACACCAAGGGTTGAGCAAAATGTTCATCATTAACAAGGTTGTGGAAAGCAAAGGAAATGCTCAAAATGAAAAATACTTTTACAATATATGGCACAGCAGACAGTTTGTGTGGAAGAAATACAGTAACGGAAAAAGTTGGCTGTGTGAACTAAACCCTCATACAATAAAGTTCTTGAAGGAGGCAGAAAAACACAATAAAAGACCACTGCACCTACCTCAGAATAAGAAATCATGATTACCACAAGTTATGGTAGTTCACTCTGGAACAGTGCACCCCCCCCCCCCCGATTATCATCACTGTAAAAATAACTCGGTTATTACATAAACCTTGTGATTTTGAAGCCAACAGTAGTTACTGGAAAGACTTGTACTCTCTCTCTCTGCTAGAAAAGTTCTATGCTTAGAAGAACTAATGAGGAAAGCAACTCTGAAATCATTTGTGGGACACCTGTTCAAAAAAGCTCAGAATGCACTTTATCTGTCTGGAATCTGGTCTGCACAAGAGAAGCAGACACAAGTTCCATACCTAAAGTGCCTCCCTGCACATGGAAAAATGGACAGTCTCCCTTTGCCTTTTTGGGTACCACCACATGCAGGAATTGCTTTGATCCTGCAGCAGATGGTGTTTGGTGATCTGCTACTCTTCCATACTGGGGAATCCAAAATCAAACTAACGAAGTCCAGAGTAATCACTGCTTCCAGGCAGACTGGACCTTTGTGTGTTGGTCTGCCTAGAAGCAGTGATTTCTCTTGACTCTTCCATACTGCACTATCCCCATTTCCAAGAAAAAGACGTGGAGACTGTACTCTGTCATTCTCAAAAGCCCTAATGAGTAAATTCTCCCAAGTATGTTGTATTAATTGTTAAGTAAGACACATATGAAGTTAGAATATGTCTTGGACATGGAAGGATGAAAGGAAAACCCAGTATGAAGTGGGATAAATTGATCCACCACTGGACAGACTGCCTGTAATCAGGAGACACATCAGGAGTTTGAAAGCTCTGGAATGACTTGACAGCACAAGAGGTATTAGCAAACAGCAGACTCACCTACAAGTGCAGGTGAAAAAGAATGTCACAAAGATGCAGGCTGCAATAAGACGCAACTGCTCTTGCCCTTTTGATTTGTGCCAGGCAGTAGAAATAACAGTCCACCATGGGTTCATTAAATAAGGTTATATTAAAACTCTGGGATGCCTTATACTGAAAGGTGTCTCTTCTTGGGAACAGCATGGCCAGAATCTGTTTACAAATAACTTCATTACTCAGAGCAGTCCCCAAAGGAAGGGCAGACCCAACATGTATGAGTGTGTTCCTGGATATTACAATGTTTTATATGAAAGAGATGGGTATTCAGGCTAAGAAAAGGTTTCCAATATCCTAAGGGATTTCAAAAAAGATGTATCAAAGAGGTGAAATGGCAGAAGAGGAATGCTTGCCAACCCTATCAGGTTTTAAAGGGAAGACTTGGGAGTCCTCAATCTCCATTGGTTCATAGGCAAGTACTAGGTTAGCTGTCCTTATGGACCACTTTAACCTTAACCAATTTAATTTTTTGAGCTTGAATTAACTTGTCCTACTTGATGTTAGATTGGTCTTACCCATCCCATGGTTGATAATTATATTGCCTCTAGTGAGAATAAATGGGATCGTACCATAGATAATTTGAGTGGACCCATGCAAGGGATAAAGCACTTGGGAGCTGCCTCTGTCCATCAGTAGCACAGTAGACAGTTCCAGGCTAAATTTCCTGTTTTCCATCCACAGATCCAATACAGGGATGAGCTTTGTTTTACAGGGATAGGCAGTCTGTCCCACAGCAGTGGCATTCTCTGCGAGATACACCTGCCCCTCCAAGCCATTCTGTTGATTTTGCAGAAGAGGTTTAGATCCCTAGATAGAGTATTTCTGATGACATTTGACTTGCTGATGTGCAGTAAATCCATCATTAATGGGTCTGAGGACACCTTGCATGCCAGACACAG
This sequence comes from Protopterus annectens, assembly GCF_019279795.1. NCBI lineage: Eukaryota > Metazoa > Chordata > Ceratodontiformes > Protopteridae > Protopterus > Protopterus annectens. The sequence continues at coordinate 15,946,813 of NC_056748.1, forward strand.
GTCACTTCTTAGCAGTATGTAGGATACAGAGTATAATCACACGGCTTTGAATCATGTAATGTAGGACATATTGTTTAGACTTTGGATCCTTTTAGTAAGGTATACCTGAGGATGCTCCAGCTGCTGCATGTGTCTGGACAAATGCATGTCAAAGTGGGAATTATACTCAATGACTGGTCTAAAGAGGGCTGAATAAAGGAGGGACAATGACAGCCCTAGATCTAGAAACAATCCCTTTGTTTATAAGCTGTGCAATAAAGGACTTTTATACAACAGATACATTTTGGATGAAAGTTAGGTCACTGTCCACTTAAGTTCTCAAATCCAAAAAAACTGGGGCAACTCTTAGGGGCATATTGTCAATGTGGTAGTTCTCTAGGGTAGATGACCTCCCAAAGGATATGATAATACATTTTTTGGCATGCATGTTCAGTCCATGATTTTGGCACTATTTATTTATTTGGGACAAACCTTCCTGCAGGATGGCTAAATCATTTGGGGATTTAAGGACTGCTCCTATCTTGCAGTCATCTGCAATCTTAGTAAGTCAGAAACCTTTGGTATTGGCTTTTACTTCAGAAATGTATATGCCAAACAGGAGAGATCCCAGCACAGAACTCTGTGGAACTCCACTGATGATTGGTTTCTTTGCGAAGGTAACTTCCCTTATTTAGATTTCCTGCATCCTATCTATAAGCTAGTTGACAATCCAATGGGTAGTATAGGGGTTGATTCCCAGTTTATTTAGTGTTTCTACTATACCTGAGTGGGGAATTGCATCAGAAGTTTTGGCTAAGTCAAGTTATGCTGCGTGTGCCATTTTGCCTTCATTCATTGTTCTGGTCACCCTTTCAAAAAGTCCACTAGGTTGAGTACACATGACCTGTCACTGACAAATCCAAACTGAAATGAGTCTAGTGTTTGGAGGCTTCCCGTGTCCTTATTGATTAGTTTCATAGTAAGTCTTTCCATGGCTTTGTATATAAGGCTGGTTAGACTTATGAGTTTGCAATTTCCTGGGTCTGTGGGAGGTTCTCCCATATGCAGGGGAATGACTGCAGCTGTTCTCCATTCACTTGGTACAAGACCTGTACGGAAGCTGAAGTTGAACACTGTGTAGTTGGGGGAACGGCTAAAGTATGCTTCATGCTATATAAGATGCATCCTAGAATATTGTCAGCACCCATCAATGCCGTATTTTTAACTTTTGATATTCATTATATTATTATATAATAATAGCATTTATTTATTTAATCCTTTGTTGATTGGGTAATAGTCCCATTAGGCTACTGGAGTATTTTCTGGGAAGACCAGAGCTGGAAATTTGGCTAGGATATTGGGGAACTTCCCCTCCTCATCATTGTTGTGAGTGGGACCCATTTTGGAGGAGCAGTTCCTGTTTCCGTTCCTGGTGCAGAAGTGGCCCCCGAGAAGCAGGAAGGCAGATGGAGAGAGAAGGAGGTGATGGAGTGATGAAAGAAATGAAGGAGAAAGCAAATATTGAGACTGAAGAATGTGTACAAGATTTTAATGAAATGTTTCAAAGAAATCTGTTTGATGGAGATGAGTCAGCAAATGATGAATGTATAATTACAGCCCTCCAATCATGAGGGTTGCAGGATGGTTTACTTAAAAAAATGGTGGTGCAGAGTGAGCCAGAAAAGGAAGGAGATGTTTCCTGGGAGGACATTATGGATAAAACACAAAAGGAGGATGCAAAGACAATCATGAAGAATAGGGGTGAGATGGAGAAGAAAACATATGCAGAGAAAGTAAAAGAAGGCAATGTGGAGTAGCAGAAAAGGGAGAAGAAAATGAAAAATGGAAGTACTTGGTAAGGTTTCAAAGTAAAGGAGACAAAGAAATGGACAGGTATGAAGTGTGGGACAATTTAATAGCTCCTTTGGGTGTAAAGGCAAATGAGGTAAGAGCATTTACCCTTATTAAACAGACAATCTGAAGTAGGAACTTCATTTGTCAGCAACCTTTGGGATACGGATCCCATCTCTGATCCGAGCCGGCAACTTTTATCACAGCATAGATCCGAGCTCCTAGCTCCTCCCTTTACCCATAATCCCCTGCCTACCCTGACTGACCTCAGATCTAGTTTGCCGCTCTTCAAGCAACAGCTAGATTCCAGAGCTTTTGGCGATTTTGTGAGAAAACAGTTTTTTCTTTCTTACTCTTATTGAGTGGTTTTGTGTGCGTGTTAGGTTTCCCCTTAACGCTAAAACTTCTTACTTTTAGCTTACTTAGCTTAAATTTTAATTTAAAATTTTCCTCCCTGCCCCCGCTGGTCGTAGCGTGTGTGTGTGTGTGTGTGTGTGTGTGTGTGTGTGTGTGTGTGTGTGTGTCCTGAGTGTAGGGGCCTAGTGAGTGTGCTTTACTTTAGTTATGTCGGAGGCCCCTAAAGCCATTTTTTCTAAGTGCACCGAGTGTGGTCACAAGCTTTCACCGGCTGATGGCCACACTCTGTGCGTTAGGTGCCTTGGGGTTGAACACCTCTCTTCGGGTTGCGTGACTTGCGCGGCGTTCAACCCCAGGGCACTTAAGGATCGGAGGTCGAAGCTGGTTCTGGTGGGCCTTTTACCCCCAGACTCTGCTTCGGCCTCCGGTACTTCGGTGTCCGCTTCCCTCCTGGTAGTGGTCACTCCTGCCTCCCTTCCTCCGAGCAGGACTCAACCTCTCTTTCGGCTCCGGAGGATAGGGAGTCCAGGAAAGAGAAGCGGAGGGAGAGGCACCTTAAGCGACGGGCCGAGGACTCTTCATCGGCCCTGCCCACCAAGCGGGCTTCTCCGTCCAGGTCTTCTCGGTCACCTCCTCCTCGGATCCGATCCCCTAGTTTCTCCCCGGGACCCGAGGAGGAGGTGACCCGGTCCCCGTCGAGGTCATCGAGGCGGCACTCCAGGTCGGCCTCGGTGGCTCCTTGAGGTCCACCTTTAGCATGTCAGATGCGGACATGGACCGGATGATGAGTGCTCTTGCCCCCCCCCTCCGGGGGGGAGCTCAACCCCTTTTTTCGCCCCTATTGCTTCTTCTCCGACCTGCATTCCGGGTTCGGTGTGCTCGGAGCCGAGCCACGTTGGATCCGGGGGTGTCAGAGCCGACAGTGCTGGGCACGTCGGCTCCGACGGTTCCCTCGAGTTTGTCGGATCTGACCTCTCGGAGCCATGGGCCGAGCTTCGGATCCGAGGGATTCAGTGTGCTTTCAGCTCCGTCCCGGTCGGAGCACACTGGTCCTTCGGATGCCACGTTCTTGGTGCCGGGTCAGATCCCCGCTTCGGATCCGAGTGGGAGTCGGGTCTCGGATCTGTCAGAGAGTGGCTCCCCCTCGGCTTTCTCTGCGGTGGAGAGGGCACCGTCGCGTGCTTCCAGGCCTCCGGTCCTGGCTTCGGCTCCCTCCCGCACTCCTCATCTGGTCCTGGCTCCCCTCATCCGGTCCTTGGGGCAGCCTACCTCAGTGACTCTAGGGGTTCCAGTGGAACAAGATACAGCCCGTGAGCACTCCGCCTACAGCCCCCCCCGAGGAGGTTCCTCACAAGGCGAAGTGCAAGAGGAGGCACTTGGACTCCCCTGAGAGTCTCACTGAAGATACGGACTTAGATGAAGGGGAAGGCTCCCCTAGGTCACCCCCCGAGGATGTCTCCTTCGGAGACATCATGGAAATACTCAAAATCAGGGGTGGGTGGTCTGCCCCCAAGGCTTCCTCTGATGTGTCCGTATTCCTTGAGGCGTTTGAGGCAGGACAATCTACCTCTTGGGTGTCCCCTCCCCCCGACCCCTTGGTGGATCTCATATCCACTAGGGCTTGGAAGGAACTGGACACCGTAGAGCCAGTCCCCAAGTGCCCGGACAAAATTTTGAGCCCCCCTGCAGAGAGATCACACTGAAGCAGAGGTCCCCCTGTGGATGCCATGTTGGTGGCTGCAGCCACCAAGAAAGAGTTGGCTCAGGAGAGCCCCACGGTTCATCCTCCGAGCAAGGAGTCTCGCGCGATGTACTGTCTTGGGAAGCGGGCCTTTGGTTCAGCGACCTTCTCTATGAGGGCTTTGAACTACATGGCACACATCATTTGGATGCAGCTGGATCTAATTAAGGAATACGCTGCTTCCCCCCCAGGGTCCATGTCGGAGGGAGACAAGGATCTGTACTCCTCCCGAATGGCCACCCTCCGCTCTATTTCTAACACCTCTATGCGGCTCTTGTCTCATGCTATGGAGGGAGCTGCTAGAGCAGGCGGAGTCGGACTTGTCATGAGGTGACTTCTCGGAACCCTTTAAGGCGTCATTCGCAAATGCCCCTTTTGATGGTTCTGCACTGTTAAGCAAAACCGTTCGCGACACTCTTGTCCAGAGTGAGAAAGACGGGAAGACTTTGTCTGCCGTCGGAGTCCGCTTCTCTGTGCCCCAGAGGTCCTTTTCCAAGAACCAAAAGGGTCAGAAGAAGATGTGGTTCCAAAAATCGCATCAATCCCAGTCTGCTCAGGACAACCAGTCCTCTCGTGGCAGAGGAGGACAGGGAGGACGCCGACCCAGAGGCAGAGGGGGTCCCAGGAATTTTGGGTCCAGAGAACCGTTCTCTGAGAGGCCCACACAGAACCCCTGAGGGGTTGCCCCACTGCTCCACTCTGGAGGCAGTCGGGGGGCATTTTTCGAGGCACCTAGCAATGTGGGAGTCCATAACAATGGATCGCTGGGTGCTTCGTATTATATCCAGAGGTTACCAAATTCCCTTTATCGTAACCCCCAGAATCAGAGGCCTCCCCGACGTACCACCCAGTCAAAGGGAGGTGGCTGCTGCAGAAATTCAGCAGCTTCTGCAAAAAAGAGCCATCCAGCCCATCCCCCCAGATCAAATCGGATCAGGGTTTTACTCCAGGTTCTTTCTGGTGCCAAAAAAGACGGGGGACTTGAGGTCCATCCTCGACCTTTCTCTCCTAAACCTGGCGGTACCCAAAGAAAGGTTCCGAATGGTCACGTTGCAATCCGTCCTCCCCTTATTGCGGGAGGATGACTGGATGGGCTCCATAGACCTCAAGGATGCGTACTATCACATTCTAGTGGACAGGCGTTCCAGGAGGTTTCTCCGCTTCTGGCTGGGAGCCAGTCACTTTCAATTCAGGGCCCTCCCCTTCGGCCTCACCTCAGCCCCCAGGGTGTTCACCAAAGTCATGGCGATAATAGTGGCCCACCTGAGACTCCAGGGAATTCAGGTCTTTCCATACCTGGACGACTGGCTCCTTACTGTCCCAACAAGGCATCTACTTTGCTCATGCAGGGATTATTTCCTCAGTCTGGCTCCACTATTAGGGTTAACCATCAACATGACCAAATCCTCTCTGATCCCTACACAGGTGTTGGATTTTATAGGGGCGAGACAGGATTCCAGACAGATGCTTGCGTTCTTGACACCAGATTGGCTTCGGAACCTGAGGCTGCAATTGCAGGCCATCCTTCAACTGCAAACTCCTTCGGCGGAATTGGTCCTGAGGGCTTTAGGATTGATGGCGGCTGCAATCCCACTGCTGCCATTGGCCCGGTTGAACACGAGGGTCCTGCAGTGGACCCTCCAGGTACAATGGTCCCTGTCTCGCAACCCCCTGTCTCATCCCATTCCCTTAAGCAAGGTTTGCAGAAGGTCGCTCGTGTGGTGGCTCCAGTCCCCCAATCTCCACACGGGACGTCCCTTCTCACTACCACCGCCAGTTAACACAGTGACCACGAATGCTTCTCGCCTGGGGTGGGGGGGCATTTTTCAGGCAGGACAGTCCAAGGCACGTGGAACGACGTAGAGACCTCTTTGCATATCAACGTCCTAGAGATGAGGGCGGTGCTTTTGACATTGCAGGCACTACACAGCTCTCTTCCGGTAGGGACGATTGCAGTACAGACAGACAACATGTCAGTTGTCTGGTACATCAACAAACAGGGGGGAAACCAGGTCTTACCCCCTTTGCCGCAAGGCCATGAGAGTGTGGGAATGGGCGATTTCCACCAACCGCTTTCTCATAGCAACGCACATTCCGGGACGGTCCAACATTCTAGCGGACAGGCTCAGTTGTACTATCCTGACTCATTACGAGTGGTCTCTCAATCCTCGAGTTGCAGATCAAGTATTTGCCCAATGGGGGCGACCTTGTTGCGATCTTTTTGCCTCTCCTTCAAATACCAAATGCAACGATTACTTCGCTCTGATCCCCCCTCCGAGGAAGTCCCCGAGAGACTCTATAGTTCATGCTTGGCCTCCCGGTCTGCTTTATGCTTACCCTCCTCTTTCCCTGATGTTGAAATTATTGCAGAAAGCCAGTCAGTTGGGGAGCAAGATGATCCTCATTGCCCCATTCTGGCCTCGTCAGATGTGGTTCCCTTACCTATGGTCTCACCTAGTGTTATCCACCATGGATTCTGGATCCCCTCCCGGATCTCATTTCTCACCCTCTCGATCTTCCGACTCCAAACCTGGCCAACCTCAAGCTGACGGATTGGTTGCTCCAGTTCCACTCCTCATAAGGACTCCCGGGATCTCATCACCTGTCAAAGCCATTCTAGTAGCAGCTCACAAGCCTTCCACCAGGAGGGTTTATCGGAGTAAGTGGAAACGCTTCTCCATCTGGGCAGAACACCATCGTTTAGACCCTTTTACGGCCCCAATAGCGTCGGTTCTAGATTTTCTAACCTCTCTCTTTCACCAGGGGGCTAGTTCTTCCACAGTCAAGGTACAACTTGCAGCAATCTCATACTACCACGTAGGGCAAGAGTCTGGCCCTCTTATCACTTCCAAACTGTGTAAGACCTTCCTCAAAGGTACCTTCCTCCTTAGGCCTCCAGTCAAAGAGGTGGTACCTCCATGGGATTTATCCCTAGTCTTACAGGCCTTGACTGGTCCCCCTTTTGAACCGGCGGCCACGGTTGATCTTAAATTTCTTTCTTGGAAGACAGCCTTTTTGGTGGCCATAACTTCAAAAGAGTATCGGAATTGCAAGCTCTTTGCATCAAACCACCATATTTTGTCTTTCACCCAGATAGAGTTTACCTCAGGATCAATCTGTCCTTCCTACCTAAGGTATCTTCAGAAGCGAACATTAAATAAATCTCCCAGTGTTTTTCCCCAACTTTCAAAACAAAGGAGAGTACAAGCTGCATTGCTTAGACATACAGAGACAGCTATGTTTTTATATTCATAGAACTGCTGATCATAGGCAATCCGATGAGTTGTTTATCTCCTTTGCCAAAAGTAATTTTGGCAAGCCAGTTTCTAAAGTTTCTCTCTCGATGGATTTCGAGTTGTATTCTCTTAGCATATCAGAGCTCGGGAAGGCCTGCACCTCAAGGAGTCCGTGCTCATTCTACTAGGGCCGTTGCCACATCGGCGGCTTTTCAAGCTAGGGTTCCCTTGGATGATATTTGTTCCGCAGCCACTTGGGCTTCATCTCATACCTTTATCAGCCACTATAAAATAGATGTTGTCTCCCGAGGTAGGGCGTCCTTTGGCTCTGCGGTGCTCTGGAATATCCTTCCATGAAGGCCACCCAAGATTTAGGTAGCTGGGGACTCTGTCCCAAAGGTTGCTGACAAATGAAGTTCCTACTTCAGATTAAGAAGTTATGTACTCACCATAACGTTCCATCTGAGTAGGTATCTTCATTTGTCTGCAACCATCCCCCCCTCCTTCCCCCTGACCAAAATGATCGTTCTTGAGGTTCTTAGCATCTGTTCCCTTTGGGACACTTTTATCAGCTGTGCTATGGGGCAAACTTGATCTGAGGTCAGTCAGGGTAGGCAGGGGATTATGGGTAATGGGAGGAGCTAGGAGCTCAGATCTATGCTGTGATAGAAGTTGCCGGCTCAGATCCGAGATCGGATCTGTATCCCAAAGGTTGCAGACAAATGAAGATACCTACTCAGATGGAACGTTATGGTGAGTACATAACTTCTTATTTTGTGACATTATATTTGAGACTGTTTTTTCAATGGAAAATTTTCTTGGAGAATATATATATACAATTTCAAACAAAGATAGAAAGAGAGACTTTGAAAGGATATTTGAAAACTTTATGTAAATAAGTACTGGACACTGCAAACGTTTGTGACAAAAGGGTTTATGGACTGGTGGTGGGGACTGTAATATTGTGTTAAAACTAGAAAGAGACGAAATTATACATATATCAAGCATGACAAATGTGGAGGGGAATAGGGGTGTTGTTAAAATACTGGGGAGAACCCAAAACATGTTTTCCTTTCCAGGTGGAAAAGGACATTTGATAACTGTAGCAAAAGAAAATGTTATATTTTTGGGGAAATGGGACACGATGATGTTGTGTCTTTCAGTTTTTCTCGGTTAGGGGTCAGCACAGTGGAACTCTGGTCCGCTAATGATTGGCAGTGGATTTTTACGTGCCAATTTGCCAGCCCTGATGCACAACCTTCAATGAAGGTATGCCCATTCACGCATGTCTCCTCACAGAAGACGCTCTAGCTGAGAATAGAACGGGACAACGCCTTGCTGTGAGGTGACAATGCTACCGCAGCACCACCACCACCGCAGTACCAAATGGGACAAGATGATAAAAAATGTAAATTTAAATGTTATAAATGTAACAATATTGGACATTAATGGATGGATTGCAAAAATGAAAATAACAGTAAGGAAAAGAAAATGAACAAACAGAATGAATATTAGAAGTAGCATAAATAGAAGAAATATTAGATGAGAAAAAAATTAAAAAGGACATAAAAAACTCTTAGTAACAGACATTTTGTGACATTATATTTGAGAATATGAAAAAAATACCATAACCCATGGAATCATTATGTGATGAAAGCATTTAACAGAAACAAAAAAGAAAATTCATGTACAATTTCAAACAGACAGAAAGGGAGAATTTGAAAGGATATTTGAAAACTTTATGTAATGAAGTACTGGACACTGCAAAAGATTGGTGCAGGGACTGTAATATTGTGTTAAAAATAGAAAGAAAAAACTATACATACATCAAGCATGATAAATGTGGAGAGGAATAGGAGTGTTGTAAAATACTGGGGTCAATCCAAAACATGCTTTCTTTTTCATGTGGAAAAGGACATTTGATAAGTAACTGTGACAAAAGAAAATAAGATGTTATGTACTCACCATAACGTTCCATGTTTGTTGTCCATCTCACCTATAATCTTGCTGGTTGGGTTTGGAGCCATTCTTGGCTCCAACTCGGCCAAATACTAAAGCTCAAGAGCTTCCACTGGCTCGAGGCTAACCCCTATCCCATGAAGCTTTGGGCCAAATCCCCAGATCTTGTTTGCAAGCAAAAGAAAATCACAGAACTGTGTATATATATATATATATATATATATATATATATATATATATATATATACACACACACACATATACCTTATAAGGACAGGAACAGAGGCTACAAACAATCAAAAACTATACGCATAGTATATAGTTATCCATCAGTTCCTCCAGAAATACAGGATGGGGGAAGGAGAGTGGGACACAAGAATATAGGCGAGATGAACAACAAACATGGAACGTTATGGTGAGTACATAACTTCTTAATGTTATGTTGTCCTATCTCGCCGTAATTCTTGCTGGTTGGGACAGCATCCCTAGCACCTTTGTCCTAGGGTGGCTGAGGAAAAAAGACTCTTCAATACAGTGAATCCAAAGGAGGACCTGTTCCGGGAGGCCATATCTACTTTGTAATGAGTGATAAAGGTATGAGGTCTCACCCATGTTGCAGCTGCACAAATAGAATCAATAGGAAGTCTAGCTTGAAAAGCAGAGGATGTTGAGACTGCCCTAGTGGAATGTCCTCTTATCTTTCCTGGTAGTTGCTTACCATGCTTACTGTAGCAGAAAGAAATGCAATCAGTAAGCCACTTAGATAAGGTTACCTTGGAAACTGGCAATCCTTTCTTTTTGTCTGAAAAGGACACAAAAAGCTGGTCGGATTTCCTGAAATCTTTTGTCCTTTGCAGGTAAAAGTGTAATTGTCTATGAACATCCAGCTGGTGCAATTTATATTCTGCCATGTCGCTATAGCTTGAAAAAAAAAGACTGGCAATTCAATGAAAAGGTTCAGATTATTCTCTAAACAGACTCTGGGAAGGTACGAGGGATTAGTTCTCAAAGAAACCCTATCCTTGTGAAAAATGATATAAGAGGACGAGTAGAGAGAGCATGTAACTCAAATACCCTTCCGGCAGAGGTTATGGCTACTAGAAAAAGAACTTGTGTACTTACCATAAAGTTCCATGCGAGCTCTTCTCACCTTCATTCTTACTGATGGGAGTTGGCCAATTTGCAAAGCTCGAGGCCGAAACCCTATCCCACAATGCACCTCTACCTTCCCCAGATCTTGTTTGCTGCCAACTAGTGCTAAATCCAAATCAGATTTTGAAGGAAATCATATACACAACTTGTGAGAGGAAACTCCTCAGAAGAACCAAAACCAAACGTAGAGCCTCTCTCAAACTTCCAGACATTGGATAGGGGGGTAGGTGAAGGGGGGGGTCATAAGAATGAAGGCGAGAAGAACTCACATGGAACATTATTGGCAAGTACTTAACTTCTTTATGTGAAGTTGTTCAATCTCACCTTCATTCTTACTGATGGGTAGTGTCCCCAGCACCACAATCTTGGGTGGCTAACGGGAATACCTGTCTAAGGACAGCAGAACCAAATGAAGCCCTGCACCTAGATGCCTTGTCTACTTTGTAGTGAGATATGAAGGTATGTGGCCTAGACCATGTGTCAGCTGCACAAATAGAATCAATGGGTAGTCTGGCCAAAAAGGCTATGGAAGTAGAAACAGCTCTGGTTGAATGAGCCTTGACTTTGTTCTCTAAAGAAATATCTGCAGTGTGATATATAAAGGACATGCAGTTAGAAAGCCATTTAGATAAGGTAGATTTAGATACTGCTGCACCTTTCTTGGAATCTGAGGAGACAAACAGCTGATCAGCTCTTCTATGGTCTTTTGTCCTGTCTAAATAGAAATGAAGTGGTCTATGGATATCAAGCTTGTTAAGCATATATTCCAATTGATTAGTGTGATTGGGAAAGAAAACAGGTAAATCAATTGCTTGATTAAGGGTGTACTCTGAACAAATTTTGGGTAAGAAAGAAGGGTTCATCCTGAGGGAAACCCTATCTTTGTGGAATATCAAATATGGGTGCTTAACTGAAAGGGCTTGCAACTCCGAAACTCTGCGTGTGGATGTAATGGCCACCAAGAAAATGGTCTTCCAAGAAAGATATTTCAGCTCACAGGAAGAAGCAGGTTCAAAGGGCGGAAGAATAATCTTGGATAGGACTAAATTCAGATTCCATGGAGCGGCAGGTGATCTAATTGGTGATCTTAGATGTATTGTGTGAGAGATGCAACTATATAGCCAAACTGGAGGCTGAACTCTCTCAACACAGGACTAGCAAGACCAAACAGGAGGAGAAGGTAACCACACACACAACAAACCCAGTCTCACATAAACCAACCACAACTGCAAACCAAACACATAATAACACAAAGACATACTCGGAGGCTCTAATAAAAAACTTACCGAAACAACAGAGGCTCCCAAAGCAGACATCCAAGAAAACACCACCTCAAAACTCTGCACATGCAACACATAGTACACAAAGTCAGTGTGCCAAACAATCACAGCCCTTAAGGCAAAACACCATGCCTGATACACTAGTAATAGGTGACTCTATAGTCAGACACAATGACGTCCCGCTTACCAGGCTGAACAAAGAGAGGGTAATGGTGAGCTGCCTGTCGGGAGATAGGATCCGCCACATAACACAAGCACTCAGGTCACTCCAAAGCAAGTACAAATATGACTCCATCATTGTCCATGCCGGCGTGAATGACCTGAGACATACCTCCTTGGACTACATGAAAAAAGAGACATAGAGGAGCTCTCTGATTATGTAGCCCAGGCCGGTATGACCCTGACCCTGAGCAGCATCTTGCCCTCACCAAGAATGATGCCACAATACAAAGACAAGATGATCAGCTTTAATAATTGGCTCAATTACTGGTGTCATTCTAGGGGGATCCAATGTCTGTCTGCTTGGGATGACATGCTGGACAAGCTACGCTGCTAAAAAAAGGGACGGCTTGCACCTGTCACCACTGGGCTTCCGGATATTGGCTAAGGCTCTTGCCACCCCCATAGTGCCTTTTTAGGCAAGGCTCAAAAGACAAACCTACCACGTTAGAAAACAATAAAGGAAAAAAACTAAGGGTAATGCTGCTCAACGCCAGAAGTCTAAATCTCAAGATGCAGGCTCTCGAAGCACTCCTCAGTATGGAGAGCATCGATGTCTGTGCAGTAACTGAAACCTGGTTCAAGGCTCCTGAGAGCACCCCAGCCCTACCAGGTTACACCATGTATCATGCATTTCGGACCCAAAACCTAGGCCGAACCACAAAAGGAGGGGGAGTGTCCATATTCATTAAAGACACCCACACCTCCAGGTTAGTGGCAACGCACAAAGCATCGGAAACCATCCATGTGCAACTAACCGTAGGCAAAACTGCTATACAACTTGTAGCATGCTACAGACCACCCTCGCAATCTCAGGAACTCCATTCAGCCTTCCTGAAGACACTGGAGGATATGAATGTCTCACCAAATACCATCATATTGGGAGACTTCAACTACCCAAACATAGACTGGGTGCATTACTCAAGCCCCAAGACCCTAGCCCAAAGGTTCCTGGAATTCATCAACTCAAATGCGATGGAACTAGTCACCTCCCCCACAAGGGGAAATAATGTACTTGACCTGATCATCACAAACATGGTGACAAAATGCTCAACACCGGAAGTATACCCCTCACTAGTGAGATCAGACCATAAACTAATAACCCTAGATATTCATATCCCACCTCCACCCCCAGCACAAAAGACCACAGTGAGAAACTTCTCAAAAGCCGACTTTATACTCCTTAGGACTGAAATGGTATCCTTCAAGCCCCCTGGGCCAGTGGAAACCACATCCCACACTACTGAATCCTTCACAAATGCTTTCTACGGGCATCTCCAAGAATGCATGGATAATGCAATCCCAAATAAAACCAAGACCCTTTCCACCAAAGGCAGGCATCCTATCTGGTGGACCCCAGCCATAAACAAACTTTATAACAAGAGAAGGAAGCTACTGTAAGACAGAGCAAAATCCCATAAAGGGAAGGCATCCCTGATCAGCACTAGCAAAAAACTACGTTTGCTAATAAAATCATCAAAGGCCAACTTCGAGCAAAAAATCGCTAAGGACACTAAAGATAATCACAAGGCCTTCTTCAGTTATGTTAGAAACCTGGGCAGAAACCCTCAGATATGCGCAGAGTTAGTTCATAACGGCAAAAAATACACTGAACCCACAGATATTGCCAACATGTTCAGTGCAAATTTCTCCCCTCCCTCTCCCCCAAAAGATGAAATAAATATCTCAGCTGAATGCAACCTCCCTGAAATCTCAGATGTCCAGGTGAGAGCTGCCCTCAGCAAAGCTAAAAATACAGCATCCATGGGACCTGACGGTGTCCCGGGTTGCGTGCTACGTGAACTCCTAGAGGAGCTAAACCCGCACATAAGAACGCTGTTTAATCTTAGCCTTGCTACAGGATACGTCCCTGAACACTGGCGTACAGCTAAAGTGGTCCCACTCCACAAAGGTGGCACCTCTACAGACCCTGGAAACTACCGCCCCATAAGCATGACCAGCCTGGTCTGCAAAGCTATGAAAAGGATCATTATGGAACTCATAAACAAAGACATCGGGGACCTACAGACAATTGACCCTACCCAGTTCGGCTTTGTAAAAGGCAGATCCTGTCTTTTAAACCTGGTGGACTTTTTTGAAACAGTCACTACAGCCATCGATGAAGGCAAAGCAGTTCATACAGCCTACCTGGATCTGGCAAAAGCCTTCGACAAAATACCCCACTCAGGCATCATAGACAAGCTCAACAGCTTAAATGTAAACCCGTTTGTCACAAGATGGGTTGCAAACTGGCTAAAGGACAGAACCCACAAAGTCAGAATAGCTGGAGCTATGTCAGATTCTAAGCCAGTCACAAGTGGAGTCCCACAGGGCTCTGTCTTAGGACCCCTCTTGTTCGGCATTTATTTCTCAGATGTGCAGGCAAACATAGGGGGGTTGTGGCTGACAAAGTTCGCAGACGACTGCAAACTAGGTGCCATAGTCGACACACCAGCTGACACATGCATCCTCCAGAAGGGCCTCACAAAAACAGACGACTGGTGCCAGAGTCATGGCCTTAAACTAAATGCCAACAAATGTATAGTCATCCCCTTTGGAAAAAACAAAGTACCCACAAATTACCACATAGGTGGTAATCCATTAAGTATGGAAAAAGTAATCAGAGACCTGGGGACCCAAGTTGACAGTGACCTCTCATTTGACACCCATGTCGCCAAAGTGGTTAGAAAGACCTTCTACCTTGCCCACCTTATCATGAAGGGATTCACATCCAGATCAAAGGATGTCATTGTACCCTTATATTCCTTCCTTATTAGGCCTATGATTGAGTACAATGCCCCATTTGGTATGTACCTCACCCGGCACCTGCAGCAGCTGGAGAGACCCCAAAAGTACCTTACCAAGAGGATCAAGGGTCTCCAGCATATGTCATATGCTGCCAGACTGAAAAAGCTCCAGCTCTATTCAGTAGCATACCGCCTGCTCAGAGGTGATCTGTGCCTTACGTACAAGGCCATGTCCAATTCAGAATTAATGGACATGCTCCACCTCAAAAAATCCAAATCCATCAGAGCCACGAGAGCTAAAGATCTAAACCTCAGCACAAATATGAATAGGACATGCTGGAGGGACAGATTCATAACAGAGAGGCTTCCCGCACTCTGGAACAGGATACCTGTCCATGTTAGGCAGAGCCCCTCACTGACTCTATTCAAGAGAAATCTGGACGAATGGATGGGTGATCGTAGGTTTACCCCAGGGGGTCATCTCTGTGTCATTGCTAGATAGAGGCACAGTAAACTAAATTTAATTTAAATTGCACACTTTTGTATCATTACATGGGGTGGCGAAAGCCACATACACTTTGGCTAGGCTTATAAATGCCCTAGGGCAGATAGCCTAGTACTATACTATGAAACTATGAAAAAAGCCTTTGCAATCTTGTGGGACATAATACCGTTTCCTGATTCACCTACATGGAAATTGGATATAGCAGCCAGTTGTACCCGAATAGTTGCTGCTGCAGCTCCTTCATTGAACAGTTTGGTCAGAAACTCTAAAATATCTGATATGGAGGCTAGAAAAGGGTCAATGTTATTCTGCTGAGCCCAGATTGAAAACCTCTTCCACTTAGTGAGGTATAGTTTCCTGGTTGAAGACTTATGTGAGGACAAAAGAATATGTTGAGCTTCCTCTGATAAATTTTGGAACCTGGCTATTCTGGAAATTGGAGCAGCCAAGCTGTCAGTTTGATGGACCGAAGTGAAGGGCGAAAAGCTCCTGACAAGTGGGTCAGAAGATCCGGCAATGGATCCAGGATCCAAGGTTCTTCTACTAGATGAGGCTTCAGAAAAGGGAACTAGATTTGACGAGGCCAATATAGGGCTATTAAGGTAAGTGTCCTGCCCAGAAAACTGGCTTTCTGCAAAACTTTGGGAATCAGGTGAAAGGGAGAGAAGGCATAAAGGAGTCCTGGGGCCAATCGTGTATGAGGACGTCCCTCGGGGACTGTCCCTGTTGACGGATCAGGGCAAAGTAGTTGCTGCATTTGGTGCTTGTGGGAGTTGCAAAGAGGTTGCAGCAAGGCTGGCCCCATCTGCGGAAAATCATTTCTGCTACTTTGTTTTGAGGGGCCACTCGTGAGGCAACAGAATTGCCCTGCTGAGTTTGTCCACTATCACACTGGATTTCCCTGGGATATGTGTTGCTATCAGAAAGCGATGGGTGGACTCTGCCCATTTCAATACTCTTAGAGCCTCTCAACATAGGGGATAAGATCTGGTTCCACCCTGATTGTTTATATACCAGACTATGGACATGTTGTCTGACTGGACTGCAACTGTGCCCAGAGGAAGAGAGTCTTGAAAGAACTGCAATGCTAAGAGAACCGCTCTCATCTCTAGGATGTTTATATGCAATTGAGCCTTGTGTACCTGCCATGTAGCTTGGGCTGTCCGTCCCTGATAATGCCCACCCACCCGATCAGGGAGGCGTCCATGGTCACCGTTGCAACTGGAACCAGAAGGACAAAGGGACATCCCATGGTCACCGATTCTGACGTTAGCCAACACCGGAGATCCTCCTTGCAAGAGTTGGTTATCAGAACTGGGTGATTCATTGGTAAGTCTTGAAAAGTCCATTGTGTGAATAGCAGCCACTGAAGAATGCGCATGTGAGATCTCGCCAGGGGTATTGCAATGATAGCTGCTGCCATGGTGCTCAGCAGCCTGAGAATCTGTGATGCTGGTGCTTTGTGTTTTGAAAGATCTACAATTTGATGTCATAGGGTAAGCACTCTTTCTGAAGGAAGTTTTAAGGACACGTTGACTGCGTCTACGTCTGCTCCTATAAATATTGTATGCTGTGATGGCAATAAAGCAGATTTTTCTGAATTTATTGCGATGCCCAGTGGGTGCGGTGAGGAGCCAGTCGTCCAAATATGGAAACACCCAGATTCCTTGAGGTCTCAAGTGAGCCATGACCGCAAACAGCAACCATTGTAGAACTCTCATGTGTAGACGTGCTAGTGGGACTAGGAGTATAGCTGCTGCCATGGTACCCAGAACTTGCAGCACAATACGGCTTAAATTTTTTTCTTTGACATCAAAATCCTGATTTGCCGGTGAAGAGACTGAATTCTGTTTGGGGTAAGTTTTGCTGTCATGCCTTTTGAATCCAGATCTGTGCCTAAGAAGTTAACATGTTGAGATGGCGACAAGGCAGATTTTTTTTTAAGTTTACTGTGATGCCTAGTCTGGCACAAAGTGACATTGTTTTGTCCCTCGTTTGAAGTAGTAGATGCCTGGTGGTAGTGGCGGTGAAGAGCCAGTCATCTAGATATGGAAACATCCAGAATCCCTGATGTCTCAAGTGAGCTGTGACCACTGCCATGCATTTGGTGAACAGTCTGGGGGGCTGTAGCGAGACCAAAGGACAGGGCTCAAAATTAGTAATGACTTGCTCCCAGCCGAAAGCGTAAATGTCTCCTGGATCGCCTGTCCATCTTTATTTGGTAGTATGCATCCTGGAGAACTACTGAGCACATCCAATTCTTTCCCGATAAACGAGGAAAATTGAGTTACCATCCAGAACTTTGACTTCTTCACTGACTTGTTTAGTCTGTAGAGATCTAGAATGGATCTCCAGTTCCCTGTTTTTTTGGTACTAAAAAGAATCTTGAGTAAGTCCCAGATCCTATTTGGTCTGCGGGAACCTCTTGGATGACTCTTTTCTTTAGCAACGAGATTACTTCTTGTGTTGTGTGTTCTGTTGTCCAAGTCGGACATCCAGTAAGGACCGATATTTTGGTGGGGAGGTAGAAAAGGGTATGTATTAACCTCTGGATATTATTGTTTGTATCCATTTGTCTCAGGAAATTTCTTGCCAGGCATTTGGGTACAGTGACAATCGACCCCCTACTGCCTACAGAGAACAGCAGATGGGCCTCCTTTCAGGAAGGATGGAAGGGCCTGTCAGAGAACTTCTGTCGCCCTGGTTTTGTGACCCACCCCCTCTGCCTTGAGGTCGGAATCTTCCATTATAACTTCCCCCTCTGCCCTGGTGGAAGTCACCACATGTGTCAGAAAAACATTTCTGGGACTTGCGTAACTACATTTTTCCGCCCTTTTGACATTGGTATAAGGTCTAGATGGGGCAGAAAACAACTCCCATGGCAGATAAGGTTTTCCCATCTTGCTCACACCTGGTTAAAGTATCTTTCACCTTTGGTCCAAAAAGTGATGAGCCATCAAAGGGGGCATTGTAAAGGAAGACCTAAAGGGTTCGGCAAAATTGCAAAGGCGCATCCAGGAATGTTTCCTGAGAGAATTCCTGCTGCTGCCGTCCTACTCGCTCCATCCGCCGTGTAAGAAATCAGTCTCATGGAGGAGTTTGCAATGGAAGTGAGGGTGGAGAGCTAAAAAAAGACACTTTATCTGCGGACCCCGAAGCTGTTGTACTCTGAAGGGAATCTCCTAGCTGTTGTAGGAGATCCCTTTGAGTCTCGTAAAATGGGTACAATAGTTCAGCGACAGTAGGGTAAAGGCCGCTGAAGATAATGTATGCTTTCCATATCGGTCCATAATCCTAAACTCTGTTAGGAGGATGAACAGATGAAGAGGTCTCCGAGAGTTCCTTCTTGGTGGCCGCTGCCACCCCCATGGCATCTACAGGGAAATCTTTCATCAAAAAATCTTTATCCGAGGGAGCGGTAATGAACTTGTTGGGCCTCCTCAGAACAGGCTCCACTGTATCAGGTGATGTCCATGCCTTATAGGATATGACCCCTAGCAGTTTGTCATAAGGGGGAGTCACCCAGGAGGTGGAAGGGTGAGACCAAAAAGCCTCCAGGTATACCGATTTGTCCTCTGAAGGGTTGATGGGCTGCCAGTCATCCCTCTGCTTCAAGATTTCCAGGATGTCAGCAAAGGATACATCCTCAGAGGGGGACCTTGGGGACCCTTCAGACTCATCCAAGTCCGAGGTGACAGACTCAGGTGAGTCTATGTGCTTCCTCTTGTACAGTCTCTTCCGAGGGACCTCCGCAAAGGGGTACTCCGGGGAGGATTCAGAAGAGACAATGGTGCCAACAGGGGCTCCCTGAGGCTCCAGGTCTCTAACACCTTGGAGGAGGCGGAGGTGAAGAGATTTATCACTGGCACCTGGGAGGGACAAGAGACTGGATCTGACTGCGGGACTGTCTGGGGTGACAGTGCCTTCTCCATCAGCTCGAAAGCCTTCCCACCCCACTCCAAAGTGACCCTCGGCTCCGAAGCAACAGATGGTCGACTCCGAGGCAAGGAAGACTGCTCTGAAGCTGATGTGGGAGCCGAACTCAACCTAGCCAAGGCACCAAGAGGAAGAGTCGGGTCTGATGACAGTCCGTGCCGACTCCCCTCCCCCTGGACCTGACTGATGAGCATCGGCTCCCAGACCCCTCGACTTCTGATGGAGCCGAGGAAGATAGAGCAGTCGGCACCAAAGATTCCAACAGGGCTTTCGATGCCGACGGTTCCACTACTATCAGATCCGAGCTCTTGGGCTCCGAAGATGGTGAGGTGGTTGGAGGAGGAATCACAACAGGGCATGTAGTTATGGACAGCTCAGAGACCTTTGGGTACAGAGATGATAAAATTTTTGCCAGGGCTGGTGTTTTGAGTAATCTCTTCACCACCCTCTCCATGTTCTCATCAGATAAGCTCCTGGAGAAATGGGTGGATAAGGAAGGAAATCTGGTCTGGTCCAAAATGGGCAATCTCAAGATAGGAGAGACAGGCTCCAGTTCTGGGGAGTGTCTTTTACTCAATGCGTCTGCCCACTCAGAGTACATTGCTGGAGCCACAGAAGTAATGGCTGTGTTGGAACAGAGAGCCCTCGGTTCTGATATCACAATCTTTTTAGGTGACTCAGTCAATGGAGCCGAAGAAGCCAGACTTTTGATAGACTGTGTCTTAGAGGAAGAAGAGGAGGAGGATTTGGAGCTCTGTCCTTTGTCTAAAGACTCCTAAAAGCCCCCTTTCCTTAAACCCCTATCAATTAGTTTTCTCTTCCTTTCATGGAGCATCCTGCTACTGAAAGCATGACAGATAGTGCAGGGGTCCTGTAAATGTACCTCACAGAGGCAATAGACACAGCTAGTATGGCCGTCGGTGATAGACATTTTCTGGGTGCATCTATCACATTTTTTAAACCCAGATTGTTGATGCTTTTTTTATTTTTCTTTAGACATTATCCAAGATACAACTACAGACAAGCGAAGTAAAAACAACTACTACAAGCAGAAAAAAAACTATCTTGTAACAAAGATTTTTTTGTTTTTGACAGAAGAAGAGAGGGAAGGGTGCGGCCCTCTAAGTCAAACGGGCCACGAGTGCCCTCAAACTTAAACGATACTCTCTACGATTAGGATAGAGGAAGAAAGAGAAACTTCTAATTTAAAATATTCTCAAGAAGGAAGAACACACTGAAGAAAAAAGAAAGGGAGAGCGGCCCTCTAACACAAACGGGCTGTGACAGCCCTCTAACTTAAATGGCGCTCTCTAAACTAGGAAAGGATAGAGACAAGACCTAACGCAGACTCACGATAAGTAGAAGAGAGACAAAAAATCAAGGAAACAACACTGAAAAAATATAAAATTAGTCTACTTAGCCAACGAGCCAGCCAGACAGCAACCTCGATGCTTGAGCAGCAAATGGGATCTGAGGATTTGGCCCAGAGCTTTATGGGATAGGGGTTAGCCTCGAGGCACTGAAAGCTCTTGAGCTTTAGTATTCAGCTGAGTCAGAGCCGAGAATGGCTCCGAACCCAACCAGCAAGAATTATGGCGAGATAGGACAACATAACACTGTTATATTTGTGGGGAAATGGGACAAGATGCAAAAAAAAATGTAAACTGAAATGTTATAAATGTAACAAAATTGGACATTTATGGATGGACTGAAAAAATGAAAACAGTAAGGAAAAGAAAAAGAACAAGAGGAAAGTGAACAAAGAAGAAATATTACAAGTAGTAGAAATGGAAGAAAAATTAGACAAAAAATTAAAAGGACACAGAAGAAGGTTCTGAAATAAGTGATGAAGAAGACATAAAATAGGAAGTAATAAAAGAAAAAGAATTCTGTTGGTAAAAGGGTACAAGACAGAAAAAGAAAATTTAAAGGGATAAGTACAAAAGAAAAAAAAGAAATGAATGAGAAAGAATATATACGGCTAATGATTGGAGGTTGGTATAATGGTTAAGATGTTTGACTCAGACGCAAAGTACAGTGTTTGTTTCTCACCTTTGGGAGGGAAATGGCTAGGCTTAGAATGGCCTATTAAGAAAGCTAACCTAGTAATTAGTAATAACTTATGAAATCATAAATCTAAGAAAAGGTAAAATTAAGATTATAGAGTGTTTTCTGTAAATGTTAATAATATTAAGACTATAATAATAAGAACAGGGATTTTGGAGTGATGTAATACATGCATGTAGATGCAATTTTATTAGAAAACACAAGATTTTTAACAAAGGAAAAAATATTACAAAGAGAGAAACTATGGGGAGGAAAGATAATTTGGAATTTGGGAAATTAGAAATGTTTTTGAATAGTCATATTTTGTAAAAATACTGTAAAGATATATGTAACTTTAGCAATAATGAGAAGATTAACCACTATGGATTTAAAATGGAAAGAACAAATATATAGAATTATAACATTATATGCCTATACTAATTGTAAATAAAGGGAAAGCTTATTTAATCAGATTTTGGAATACGTAGCGACAAATATGACTATTACAACAACAGGGAGACTTTAATTGTGATTTTAAGAGACACGAGTTAAAAGAAAGGAAATGATATACGTTATATAAGATGTGGTAAGTTACAACTTAGGGATATAAAATTAATGGACTAACAAAAGGGTAGGTATAGAACTGAAATATATTATTTTATAGTATCAGAAGGTTTAATTATAGAAGGGGAGGTTAGTTGAAACAGGATTTTCTGATCATCTTGTAATATAGCTAGAGATAAAGGAAAACAAGGAATATAAAAATAGACAAGGAATAAAAATAATAAATTAGAAAGCATGGAACAAGAAAGGAAAGAGAGTAGTAATACTGTTACAGAAAGATCATACTACGAGAACTTTTTATAAAAACTGGTCTGAATGGTGGATGATATTTAAGGAAAATATTAAAAAAAGTTTTTACAATAACAATATAATGTGAGAAAAATATAAAAGAATGATATATTGGAAGATTTAAAACATAATGACAGAAAGCAATTTGGCAAAGAAAAAAGAATTACATGAAAGAACACAAGAGAAATAGAAGAACTGTTATATAAGCAAAGATATTTTTTACAAGGAAAAACAGAAGTATCACAGTACATAAGTGGATTAGTAAAGGAAGATGGTAGAGTAATGACAGAAATAAAATATGTAAAAGGAGAAATCGAAAGAACTCAGGAAAAGATCATGAATATCTCTTCTGCCACCACCCCGTCAGAACTACAATCACTATCCCAAATCACCTTCAAAAAAAGTAGAGGACTGGCTCAATAATCGCCGTCTCCTAATGAATCCAAACAAAACCAAACTACTACTTTTCTCCCCCACCCGTAAATTCACATCACCAAATTTTACAATCTCATCCAACGATGGCACCATAATCTCTCCAGACCCATCCACAAAACTTCTTGGTGTAATAATAGATAATAACCTAACATTTGACACTCATATACACAAAACCATTAAAACAGTTAACAAAAAACTAGGCTCCTTGTATAGGATTAAACCATTCCTAACCCCACCTGCCAGAACACACATCTATCAACCTTTCTCTATGCCTCACCCATCTTCGTAAACCTAAGGAAATCAAACCTAAACAAATTAGCTAGCTGCTATAACAATATAGCTAGATTTGCCACAGCCACAGCCTACAAAACCCATCACTGTCTACATCTTCAAACACTAGACTGGCTAGAACTACCCGATCAACTCCACTACAACCAACTCAGTTATTCATAAAATCCTCTACCAACCTAACAGTACACCCATTCTGATGAATATTATCACCCCCTACAGCAATCTAGCATCCCTCCACTCATTCAACAAAATGCAAGTGCAATCTGCCAAAGCCAACAACTCCGCCTGAGAATCATTATTCTCCAACTCAGCTGGCAAAAAATGGAACACGCTTCTTCCAGATCTTAACACTATAGCCTTCTTACCCCAATTCAAAACATCCCTAAAGAATCATCTAAACAAGCACTGGCTATGTGCATGTCTAAACCCAGACTAACCCAATATGCATACAACTCTAGTAGGTAAACTATGCAATATAAACAACTTCCTTATCCTGTATGAATAAACTTTCTAAACCAAACCCACCCAGACTATTTATACTTCTCAACAACCTTTAGAACAATAACTAAATCTAACCTAACTTGCTATCCTAACCATTCTTATGCTTTGTTTCTAACTCCCTATCCTAACCATTCTCATACCTTGTTTTTAACTCTTCTATAGCAACCTGTTATCCTAACCATTCCAAGCACATGTTTTTAACTCCTCTACATCTAATTTCCAATAACTCCTCTTCTTAACTAACCACCTTTTTTCTCCTGGTTGTCATTCATGACATCAATCTAGGTATCATACCATTCTATACACACATCCTGTCCAATAATTTCTGTAGATATTTCATACTATAAACCTATAAAGACCTTAAACTTCAATGTAACCATGTATAGATATATATATATATATATATATATATATATATATATATATATATATAAACCTTTTTAAAATTTTACATTTTTTTTCAATGTAACCATGAATATTGATTGTCATCTTTTGTACATGTGGAGCTATTCTCCCCGGGCCTCCGCTGAAAATGGACATGTATCCATTCGGACTCTCCTGGTTAACAAATGTAAAATAAAATACATAAAATAGTATAGTACAATAGGTACAAGAAATGTTTAAAGAAAAAATAGAAGGTAGTGAAAAAAAAAATTGAAAGTAAAAAAGCTAACAGAAAAAGACAATAAAGAGTTAAAAAAGGTGATTTTTTAAAAATGAGCCAGACATAGGGTTGCCACCTTTTGTTGTGGCTAAAACTGGAATA
Source organism: Protopterus annectens (assembly GCF_019279795.1). Taxonomy (NCBI): domain Eukaryota; kingdom Metazoa; phylum Chordata; order Ceratodontiformes; family Protopteridae; genus Protopterus; species Protopterus annectens. The sequence continues at coordinate 15,970,666 of NC_056748.1, forward strand.
AAGCTACATCCCTCACAACACCAGTAACCCCACCCATCCCACTCCCTCTCCCGCCCACATTCTGCCCATTTTGTGACATCACGATGACATCACCCATTGGAGACGCCCTCTTTTTCCATTCCTGCTGCCTGCTTTCGGCTGATTTACTATGCTTTTCCTGTAAAAAAAAGCATAGTAAATCAGCCAATTTACAAACCCCAATAGTCTGTTTCCTTTCTGAAATAGAATACCGGAGTTTGTACAGTGTTTTCGGGACTACCGGAGAATCAGTTTGATTTCCGGATAGTCTGGAAAAAATGGAGGGGTGGCAACCCTAGCCAGATAAAATATTAAAACAAGTAAATACACACTTGGTTTGCAAGACCAGATGAATAGGGTATGAAATGTATAACAATTTAAGGGATTGGCAAAAAATATATTTTTAAAGTTTTTGAATGAATGGTTAAATGAAGGTTTTACATATAAGAATTATGTAGTGGAATACTTAAATTCATATAGTATAAAGGGGAAGAGTTGTCAAGAATTATTAATTATAGTAAGAGAAACAGTGGAGGATATTGTGAATGGAAAAGAAGTGAACATCATTATAAGAGACATTAATTAAGATATCTGACACAATTGGACATGAAATGAAACTATAGAACATGTGTTTTGAAATGTAAGAGTTAAAAAGTTATGGGGAAAACTGTGTAAAAATATTTTAAGATCTAAAATAAATGGAAAACATAAATCTGAATGTCATTAAATATGGATATTATAGTAATAGAAAAATAATATGTTAAAATAATAGGTAAAAAGTTATTTCATGTTATATGGAATTAAATAATAAATGAAATTATTTTTAATGGTAAATGGATTTTAGCAACAATATTAAGTAAAATCAAATGGTGGCTATGCAAAAAGGAGTGAGGGTCAAATAATGATGACAATTTAGTATGACTGTAAAGGCAATTATGAATATGTGCAAACAGATTTGTATATTTATATATTTGTACATTTGTAAACATTTTATAAATAAAGTGTTCTTTTTGTATATAAATAAAGGACCCCTACTCTCTTCAAGAAGTGTCACAGGATTTTTTACATCCACCTGAGTTACCAGTAACTCAAGCAGCTGGACTTAGGTTTAACGTTTCATTTGAAGAACAGCACACAGCGGAGTGCAGTATCCTACCTGGAGAGGGAACTAGAAACCCAGAGCCTTCTGGTCTTCCAGCAACAAAGGCAAGTGTGCTACCTCTATCACCACTGATACTACTTCCATAACAAGGAACAATTATAAAGAGGAGTGGTTAACAAAAAAAAAAAACTTTTTCCACAAGTGTTAGCCTTCAGGTAATCACCAAAAAGGCAAAAGCAAGGACTACAAGAAGTGAGAAATGAGGATGAAATTCTGAGGCAACCATCAGGGAGAACAGTACCAGAAGCAGAAGTGTCAAGCACCTGAGTAGCAAGTCGAAGTGGCACATGTGCTAATGCTATAGTTACAGAGGCCCGTGCAAACCTCTCTAGCTACATGCTAGAAATGACTCGGCCTCATGCACTCTGTCATCTGAAATGCTGATCAGAGGTTTTCAACATCTAAGCATGATGTAGAGAAAAATGAAAGAAAGCACTATGAAAGGGTTCATTCTAAGAAGATCTTCTATACTTGTGCCACAAGTGCAATGTACCTATCCCTCAACCAGGACCAGTAAATTGTGTAGCCATGGAAAAGTCTCTAGTCTGTTAAATACCTCTCACATCAGGTACACACCTACAGAAAGAGAATGGAAGGTACAAAAGATGTAACAGATTTTAAGAATGAATGAGGTCATGAGACCTTATGCCTAGACTTCTTGAGCCTATATTTTCCTTATGTTGGCTGTCCTTGAAAAGATAATAGCCTAAAAGCTCCTTTCATGTGATGAGTACTGGAAAGGCTTTCCTGACTTACACCTGGTACATGTTACGCATTTATTAACCTGAGTAAGCTGACGAGGCACAAAGGACTCCCTACAAGGATAACCAGGGAGTATTACCCAGTTAAGTTACTTGTTCATAGTCACACATCAGGTTAACAAAGACTGAAACTATCAAACCCATTACAGGTCATTAACAGCTCTCTTAATTCTTTCTGTAGTAGCTCCATGTATCATTATTGCTAGGTTGCAAGATATGCTTTGAGATTTAAACTGCTGCAGTGAGTATCACTATTAAAGTACTTGACTTACAGCTACTGCAGGCAAAGTATGAAAGCAAAATGCAGAGCAAGTAATGCTTGTAATGGTCCTGTTTCGGAGTCTTTCAAGGGACACTTTGCAGCCTTATCCATTCTTCTATGATTTAAATGGAGCAAATTCCTATAACAAACTTAAAGGATACATTTGTGTTGGGGAAAGATCTGTAGCTGATGGTGTCAAGCATATCATTTAAAACCAGATGCATGCAATGAAAGTTAGTGTAGTTCTTCTGTATACAGATAAGGAGAAATTTACCAGAGTGGAGAGCTGGAATGAGACAAATACACTATTTCTAAGGGCTTTCCGCAGTACATTTGTTAAAAGCTAATGAACATATCAAGAACAAATCTTTGGTTATTCAGGTTACACTCCGTATTCCAGCACAAACTCAGAACTAAATATGAGTGAGTCCAGAAATATTACAGGTTCTATTTCTAATGCCACAATATCTGTACTACTGTATTTAACAATTTCTGCAGTAAAACGCATAGCCAATGAACTATTTACATCACCCTGTGCCATGAATCTCAATCTCCATATCAAACTGCATCATTGCTGTCTGTTCTAATGTGCCGATTCCCTTAACATTGAGTTTTGTTCATTAGTTGACTGCTTTACAACATTCTGTGCTAACAGGGGAGTCAGGTTTTGACACTGTTTATGCTTCAGGACTCAAATGCACTGTTTACAGTAATGTTCAATGTTAACTGAATGCATACTGTGTTAAACAGCTCTTGGTGTTATAGGTTCTCCTTGTATGTTACTGAAATGGGCCTCATGCTTTGAGCAAGTTGGAGAGTATTTTGCTGGGGATCTGCTTCAGTAATTTTCATGTTAGTCTGATGTCTTCTCTAGAACTTTATCTCCGCTTTTCCTTTCTAGCAGCAGAGGGTACTTCTGCCTGCCCCCCCCCCCCAAAAGATTCTTCCATCTTTTTATCATAATAATACGATCGATAGATATAGACAAATACATACACATAAATATAACTTCTCATTTTATTACCACCTTAATTGTCCAACTAAATATAGGTTTTTCCACATGGTGAGCCTATTTACCCTGCTAGCATCATGCTCCTTTATGCTTACCTCCTTTATTTTCCTGGTCTTTTTTTACTCTTCACTAGACAGTTAGGGTTGTAAAAAGTTTTTGGAAGTAGGGATTCATTGTTAGGGCAGCATAATAAAATGCAAAACTTTTGTTATTCTTGTAATAGGTACCATTCATAACACTAAAAAAATATGAGGAATTCAAGTAAGGGGAGAAGCTGCTTTAAAGTTTGATATGCCTCCACCAGTGGAAGGAAAAGTTACACACCAGCATTCAGAGGCACCCACAGTTTAGCCCTCTCTGCCTCTTTATTAATCTAAATACTTTAGGTAATTGTAGCAGCTGTTTTGTATCCTATTTCATAGTGCTGGAGTATTAAGAACATTGCGACAGGCAAGACTGCATGTACAGAGGGCATACGTTGCTTACCTGTGTTTTTACTGAGGTAAGCTTCCTTCATGTTTTAGCATTCTTGAGCACCCAGTGGTTTATCAGTATAGTTGTACTCAGAGTTGCCAGAAGTCCCTATTTGAGCGGGACTGATCAGCAGCACGATCCTGAGTCCCGCACTGCTGGTTAAAATCCAGGCTAAACAGCCTCTGCTTTGTTTTTTTTTTTTATCGTCCTGTATGCGTACGAGCCAATAAAAAAAAATTTCACAAAACGGAGCTACTTCTGTTTAATGCAAAATTGTGATTTTTTTTTTTTTTTGGTCTTCACTTAGTGTGAAAGACCTTTTTTTTTGTCCCTACCTGGCCCATCAGAAATCTGGCAACCCTGGTTGTACTGCTCCCACTCTGCAGAGTTTGCCTTATCACTAGTTTATAGTGGTGTGTCTTGCTTTTAGTTTCTGTCTTTTAGCTGCCACAGCAAAACTCAGCCTTAGGCCATTTCTTTACCATTGTTGGGCTGGTTGTGTTGAATCAGTGGGCTTGCAATGGCTTAGACTGATGAACTCCTGCTAATGTGGGAGGTGCCCACTTTGCACCCCTCCACCCCAAATTCTCCAATCTCCGGCCAGATCCACACATTTAATCTCACTGCTCTCCTCCCCCTTTTCAATGATATCACATACCTGCTTAAAGACACACCTACATATCAAGACAATTTTCATACATTTCACCCACCCCATACCATCCATCACAACAATATCACTATCTTAGCTCTCATCTTGAGCCCCCCCCCCCCCTCAGGAATACAGCTACTCAATGCAGCAGAGCTAGCCATCTCACGTTTCTGCTAGGGGTCTGAATATCCCTCCCAGCAGCCTCTCAAATAACATTTGCCCACCCTAACTATTCCACCTCTCAGGAAAGTTTAAACCAACAGCAGATAGTAGAGCTAGTGTCTCCCACACCCAACTATCCTACCTTACTACTAAACAATACAATAAAAGCACCATTTTTGTTGTATCTTGTCAACAGATTGCCCTGTCTTCAGTTAAGCAGCTGTCCCCCACAACTATTCTCCCTGGTCACCCTTGAGACATACATCTATCTTGCCCTAAAATTAAGCAGTAACTCTATAACTAGTCTGATAAAAACAACCCAAAGATTAAAAAAAATGAACATTGGATTTTGATTATACTGCTGCTGAATAAACAAATAAGTTTTTTTGAACATTTCTATAACTTGAGACCTCTTTTCCTCTATAGATTGGCTCCCTCTCTGCCAAGCCACTCTACAAGTGGCTTTGCTATGCTCCCCACCAACCCCCCATATCATTAAACGTTTGGCCAAAAAATATCACCTGACGCTTCACTACCCATAACAGCCAACATAACCAACCAGTTAAAGCCTAATAAATAACCAATTAATTACAAATCAGGAAATAATCTTTTTTCACCCCATTCTTCTCTTATCACCTCTCTCCCCAATACATGCATCCCAATATTACTTGTACTTTTCTTCTTCCCAATTCTCTATAGTCTTCTATATAACAATTTCACACCTACCGAAATGCATGTACATCTGCTTCTCCTAACAAGAACTTTATCTTAACTAGTACTGAATCATGCCCTACCTACACTCAAACCAATTTCTTAACAAAAAGCTACTTACCCTCATCCACAGCTACAACTCCATAATCTAGCCATCCAACGTCAGCATAGACAAAACTGTACTCACAAAACATATATTACTAACCTACACCAAAAACAAAAAAACACACTCCAGTGCAAAAAATGTACCAAAACAATTTCTGCATAACCTCAAAAACTCCACAGCCCACCAAATTAAACTAACAGAGACCAGAAATGTGCATCCCAATCCTGGCCCAACACTAGCCTGACCTAAACAAACTCAACACCCAACCCACCCAAACCCCCTGCATAAAAACTCCCATTCTCTGCCATCCCCTAAAACACAACAAATCCCAGTTTCTTCCTCTAGCCTAAAAATATATAATCTCAATGCCTGCAGCATCTGCAAGAAGATATCTTACCTTAATGCATGGATTGAAGTCTTTCAACCCAACATCCTAGCTATCACTGAAACCTGGTTAAGACCTGAAATTAAAGATTAACAAATCATTCCTCCTGGTTACACAATCATTAAAAAGACTGCATAGGAAAATGGGCTTGAGGCATGGCCATCATCTTTCAAGCCACCTTACAAATGCATAACCACCTCCCAACTATTTCACAATACAGCAATGAAGAAATACTAATAGCCAAAATCCACCTAAATGATCAGAAATCCATAATCTTTGTAGCTGCCTACACCCCCCACCCAAAAAAATGCCAAGACCACCGAAAACATAGTTAAGATATTTATCTAATTACAACCAAGAAACCATCCAGTTTCGTAACCTTAACACAGATTGGACCTCAAACAAACCTATCTCTACTTTCCATAATATTAACCTCCATCATTTCACTCAGATGATTTAACAACCAATCAGATTTGACAAAGTATCCAAAAAACATTCATACTAGACTGCTTACCCTCAGCCAACCCTGAAAAAAATTTAACTAGCCAGCACCCTCCAAGATTCACTCAGCGATCATCACCCACCTACATCAATAGAGAATACTACAAGGTCCCACAAACGCCTGTACTTCAACTCTGTGAGAAACTAATTTTGAAAAATCCATATTTAATAACAGAATGTGATTAGGAACCCCTCAAATATCTGCCTCTAGATGACACTGTAAGCCCCAATGAGACATAAAAGAGTGAAAATAAATTATGCCCCATGGTTAAACCATCAAACTAAACAACTCATGAAAGACAGACAGATGGTAGCTGGAAACAATGGCACAAAACTAGGTCATATCTATATACATATTGGTGCCTCAGAAACCACACACAGGCACAAGTTCATTACAGTAAAAAGAACTTCCTCACAAACCAGACAACATACACAAAGCCCCCCAAAAGATTTTGGCAAAATGGAAACCTCCTCCTAAAACCATGCAGAAAACACATTCTAAATCCTTTCCCATCTGAAACCAGACAGGACATTGCAAATACATTCAACAAACACTTCATATCCAGTACTATATTTAACTTAAACAATAATAACCAAACACCACCCCCCAGACCATAGCTCCATATCCCATCTCAGTCTAACAATCCAGACAAATACCATCAAAAAATACATTAAAAAAATGAATCCCATAACACTAGCTCCTAACAACCTGCCATCTGAATACCTCATTACAGCCGATGACACCATTTGCTATCCTGTATCTGCCCTAAATAATACAGACATTAAAGAAAACTACATCCCAGCCCTAGGGAAGCTTCCTTCATAATCCCATTACACACAGTGGCACATCCACTGAACTGTCAAACTATCACCCTATAGTAAACCTTCCTTCCCTCTCCAAAGTACTAGAAAATTGCACACATCAGCAACTCTTAGCCTTTCTGCTTGATAATTAATTACTTTCTCCAATCATGGTTTTTAACCCCACTGCTGCACTGAAACTAACTTACATTTCCTAGATACTTTTAATCAAAGTAAAAACTCAGGTAATTTTTGTTTATACCATTTTCCTGCACTTGTCAAATGCCTTTAACATGGTCTCATATCAACTACACCATCTTATAAGCCTCACAACTCCCTCAACTAACTGGTTCACCAGCTATTTAAACAATCACACTCAGTCTGTAAAATGGAAGGACTCCTCCTCCACATTCCTTCCAATCACTATAGGAGTCTGCTACGGCTCCATACCTGGACCAGTACTTTTCAATATCTTCATTAATGACATGCACAAGGAATCAAAACTCGCCAATAATGCAATCTGCTGACAACTCAGTTTTAGTTTGTTCTGCCACAAATCTTTCCACCTTAGAAACCGTCACACAGGAAGCTTTCACCTTAAAAGAAAACTGATTAAATAAATCTGAGTTGCACTTAAACCCCAACAAAACCAAACTATTCCTATTCCTTCCCAAAAACATAAATCAAAACACCACTGACCTTAACATTACCTCCTCAAACAACACAAACATTGAAAATGGCACCAACACAAAATTACTAGGAGTTATTCACTGATAAAAGTTGAAAACTGATCTGAACATTAATAGTACAGTCAAAAAGTCACACTGTAAACAAGGCTCTCTTTACAGAGCAAAGCACCTGCCAAGAGATCCTCCTTTATGCCTCAACAATATTCACAACCCCTCTCTTCCACCAAACAAACTAGAAAACACCTACAACAAAAATTAGCAAATTTGCCTGCAGCCTCCCAAACCACTCCTACCACTGTACAATGCTCATTATTCTCAACTGGCTTGAGCTTCCTCAACACATTACCCTCTCCCAGTACTCACAACACACAAAATACTTCACCATCCACTGAAACACCCTTGCTGTCAAATCCCATCCAATGGCATGTGGAAAATAGACCCCTAAGATCTTCAGAACTTAAAACGACTGTTGCTAATAAATCAAATTATTATTGTGACTTGCCATTGTTTGTCACCATCTCCAAGGCAAATTTCCAAACCAGATCAGATTTTTAAATAACCATCAATAATTCAAATCTGACCTAAAATAGCACCTGGAAACTAATACATTATGCAGCTGTACCACACCTGCAATTTGAAGTATGAAATCCTACCTCTGTCCACTATGGATACTATACAACTGTATTAATATAGCATTTTTTGATTTTACTCACAATATCCTGAAAACATGTATTTCCTTAATCTGATATGCTTTGTAAGTAATGCTTGTTGACTGTCTGCTTTGAAATACTTAGCAAATAATGTTTACTGACTTTTTCTTTTGAATTGTTGGAAATGTATTTCTATCGTTGTTCTGGAGCTTTTCTCCCTGGGCCTCCACTTAAAATGGGCATTTCAGTTCCCAAATGGACTTTCCTGGTAAACAAAAGCAAAAAATACGATTTAGTTACGGTCATTCAAAGTTTTATTAAAGTTGTACTTTGTGACAATTAATCCCTCACATCAAAGTAAGCACAGTCCTGATATTTTAAATTTGAAAAACAAAACATGTAAAACAAATCCTCATGATACAAGTTACTATTAACACAGAACCGCCTCTTAAAATAATCTGGTATTATTCAACATGAAATATTTGCAGAAGCTGAGAAACTGTGAACACAACATGGGCTCAATACACAATGTCTGTGAAAATAAATACTGCAGTATGGGCAAGTTGTGAAAAGCCTAGGTGACCAGATGAAATTTCTTCTAGGCTGGATGGTGCATAAAGCATTGGCCAATTGCTATTTTTGCTGAAGTTCCCTTTGCGCAGCTTCCTGCTGGCGTATGGTTTCTTGTGCTTCTCGTTGTATTTTCTCTAGCTTTTCAAGAGTGACAGATTTCAAAGGCAGCAGCTTTGGCTTACATAGCACCATGCTGGGTACATCTTCCACTGACAACTGGCCTAAAAAATAAAAATGTTCTTATACATCATTGTGTGACTTGCAACAAAATTTCAACATTTTCAGGGCTTTCTGAGTTAATATTCTTTACGGCAAGATAGCTAGATACATTCTACATAATACATAACATCTGAGATTTTAAAGCAAAATCCATTTTGAAGACTGTACTCTAATAAATGATTAGGCAAACTTATACAAAACAAAGACTATAAATGTGAAATCTGTTCATTAGACAGACATGGACAACCATCCTACACACAGCTGTGATTGTGTTTGTGGTAAAAAAATCCTGCCATACAAAATAGTATCTGGTGTTGAAATATTTCTTTCCAGTGGAATGGCAGGTTATTTTCTGTTCTGTTTAACTAAAAAAATAAATCTTCAATATACAGTTTTGACTTCTCTTTCCTGCTTCAAAATCAGAATTTACCATATCATGTCAGTTTTTGCTCATTCAACCTAGAGTACAATGAAAAGGTAGAAACTGTATTTTATTTATTTATTTATTTGTATTTGCTTTCTGGGTTAGTACACTGATTTCCATGATCTTCTTCAGGCTCCGCCCAGGAGAGGTGTCTGGTTAAGTGACTTGCTCAGAGTCACACAGTTAGGCAAAGCAGGCTAAGGGAATCAAATCTTGCACCACTGGACCACAGGAAACAGCATAACAGCTCCTTAATCATGTAAACCAACTGCCAGATAAAATGGACTGTTGTGCACTTACATGACATAATATTGCAGTGGTTAATACACATGCAGTCAGGTTTGAGATAATGGCATTATTTACTTGCTGTTTAGCACATACAATGACTAGCATTCCAAGATAGAATGAACTTGCACCTCTAGTGCTCATATGCCACTGTTCCTCCCTTGTGGCGTTTAACCCAAGGAAAAAAAACAAAACATTAGCAGCAGGACTATTTATTTAAATGGCATGTTTCATTATGGATTTCCCAGTTACTAATTAATTAGCTTGAGATAGCTACACTGTCTCCAAACCAGTATCACTGAACTTCAGATAACATTTATTCTGAATACCTTATAGATTCATAGTTGTACACTAGGCTAATGACCACTAGGGCCTTTATAGGTTCATAGGTTCATAGGTTCATACTAGGCTATCTGCCCTAGGGCATTTATAAGCCTAGCCAGAGTATGTTTGGCTTTCGCCACCAATTTTAAATTAATTTTGCTATGCCCTTTTTCGAGGTTAGTATACTGTGCCTCTGTCTAACAGTGACACAGAAGTGATACCCGGGGTAAACCTACGATCTCCCATCCACTCATCAAGATTCCTCTTGAAAAGAGTCAATGAGGGACTCTGCCTAACCTGGACTGGGATTTTATTCCAGAGTGAAGGGAGCCTCTGGGTTATGAATCTTTCCCTCCAGCATGTCCTATTTATTTCAGTGCTGAGGTTCAAGTCTCTCGGCGTGTAGCTCGATGGGATTTGGATTTTTGAGGTGCAGCATGTCCCTTAATTCCGGGTTGGACATGGCCTTATCGTCAGGCACAGGTCACCTCTGAGCAGGCGGTATGCCACTGAGTAGAGCTGGAGTTTCTTTAACCGGGCAGCATATGGCATCTGTTTGAGCCCTTTGATCCTCTTGGTGAGGTACTTTTGGGGTCCTTCCAGTTGCTGCAGGTGTTTGGTAAGGTACATCCCAAAGGGGCATTGTACTCAATTATGGGCCTGATGAGGGATGAGTAAAGAGGCACGATGACCTCCCTAATCTAGATGTGAATCCCTTCATGATTAGGTGGGCTATATAAAATGTTTTTCTAACCACTTTGGCCACGTGGTTGTCAAATGTCAACTTGTGTCCCCAGGTCCCTAATTACTTCTTCTGTACTTAATGGATTACCACCTATGTGGTAATTTGTGTGCACTTTGTTTTGCCAAAGGGATGACTATACACTTTTGGCGTTTAGCTTGAGGCCATGGCTCTGGCACCAGTTGTCTGTTTCCACGAGGCCCTTTTGGAGGATGCTTGTGTCGGCTGGAGAGTCGATTATGGCGCCCAGTTTGCAGTCATCTGCGAACTTGGTCAGCCACAGTCCTTCCGTGTTGGCCTGTACCTCCGAGAAATATATACCAAACAAGAGAGGTCCCAGGACTGAGCCTTGTGGGACGCCACTTGTAACTGGTTTGGAGTCTGACATGGCTCCAGCAATTCTAACCATGTGGGTTCTGTCCTTGAGCCAGTTTGCAACCCATCTAGTGACATAGGGGTTTATATTTAAGCTGGTGAGCTTATCTATAATGCCTGAGTGGGGTATTGTATCGAAGGCTTTTGCGAGGTCCAGATAGGCTGTGTGGACCACCTTCCCTTCGTCAATGGCCTTGGTGACTGTTTCAAAGAAGTCAACCAGGTTTAAGAGGCAGGATCTGCCCTTAACAAAGCCAAACTGGGTAGGATAAGCCTATAAGCTAGGATAAGATAAGCCTATAAGCCTAGTCATGCAACTCAAATTGGTTATGACATGACTTACTGGCTGCCTCTATCTATCACAGGCATAGGCACCTGACCACGGATGAATTTCTAATTTCCCATCCAGTGGTCAAAGTTACACAAACAGTGTTAGGGAGGGATTTTGTTTCACATGGATGGGTAGCCTATTCTAGAGAATGGAAATTCTCTGAGACACACATATATCTCCAACATGCCCTACTTATTTCGTAAGCAGTATTTAGGTTTTTGAATTTAGTAGTTCTGATGCTGTTTATCAGAGAAAGGGTGCCTTATAAGCCGGTCATAGATCACCTCTCAGTAGTCTGGTATTCTGAAGGAGACAGAATATAGAGAGGGCTTTAAAGGTGATCCACACAGGATATCGTGTTTATGCCCTGTATTCTTTTTCCAAGGAACCTTGCCAGGCATTCCAGTTGCTGCATGTGTCTGGTCAGGTACATACTGAAGGGTGCATTATACTCTATGTAAAGTATCTGATGAGGGCTGAATACAGTGGTACGATGACTTCCCTTGACCTAGATGCCATGTCCTTATTTATAGCCGAGCAATATAGAAGGATTTTCTTACTACCTTGGACACGTGTTGGTCGAAGGCTATGTTACTATCTACATGAGTTTCCAGATCTCAGACTAGTGAGTCAACTCCTAGGGGTGTTTTACCCATGATGTAGTTTCCTAGGATAGCCAACTTTCCAAAAGATGCTATAATGCACTTCTTGGTTAATACTATTCCATATCTCTCTCAACAGTAATATTAATACTCATTTCAACAGCACTCATTTGTTTAATAAGCAAACACTTTTTACGCCACATAATTTATTTTATGAAGCAAACCTTCTCTTCTAGCCAGGGTAGTGTCTCTGTGTTCCCAATACACTTGGAATAGTGACCCAAGTACATAGATAATGGATGTTTTCTAGTGCGAATGATAGGGCACCAACATTATTATTCCTTGATGGCAGTGAATGGTTATCCACTACCCTCTAAATCAAAGCTCTGCTCTGTTATCCCACAAGGGATGTGAAAATGCTTCAGTGAATTTTCTCTGGAAATACTTGTATCATCTATCCTTCTAAGGCTGAAGGTCAGGTCATACAACTATTATGGGGTATAGATTTAGTTATTTTAAACAAGCAAGGGTTGGGTGACAACAAACATTTCTGTGGTGCCATTTTTTTACTTATTCATTTATTTGATAAAGGAGTAGAAACTGGCAATATAACCTTTTTCTGCCAAAGTAAAATATTAAAAACAAAATATGAAATACAAAATCAGAGGCAACATAACAGCCTAATATAACACAGGGTAAAGACAGGTAATAAAAACATGACCATAAATGTATACATCAATATTAAATGCTTCCACTATGAGTGCACAAAACAGAATGCACGGAGGATTGGAATCCCCAACCTACTTTTCACAAAAAAAAAAAAAAAAAAAAAAAGCCAAAAAACTGAAGTGTTTTTTGCAGTGAGAAAAGCCCTTCACTCCCCATGGTTGGAGACAAGCCCCCTATACCCACTGAACTGATATATGCCAACTCCATGGATGCACCACCTTAAAAAAGGGAAAAATTCCCATGAAAAGGGAATCACTTGTGGCACAACTCAGCAACAGTGATTTCCTATGTTGGAACTCTGCTCGTTGATGGATTGAAGCTCAAGCATTCAGTCTTCGCCTACCAGTAGGTTATTCATATTAAATACAAAAGTACAGAACATGAAATGAAATAGCACAACAAGTCATATGTGTAGAGTTACACAGCTGTAAAAGAATATAACAGAGTACAGAAATCAAGGAAAAATCAGGTATAATCCCTAGGCTGAGAAAGACATCAGTGAAGATTTAATTTTTGCATCAACTTTCTGACATCAGTAAAGGAGTTCCATACATAATACTCAATTCTAGAGATAAGAACGGAGTACTCAGCCTCAAGATTAAGTATCTTAAAAATAAATCTGTTATTAAGACAAGAAGTGTCACTGTTAGAAGAATATAGGAGAGGGACTAGATCAACAAAACTACTAAGAAAGATTGATGTAATAAAAGCAACAGTATTAGAACAGACTAGGATCTATCATGCACTATTGCAAATAACAGGCTAAAAATGTCAGCACAGGCAGAAAAAACTTAGAAGATACGCAGATAAATATAAAGAAAAAGTACAAATAAGACATTTATTGATGACCCAAAAATGTTTTACAGAGAACTGGGAAACAAGGTAAAAGGAATCTAAAAAAACACCAAAAAAGAAGAAATAGATACATTTTGGAGAAGTATTTATGAAGATCCTGTGGAACACAACAAAGATGCTAAATGGATAGAAAAAGTAAAAGAAAGAATAAGAAGTTTAAAGGTACAGGATATGAAATTGGATGAAGTAACAGCCAGAAAGATTGAGATAAAGTTAAGAAAAGCCTCCAATTGGAAAACCATAGGCCCAAAATTCAGTACCTAACTTCTGATTTAAAGTATTAACATCTTTGCAGAAAGATTTAGCTATGAGTAAGAAGAATTTATATGTGCACCCTGAACAGACACCAACAGTAAAAACAATGCTCCTACTTAAGAGTGAACCTGCAAGCTACCCTAAAAACTATAGACCAATAAATTACCTTCTGACGATGTATAAACTTTACACAGGAATTGATGCCAACAGAGTTTACAGTCATTTAGAAAAAAACTCAATTATGGCAGCAGAGCAAAAGGGCAATAAAAGGAAGTCATATGGAACAAAGGATCATTTGTTGTTAAATAAAGTCATAGAAGAGAATTGTAAAAAGGGGAAGAATCTAAATATGGCAGGGATTGACAACAACAAAATTTGATAATATCCTACATTCATGGATAAAAAAAGACTGCTTAAAAATGTAGAAGATGCACCCTACACTAATCGACTGCACTAGAGTGACCATGAAACAGTGCCAAACCACTTTGCAATTTAGCCATGATAAAGGACAAATTATTATCCCAGGGATAAAAATTCAAAGGGGGATATTGTGACTCTGTCACCACTGCTATTCTGCCTTGCCCTAAACTCATTAAGTTGTCTACTTAGCAGCTTAGGCCATGGCTATAATTTGGCTCCTAGAAAACAACAAAGTGTAAAGACTTCTCATCTTCTCTTTGTCAATGATTTAAAACTGTATAGCTCATCAGATGAGAAACTGAAAGTACAACTGCAAGCTGTCAAAACATTTTCAGATGATATAAGAATGTAATTTGGCCTTGATAAATGTGCAAAAGCAAACTTTAAAGTAGGAAAACTGCAGCAACACGAAAAAATCAGTTTAGGATAAGAATGTGATATAAAAGAACTTGAGCAAGAATGAGTGTATAAATACTTGGGAACTGATGAAGAATCAACAATAAAACATGAACAAATGCAAATATAAATTAGTAAGGAAGACTTAAATCAATCCTGAAAACTGCATTGGGATCTAGGAACAAAATCCAAGTTATAAACCAATTTGCTCTTCCTGTCCTAACTTACAGTTTTGGAGTGTTTGACTGCCCCCAAAACATGTTGGACAGATTACAGACAGGAAAAGAAGGATGCTTCATGCTCACCAAATGATTTATAAAAATCATTGCATACCAAGATTATATATTCCCCATTCTGAAGGAGGGATGGTCCTCCTTGAAAATGATTACATGTAGGACTGGCCTTTGGTCAACTGGTGCCCTAGGCAAAAGGTCTCCACAGTGCCCCCCAACACCACTCATTGCCCCCATCCTGGTCTACCTACACCATCCATATTACTGGAAAATTGCCCCTGCTAGACCGGCACACTAGACAGATGCTCACTTGGCCTGTGCCTAAGGCCGACTATGATTACATGTATAGATCTGCAATCATGGGAATCCACACATATCTGCTGACCTCACCAGGCCCAAACGTAGTGAAAGTTTTGAAACATGAGGTGAATAAATCTAAGATGACTTCTCTGCTTAATCTAGCAGAATCATATCAGTGTCAAGCATGAATGGAAATCAAACCAGAAGTAGAAAAAAAACAAAAGAAAGAATATAAGATGAAGGACCAGATGAGAAGGCAAGAAATGTTAAAAATGCATAAATATAGTTGCAAATATAGAAAACTTCTGGAAGAACCTCATGTTGAACAGGAATGAATGCAGGAATGGTTAAGAAGGGGCAAATTCAAACCAACAGATGAAAGGTTAATATCGGCGGCCCAAGATAATGGGCTACATACATGCTGGTTTACAAAGTCCATTGAACATGTGTGAGAAACAGACAAATGTAGGTTTTGTAAAAGTAAATTGGAAAAGGTTGCACACCTCGTTGCTGGTTGTGACATATACTAATGACAGAAGGACTGCATACTGAAAAGCATAATAACGTGGCAAGACTGTTGCCCTGGGGATTGTGCAAACATTATGGTAGTGAAGTGGCTGAAAAACACTGGAAACATGAGCCACAAAGCATCATAGAAAATGATCAAGTTTACATCACATGGGATCACCCATAAATGCTAGAAAAATGGATGTAGTGGCCCATGGAAAGAAGACAAAACTAGCATTGCTCATTAAAATCACAACCAGTGACTACAGTGTTTTGCGTACCGAGAGACACAAAGTCATAAAATATTAGAATCTGCAGGCAGAAATGAGAGCAATTTGGAAGAAAGGTACCCAGACAGTTCTATAGTAGTTGGAGCAATGGGTCTTATAAAAAGAATTTACAATCATATTTAGATATGTTACCAATACATGTAACCCCATATGAATTGCAGAAGGAGTCACTGCTATTCACACTGCGGGTGCTGCGAAGAGCACTACTGGCTGACAAAGACTGAAACAATACTAATTTCATGAACTTTAATCTTACTTTGACTTAGGAATGGGGTCCATTCCCATCATGGTATTAGAAACCCAAAAGACTTTATGAACACTTATCAAGGAATCTGCAAACATAGCACAATTGTCCAAATATAGAAACGTGAATGACTTGAAGTCTGCATAAGCAATTATTGCAGCAAGACCCTTTGTAAATCCCCTTGGTGCAGTAGACAGCCCAAAGGAAAAGAAAACTGATATATAGTAAAAGACAAATACAGAAAATATTAAGAAATGTGTGAAATCTTTACCAAAGGGAATGTGATAGAAGCCACCTTTTAAGTCTAGATTTACCATGAAGGAGGTTAAAGGGATACAGGGTTTGAAGGGATAACATTTTGAACTTTTGGACCTTGATAAAAAGGATGAGAAAGAAGAGGTCTTGCATGGTCTCCAAGTACCCTCTTTTTTGGCAACATAAAAATCATTGAATAAAAACCTTTGGCCATCGGCTGGAAAGCTGCAGTGCTATAACATGCTGAGATAATATTTGTTACTTAACTGGAGGAAACAGGAATATTTGGTTTACTGGACAAGAAGGATTCACATGAAAAAGAGGGACACCCACAGCCAGCTATACATCTGTTGAACAACTTTCAAAACTCATTTGTTTGAAAATATCTAGTGCTGCTAAGGAAGATGCAGACCTAGAGTGAGGGAAAATTGTCAGGGTGGGAGGGAGCCTAAAGAAGCAAGTAGGAGTTCTGACTTTTTGGACAATCTTTGATTTTGAGAGGCTTTCCCTTTCTTTTTAGGGCTTCCTTTATAATTTTTTAAATACTGCTTGTTGACACATTGCTGCTTAAATTGCTTTTTGAAAAAGGGGACTGAGTTAGAAAGAAATTTTTTATTAAACTTAGAAAAGGAGGCTTGGAAAATTGGTCATCTCTTGAATCAGCTTCCCCCTTTCATTAAATATCTAAAGTACCTCAGCAGTAGAAGGGACAAACATAACTTCGTTGTCAAGGGTTGAATTTAAAATCGGAGATTTAATATTGTCTGATAAGTTTTGAGAACATAACATAGCAAGCCTTCTAATAACTGACAGTATAAGCTAAATCATAAGAACACTTTAAAGAATGTTTTTATTTACATAAAACTTATATAAAGTTAAAGTATTCCAAGAATTCTTCACCTCAGAAGAGGGAAAGTGACCAGATAAAGGACAAAAGTAAACATTTCAACACGTGACCGTGGCAATTTAAAATTCTGAATGTCAGAGTGGCAGAAGAGTATACTTTCTTCCTAAACCTATCAAAAGCTTTCCCATCCTTGTCAGACAAAATGGGAATAGCATTAGTGATCTACTTAGCCAAAGCAGTTTTAAATGAGAAACCTCTGACGGGTCCACTGTAGGATTACAAAATAAAGGCTGTACAGGGTACCTCAGACTTGCAAATACGTCAAATCAGATTTTCTACGGCAGGAGGTTGACTGTCAGGTAAACTGCAAGCTGTCAGAAAAAAAAATTCTCTAAAGCAAATAAAACATGAGGAACATCTGCAAGTTGTAGAATATCTAACTGTAAGAAATCATAATACTTTTGCTGGGAAATAGGACAGCAAAGATACTTAAACCGGGTATACCCTACTCCCTCCCTGTTACAAAGCAGTCAGTTACCACTGACTGAGGACAATTCCAGACTTTACTTTGGGAGCAGTTTCAGGAAGGAGAAAAGTACAAGGTGTGTGGGACACCCAAGGACAGACACAAGGACATAAATATAAAAGAGATGCTTGTTCTGATCAAGACACTCAACTCTCAGTTATCTTCAAGTTGTCAGAGACAATACCACAGTCGTGATATATCAACAAGCAAAGGGGAACCAAGTCATACCCCCTTTGGAGGACAGCCATGTTCACTTGCGATATAACTTAACAGCACAGTCTCACTCTACAGGCATCCTACGTACAGTCAGAAAACTATGTGATAGACAAGTTCTATGCAAACACATGTCTATATAGATTTGTTAACTTTAACTTAAGTAACATATACAAACTAACAACTGCGATCATGCATGCTCTCAGTGTGGCTGCTCTTACAAAATGGCACTAGGGAGTGCACGTGTCTGGAATTTATACGTACACGTACAGCCTTGATATGCTTCTTAAAGATACAGCACACTTCACTTGCAATCTGATCTACATTCTCCCTCTTTGAGAATAGATCTTATGACACTACGTCTATTTAGCATGCAGAAATCACAAGTAATTGTTTTGTCAAGCATTACAACATACTAAGTACACGTGTATACAGTCAAGTCCACATGGCTGTGTATTTCACACTGGTCTTTGATACTCGCCCGTATCTTGTGACATAAAACTGTGAATTACTTTTAGCAAATGGAATGGTCTCGGTAAGATGTTTGACCTGCTGAATGTCTAACATTTTCTGGTTTTCTGGAATGGAATCAGAATTTTTAACACATTCTGGTATGGAAACTGTGCCCAATTCACTCAGATTTGAAGTTTGCATCACAGAAACAATGTTGTTATGGTGATGAGGATTCTGATACAGGAAGAAGATATTTACAGTTCCTCCTCAATTCTACACCTTCGGAATCTACCAAATAAGATTTTAGCTCGGCACAGATGCCTGTAATCTGTCCAATTCGATCAAACGCTTTTGTTGTCTGGATTCGTACGGTCTCTCCTTCCCTCAATGGACAAAGTAATCTGCTCGATCTGTTGTAACTAGATTTCTGGATATTACACTTCTTAACCAATTGAGCATTTTATAGTTCTTAGGTTTAGGTGTCAACAAACTGGAAGTAATGGGTAGCATAGTTCTAGCATTTTATAGTTCTTAGGTTTAGGTGTCAACAAACTGGAAGTAATGGGTAGCATAGTTCTAGTTTGCCTAGAAAGTAGTGTTTGAGCAGGTAAGCCAAGAATACCATCACGAGGTATGTTTCTGAGATTAAGCAAATTCAAGAATACATCAGTATTGTCACACTTTGACCTTTCAAGTAATTGCTTTGCACTCTGTACTGCATGTTCAGCTAGACCATTTCACTGAGGATATTCAGGAAAGTCCCAGTCTTTTGCACATTTCTGAAACAACTGCCTAGTAAACGGAGCACCATTGTCAAAAAGAAGTTTGTCTGGACTACCATGAACTGAGAAATTATGTTTCACCTTAGTAATAACAGCAGTGGATGTTAGGTTAGATAGTAGATCGATCTCAAACCAATTTGAATAAAAATTTATCAAAACTAAGTAGTGTTGATTGTTGCACTCAAAAATATCTGCTTCAACTGTTGACCATGGCAATTCGAGAATTGGACTTAGCTGAAGTGGTTCTCTTATAGGTTCATGATACTAGGCTATTGGCTCAGAGGCCCGTATAAGACTAGCCAAGAATTTCGTCCATGTTCCCTCAAAGTCAGCACCTGTTTTCCTTGTCCACCAGGGACACAGGTGGGATCCCAGGGGTGTATTTTCCATTTCCATCCAGTCATCCAGGTTCCTCTTAAAACGTCTATATCAGATGATTGAATGTTTAGTTAAGCAAATAACTAAACATCGATCACTAATCGCACACACAAAACATCGGACGGCAGTTTCCACTCAAGGAAATAATTCCGTTGCCCAACAAAAAAAAAAAAAAAAACACAAATGAAGTGGGAGACTTTGTCCCCCACACCCCTCCTAACTAAATATACCAACTCCGAGATCGCTCCACATTGAAGAAAGGGCAAACTCCGTGCAACGTTTCCCTGAGTTGAAAGTGCTGTTTTATGTGTATGATTATTAGTGATCGACGTTTAGTTATTCGATTAACTAAATGTTTGATCAACTAACATAGAACACTCTTAAAGAGGATTAGAGAGGTACTCTGCTTGACATGGAGAGGGAGTCTATTACACAGATGGGGGAGTCTTTGGGACACAAATCTATCCTGCCAACAAGTTCTATTAATGTCACAGACAAAGTTAAAGTCCTGCATGCGGGCTGCTCAAGTGGAGTTTGTCTTATGGATATGCAGCAACCCCATCAAGGCTGGATCTGAGATGGTCTTGTATGCCAGACACAGGTCCCCTTCTGAACAGTCTGTATGAGACCGAGTAGAGGGACAGGGCTTTTAGCCCATCTGTATAGGATAGGTGTTTGAGACCCTGGATTTTCCTGGTCAGGAACCTCTGTGGTCCCTCCAACTGTTGTATGTGCTTGGCAAGGTACATGTCAAAGGGGGCATTGTACTCAATAATGGGTCTGATAAGGGAGGAGTACAGGGATGTTATGACCTCCTTGGTCCTGGATGAAATACCCTTATTTATGAGGTAGACCACGTAGAAAGCCTTCCATACAATGGAGGCAACGTAGTGGTCAAAAGTGAGGTTGCTGTCAACCTGGGTGCCCAAGTCCCTCACGACTGATTTCTTGCTTAGTACATTGTTATGAACGTGATAATTAGTGGGGATGCCATCTTCCCCAAAGAGGATGTGATAATTAGTGGGGATGCCATCTTCCCCAAAGAGGATAATGATGCATTTCTTGGCATTCAGTTTGAGGCCATGCTTCTGACACCAGTCATTAGTTTGGGTAAGACCTTCTTGGAGGATGTTCACATCACTAGGGGAAATTTAGACAGCACCCAGCTTGCAGTCATCTGCAAACTTAGTCAGCCACAGATCACTGGTCTTGGCTTGCACCTCAGAAAAGTATATCCCAAACAGTAGAGGCCCCAAGACAGATCCTTGGAGTACACCACTCGTTACGGGTGTACTACTAGAGGTGGCTTCCCCTACTTTGACTGAGTGGGTTCCAAGGGTGAGCCAGTTAGCTACCCATATGGTAACATACGGGTTGATGCCTAGCTGGGAGAGTTTATCTATTATGCCCGAGTGGGGAATACTGTCAAAGGCTTTGGCTAGGACAAGATGGATGGTGTGTACCATCTTCCCCTTCTCCATGGCTTTGGTGACTGTTTCAAAGAAGTTGGCCAAGTTTAAAAGGCATGATCTCCCTTTGACAAAACCAAACTGTGTGGGGTCAAGCATTTGGAGATTGCCAATGTCTTTGTTTATAAGGTCCATGACAATGCATTCCATGGCCTTGCAGATAAGGCTAGTTAGGCTGATGGGCCAGTAACTGCCTGAGTCAGTGGATGCTCCACCTTTGTGTAGAAGGATGACAGTGGCTGTCCTCCATTCAGCTGGGATGAAGCCGGTGCTCAGGCTTTGGTTGAATATGGTGTCTAATGGAGCTGAGAGCTCATGCCTGAATTCATGCAGGATACAGCCAGGGATGTTATTGGGTCCCATGGAGACTGTATTTTTTGCTTTTGAGAGGGCATTAAGGACCTGCTCCCTGGTGATGAGGGGAGGGGAGGGGGCAAGAGATGTCCTGGTTTACTGATGGGATGGACAGGAGGGTGAAGGTTTCACTGAACCTGTCTGCTAGGTTGGATGGATGATTACACACTGACATAACCTCAAAGTCAAAATTCTCTGCATCAAGCTGTTCTGTTGTATTTCTGGGTGATCTGTAGAAGGTATCAGCCACATAGAGCAATTTGCCTTTGATGTAGACCATTTTGAAATTGTACTTTTGCAATTTATGCATCATTCTTTGCAATCTCGCTGGAGTGGAATACATAGGCTTCTTTAGAATAGTAACTAGAGGTTGGTGGTCAATCTCAATCTGAATAGCTCGAATATAAATATAATCATGAAACTTAGAACATGCAAATATTCTTGCCAAAAGCTCTTTTCTCAATCTCAGCATACTGCATCTCAGTTTGGGTTAGTGTTCTAGATGCATAGGCTACTAGTCTGCCCTCTTGGAAGTATAACTGTGCTAAGACCAAATTCTGAAGCATCACATGAAAGAGTAACTAGTTTGTTTATATCATAGTATCTTAATGTAGGTGGGGTGGCAATTTTCGGCTTAAGGTCTTCAAATGCCTTCTGGTGCTGTTTCAACCATGACCATACAACATTTTGGCATGTTAGCTCTCTTAAAGGTGCTGTCAACTCACTGAAGTCTGGTATAAACTTGCCTAAATAGTTGACCATGCCTAGAAAACACTGTAGAGCTTGTACATTATCTGACACTGACATCTCAAGAATAGTTGTTTGCTTGGTTGGGTCAGGTCTCAAATCTGTTATCGTGAACAAATGGCCTACATAAAGTCACTTCTGGAAGTCTGACTTTGATCATCATAGGATTGAGAGGATTAAGTTTACTTCATGTGCTCTATCTAAAACTTTCTTGAGGTTACTATCATGTTCTGCTTTGCCACAGCCTCCAACCAATAAATCATCTACTATTATGGCACAAGGATAACCCAAAAGAATTTGCTCCATTGCATGCGGAAAGACTTCACTTGCAGAATTTATTCCAAATGGCATCCTTAGGAATCTGTACCTGCCAAACGGAGTACCAAAAGTAGTTAGAAATGAAGATTTGCGATCATGCATTGAAAAATTAATTTATGAAGGTGCTGCATGCTGTGCTAGACTGGAACCACAAGCTTCTTAAGGCACAAAGTATTGTTGGCTGTTTACTGTTGAAATCGAAGTCTGGTTATAACAGAGTCTTGCAAGTTGCACCGATGAGAAAATATAGTTTGCAGCACAATACTTTATATAGCACAGTTACTAATAAATAACTTATTCTTACAACAGATAACACGTACTACTGTAGTTTACAGTTTTAATGTGCAAAGTTTTCTTCACGACCAGTATATAGATAACTTTTCATTCTACATTTACCTTGGAGCCTAAGTTCCTACAAATACCTCTAACACAATTTAGTTTACAGTTCTTATATACTCTTTTAGTCACGCACTTTAGATCCTGTTTTTCTTCTTTTGTAAGAAACTTTTGTGGGAAAGCATGTAATGTCTGTTTTTAGAATTTCCTGTTGTCCTTCTGTGAAATGATTTAATATTTACTTGTAAGCACTTCTGCTGATGCGAGAATGCATGCAATATTTGCTTTTCAGAATTGTTTTTCTGCTGATTCTATAAAAACATGTCCATTTATCTGTCAACTTCTTTGCTCATACTGTGGGAGAACATGTTTTTGAGGAAACAGCTTGTAAAAGAGCACATACTGCTAATTTTATAAAAAAAAAGTACAGTTTTGTACCTACCATAAATGTAGATGTCCGATAGACATGCAACTGCAGTCATAACATGTGGGTTGTCCTGCCTCAGGCAGCCCTCGGTCGGCCGGATTCCAAAGTCTGGGTCCGACGTCGGCTGATGTCGCATTTCTCTCCGACGTCAGAGCGGCTGGAGTATAAAAGCATCAGCCGACACCATTTTCTTCAGTGTTTCTTGCCCTAGATGCCAGGTGCCCTCCAAGGAAGGCTGTAATCAAATTTGGAAGACAAAAACAGGATTCCAAACAAATACATGAGCAATAAAACAAATACACCATAACAGATATCCCCAGCTAAGAGTAAGGGGGATAGGAGTGGACCCTAGGCATAGAGGGGTATGGAGGGAGGGAAAACCCGACTGCAGTTGCATGTCTATCGGACATCTACATTTATGGTAGGTACAAAACTGTACTATGTCCTTCAAGAATGCAACTGCAGTCATAACATGTGGGTAGAATACCATAGCTTAGCTGGGGAGGAGGTATGCTCTAGGAAAGAGATGGTGTGGCAATCAAACCCTGCAGGACTGCCGAAGCAAAGCCTGCTCTGGATCTGGAATATAGAGGGAGATTGTAGTGTTTGGAGAATGTATGCACGGAGCTCCATGTAGCAGCTTCTAGAATGTCCTTTGTAGGCACCCCTCTTAAAAATGCTGTAGAGGTGGCTGTAGCTCTGGTGGAATATGGTCTGACATAGACTGGAACAGTTTTCCCATGAAAGGAATAACAGAATCTGATGCAATGTCCAATCCATTTAGAAATAGTCTGTTTTGAAATTGCTTTTCCTTGGACTGCAGGCGTAAGCTACAAAAGCTGTTCAGACTTCCTACTGGCCTTGGTTCTGTCCAGGTAGTATCGAAGTTGTCTATGAATGTCCAAGGTATGCAAAGTCTTTCCCCTTATTCTCAGGATTGGGGAAGAAAGCAGGCAGATGAATGGCTTGATTTAGAGAAACCCTAGATACCACCTTTGGCATAAAAGTAGGGTTGGTCCTTAATGAAACCCTGTCTCTGTGGAAAATAATAAAGGGTGGTATTGCCATTAGGGCCTGTAGCTCCGAAACCCTTCTTGCTGAGGTAATTGCCAACAGGAAAGCTGTTTTCCATGAGAGAAATTGCAAGTCAACTGAAGCTGCTGGCTCAAAAGGAGGTAGTCAGTTTTTCTAAGACAAAATTGAGGTCCCAGGCTGGCACTGGGGCCTTTCTTGGTGGCTTAATGTTCTTGATTCCCCTGAGGAATTGTCTTAGTAAGGGGTGAGAGAAAACAGGAGGATCAGTGTTGTATCTAGCTGAAATAGCAGATGCATGTATCTTTATTGAAGAATATGAGAGGCCGCTCTGTAACATATCTGCCAAATATTCCAAGATGAGTGTGATGTTCGGTAATGATGCATCATGTCCCTTGCTGGCATTCCAATTGCTGAATCTTTTCCACTTTGCTAAGTAAACCTTTCTGGTGGATGGTCTTCGAGCCTCTGTTAGTATCCGCTGAACTTCCTTGGAGAGAGATAAGCTGAAGTTATTTATGGGATCTCCCAGGCTGTTAGCTGCAGTGTCTGAAGGTTGGGATGGAGGGTTTCGAAATTGTGTTGAGTCAAAAGTAGAGGCCCCTGAGGGAGGGCCCACCTCCTGGTGTGACATATGCTCCGTAGTAGTGGGTACCAGTGTTGTCTTGGCCAATCCGGAGCTATTATGATTCCCTTGGGCTTCTCTGCTTTGATCTTTAGTAATACTGAGGTCATCAGTGGCAGAGGTGGGAATGCATAGATTGCTAGGGAGTTCCAGTTGAATGAAAGGGCATCTATTTTCCAAGCCTTTGGATGGTAAGTCCTTGTGCAAAATTTTGGTAGAAGATGATTGAGGTGAGAGGCAAATAGGTCCACTTCTGGCTTGCCCCATGTCAAAGTGAGTTGTCTGAAAGCCTTCGGATGTAACCTCCACTCGTGTGGATCTGTGAAATTCCTGCTTAGGCTGTCCGCCAACACATTGTCTTTTCCTGGAACAAACTGGGATTGTAACTGGATGTTTAGACTCAGTGATTTCTCCCAAAGCTGCATTGTCAGTCTGCAAAGGGGGTAAGAGTGGGTGCCCCCCTGCTTGTTTATGTACCACATCACAGTGGTGTTGTCTGTCTGCATCATTAAATGGCCTTGCTGGAGTTGGTGTTGAAAAGCCTCGATAGCATGCATTACTGCCAGCATCTCCTTTTGGTTTATATGCAGATGTGTTTCCTTTGGAGACCATTGTCCTTGTATACACCTGCCTTCCATGTGCTACCCCCATCCAAGGTCTGAGGAGTCTGTAGTCATGGTCTGTGTTATCTGTGGTTTTTTGAATGACATACCTGTGTTTTCCTGGCTCACCGAGGCCCACCATAGGAATTCCTTTTGTAGGCATGGAATGAGTGGTATGATTGTCTCCAAGTTGTTGCTGTGTTGAGACCAAATGCTTTTTAGGTACCATTGAAGCTTTCTCATGTGTAGTTTTGCTAATGGAACCAGTAGAATGCAGGATGCCATGTAACCCAGGGCCTGTAGGAATCTCCTTGCAGTCATCTGGGTGAGTTTTGCTAAACCTTTGAAGTATTGAGTTAACTTCTCTTGCTTTTCTTCTGTCAGGTAAGCCATCTGAGAGGCTGTGT
Source organism: Protopterus annectens (assembly GCF_019279795.1). Lineage (NCBI taxonomy): Eukaryota > Metazoa > Chordata > Ceratodontiformes > Protopteridae > Protopterus > Protopterus annectens. The sequence continues at coordinate 15,996,884 of NC_056748.1, forward strand.
CTAGTTTGGCTCCTAAGAAAATTATTTGCTGGGATGGCTGCAGTCTTGACTTTTGGAAGTTGACTGTGTATCCCAGAGCTTGAAGTAATCGTATGACATAATCCAGGTTTTTTGTCAACATCAATTTGTCGTCCGCTTGTATGAGGCAGTCGTCCAGGTACGGGTAAATTTGTATACCCTGGAGCTGGCAATGAGCAATTACTGAAGCCAGGCATTTTGTAAATACTCTGGGCGCAGTAGATAAGCCAAATGGCAATGCTGAGAATTGATAATGCTCTGGCCCTGCAAGAAATCTGAGGTATCTTCTGCAGCTGTGTCTGATAGGGACATGCAGGTATGCCTCCTTGAGGTCCAGAGTAATCAGCCACGACTCCTTGCCCAGCATGGGAAGGAGTTGCTGTAGAGTCAGCATTTTGAACTTTGGTACTATGAGAAAGGTGTTTAATGCGGACAAGTCCAGTATTGGTCTCCATTGAGATTCTTTTCTTGGAACAAGGAACAGTCTTGAGTAAAACCCCTGTTCTTGTTCTTGTTGTGGAACTCTTTCTATTGCTTTCATTCAAGTCAGCAGAGTGATTTGCTTGATAGCCTCTGCCCTTTGATGTTGTGGTAGATTTGGCATGCCTTGTTTTCTTGGTAAGGTATGAAAATGAAACCTGTACCCTCGGTCTATAATGTCCAAAATCCATTTGTCCTTTGTCAGTCTGTGCCAGTTTTCTGCAAACAGAGATAATTTCCCGCCCAAGGGAGCTTCTAGTTGTTCCCTGGTAGGCGGTAGTAGAGGAAAGTCATTGAGTTTGTGGTTGTTGGGCAGGTGAAACCCCTGCGTCACTTCTTTGGTTTCCTGGCTGCCATTGTTGTCCCCTGTAAGGGCCTCTGTATTGGCCTCTTCCTCGGCCACGTCTGTTCTTACCCCTTTGAAACTTTTCTGGGTTAGGAAAGGACCAGTTTTTTGAAGGCCAATTCCTACTGAATCTGGAGGAAATCTTTCACAGTCTGAACTGATTTTGCTTTTTCTTCGATGGTCTTTAACACATCCTTAGCATTTGCACCAAAAGCTTGTTCTTTTCCAAAGGTGCATCCAGAAGTTTTGCTTTTACATGATCTGGTAGAGGTTGATCTTTTAACCAAGCATGTCTACGCATCACTGCCCCTGTCATAGCTGCCCTACATGAAGCTTCCAGTGCATCATATCCACACTGCAGGAAGTGATTGCTTACTTGCTGAGTGTTATGTACAGCTTCCTGCAAAGTCTTCCTGTCTAAAGGATCAGGAGAAGCTAATGTTTTTTGTAAATCTTCTAAGAGATAATCCTGATATTGGAACATATGAAAAAGGCAATTTAAAGCTCTCATAGATAAGGTAGTGGATGTGTAAACCTTTTTACCCCATCTCTCTAAAGACCTTGCTTCCCTGTTGGAGGGCAAAGGATTTTTTGAGGTGGAGGCTGAAACTCCTTTAGGCCCCTGCAAAATAGTTTCCAAATCAGCAGTATGGGCCCTGAATAAATGGGAATGAGTTTCTGGGACCCTGTAATACCTGTCTGGCTTGGCTGGAGCAGGAGGAAGAGAATCAGGGGTAGCACTAGAATCAGAATACAAATCATCCAGAACATCAAGTACAGGAGGAATAGCTAAGGGCCTGTGCTGAGGCTTCTTAAGGAAAGTCCTAAGGCGTTTCCTAGAATCAGAATATTCCTGACCCTGCCACTTGAAATGTTCCCTCATGGTGTGCAGAACTTCCCCAAAAGAAATATCCTCAGGAGGGGAGGCCGAAGGTATGGAATCTTCTGCATCCGAGTCCTCATAGGTCTGGAAGAGCTCTTCCTGGCTATCAGAGTGGACAGAGCCCTCAGAGTCTTCATCTGAAGGAGAAGGGTCAGAGGGTTCAACCCGGGAACCTTTATCAGGAGGAGGCTGGGATGCTCTCTCAGGATGGGCCTGTGAACCTCTGATCATGGAAATTAAATCAGCAGCCATGGACATAATTTGTGTCTCCGGAGTCGGCTGAGGTAAGGATTTAGAAGCAATATGCTTTGTTTTGCTGGCTGCCTTAGCCCTAGTGTAGGCCTTAATAGACATGGCCATAGGAGGCCTGGCAGCTCCACGTGCAGGAGTGACCTTGTCTACAGCAATGGTCTCGGGCATTTCCTCGGTTTTGGTATCCGGAGGAAAGTCTATAACTGGCGTCGGAGTAATATCTGGAATCGGAGTCGTCGGTAATGCGGTGTCTTCGGTTCGGAGCGGTGGAGAGACCGTCTCAGAGGGAACCGGAGCACTCGCGCTAGGTTTTGGCGTGGAGTCGGAGGTAGACGCGGGCCGAGGATGTCGGTCCCGGTCTTTTCGCTTTTTGGGAGTTTGCGATGTCGGAAGATCCGACGGCATGGTGTAAGCAAATTTATCGCCGAAAAAATCTTCAGCGAACTCCGCCCGGCGCCTGAGAGTGCGCTTGTTGAAGCGAGCACAGGCTACACAGGCTGAGACGTCGTGGTCTGGGCCCAGGCAAGGGAGGCAGTAAGAGTGGAAATCCTTATGAGGCATTTGTTTACCACAAAAAAGACAATTGTTAACTTTTTCAGTAATTTCTGACATCGGCTGAGGCAAGAAAAGGTCCCCAACGCGGTACTTAGCTTTTTTGATGACTTCGGTATCGTAGAATACAGGAGCTGACCGACTGGCACTTGCGAACTGCTTCTGCTTTGGGCACCGCGCAGCAAGAAAGACTGAAGAAAATGGCGTCGGCTGATGCTTTTATACTCCAGCCGCTCTGACGTCGGAGAGAAATGCGACATCAGCTGACGTCGGACCCAGACTTTGGAATCCGACCGACCGAGGGCTGCCTGAGGCAGGACAACCCACATGTTATGACTGCAGTTGCATTCTTGAAGGACATCATGTTCATTCATCTGTCAAACTTTCTTGCTGATCCATTAACAGAAGTTTCTTGTTTTTTTTTTCACCTATTTTGGCCAGAGTTATATCACATAATATGGATGCCAATTTTACATTGCAAAGCTATATTCCTACATTTAAGCAAACTTTTTATTCTATACTTTATCTTTCAGCATATTTACAGCAGAATTGATTTTAATCTTTTATTCACATTTTGACACACGCTAACAAGCACCACCTGCCAAAATGAACTCTGCATCCAAGACAGAGAAAACAGTGGCATACGGTATTAGCTGAGACCTCCAACTGTGCACACTGGATGATATGGCCTCTTTAATGTTTTGTTCAGATCTCTTGGGTCAATACATATCTGATTTCGTTTGAGCCTTTTTTGTGAGCTGCTACCATAGACGATACCCATTCAGTTGATTCTGTGACTGGACAAATCACACCTTGCTGCACCATTTTATCCAGCTGAGTTTTAACTTTATCCTGCATAGCTATCGGAACTCTTCCTGCTGGTCTAACTATGGGAGTGACCTCTGGGTCTAACTTCATGGAATACACAACTGGAAATTTGCCTAACTTTTCATCAAAAACATCAGCATACTCATGGCTTCAGAAAAATTAGAATTCGGAAATGTACTTACATGATGGACTTAGATTCATTCTTAAACTATTTTTGAGACCAAATAACAATTGCACTGGTCTTCGGATTACAAAGAATAACAAGTTGTAACAGTTCTTGGCCAAATAACATGAAAGTATCACTGAATCTTCAGTTTGAATTTCTTCACCTCCATAAGCAACAAGTCTTGTGCTACTGGCTATATTAAGTTGTTCATTAGTTCTCACTTTAGCAAATGTGTCTGCTGATATAACATTACACTTTGAACCAGTGTCTACTTTAAGCTCTGTGGATTTTCCATTAATATGGACAGTACAAAACACCTCGCTTCTTGTTAATAAACTCACTGCATCAACTCTTTCATCAAGTACTGATACACCATATACATAGAAAGCTGTCTGCCTCGGCTCTACTTGATCAACTTGCTTCTTTGTGTGACCTTTCTTTAACTGTGCATCTACATAGAAAGCTGTCTGCCTCGGCTCTACTTGATCAACTTGCTTCTTTGTGTGACCTTTCTTTATAACTGTGAGAGGCTTACCTGATTTACAAAACTTTTGAAAATGGTTCAATTTTTTACACTTGTAGCATTGCTGACCATATGCTAAGCACTTCTCTCTTCTAGATTCAATTTGCACCACAATTGCGACAGTTAACAATAAAGCTGGACTTGGGTTTTGCTGATTTATGCTTGTACTGCACTGAGCTGGAGTGTACTCCTTTCTTAGAACTTGCTGGAAAGCTACGCTTCTTCCCTGGAAATCTCATAGCTGCCAGGTGCTTAGGCCTACTTGTGTCTGCCATGTGTTGCACGCTATCTGCATTTGCTCTCTGGAGCCAACTGAACTCATGCTCTTGTCACGCGCAAGTATACTGGTGTGTTTTTCTGTCACCTCAGGGATTTGACAAATCTCAATGGCTTTACTCAATGTTAGATCACTGTCACAAAGTAAAATCTTTCTCACAGAAGCAATCTTAATACCACATACAAACCTATCCTTTATCAGCTCATATTTTAAGTCACCAAACCTACACATTTTAGCTCTGTTTCTCAGGTCAGTTACATAAGCTGCAAATATTTCTCCTGGTTTCTGATCGCTCGTGTAAAACAAATGCCTCTCTAATGTAATATTGGTCTTAGGATTACACATTTCTCTGAACTTGCACTTCAAACACTTGGGTTATTCCCTTGATTCAGTCTTTACAACAATATGATGATTTTCACCCTCTCCTTCATATACTGCAGGTGCATACACAAATGAAAGCTCTCTTTCTATGGCCTCTGACCCAGCAAGGTTTAGCAAAATGAATGCCCTTGTGCATGCATCTCTATCTGCATAAGCTACTTGTATAAAAATATTGTACTCTTGCTCAGATATTCTCCAGTTCTCTGCAACATTCTGATCAAACACAAGTGGTAGCTGTTTTCGAAACCCATCTGCCATATTAACACATAGCAGTGAAGGATTTTGCAAATAAGCAGAAACGTACACTCATGCACATATGCCAGAAATTTATGCCAGTATTTGTATCTGAATTTATTTCTTTTGGGCTTTTCGAAATAATGCTATTGAAAGAACTCGTAGTACCTTTGAATAATTGGACATTCAAAAATAAACTTCTCGGGCAGTTTAACACTCATTTAATATCGTTTGAAAGGCTAAATGCTAAAGTCATTTATCACCATTTTGCCAAAGTCATTTATCATCATTTTAAAAAAACATCTCAAACAACTTTACGATGCAAGTGAAATAAACTCTCTTGGGCACTGTAATATTCTTGTAATATTGTTTTGCAAGAAATCACTTTTTATCAGTGTAAGAAAAGTATCAAACAACTGCACAATGCGAATAAACTGGACTTCTCTTGTCCAAAACTCAATGACATTTCGAAGTAGTTGCACTTTGTGAATAACTGCATACAGCACACTGAAATGTCCCCAAAATGGCAGTACCTTGCTAGGCAAATCTTTACAGTGCAAAACACACCCTGTAATGGTGGCAGTTTGCAAACAGACACACCCAGCGCAAGAAACTTTTCAAAATGGCTATACTTTGACTGTATTTCATGTTTATGTCCTATGCCTTGAGTGAAGAGCATTCATGTGATGTATGACCTCTGTAAGATCTAAGGCTTTGGTATACTGGCTGAACATCGGATCTACCCTTGACAGAGGACCCCTTTTGTTAAGACTACTGCAAGAAATATTGGTATAAAGTGAGAGTGGTTAGACTTCCCTATCTTAATGCACATTTAACATTCGGGTTTTCGTGCAGTCCAGGAGGGGTCTCGGCATTGAGTAGCTGCTGTCGCTGTTCTTTCAGTTCAAGCAAAGTCTCACAATCTCCAAGGGGTTGGTCAACTTATTCCAATATGAGAAATATACTAAAACAATAGAAATATACATTCCCACTTTATACAAATTTTTGTATATGTATATACAGCTGTACAAAATGTGTAGTTTTTGATTGGTTAATATTTTTCCTCACTGTTCTCAGAAGTTATATGCTATTCTCATGGTTACATCTCTCTCTGCCTTGTGCACCTTACTTGTACCTGACATTTTTAAAATTTTTCCAGTTCTGAAGAAGTTCTAGATATCATTAAAGAATGAAAGCGCTTAGCAACAGTTTTGCCTTCGAGTGTCTCTTTTCTAGTTTACAAGAAAGAAGTTTGTTTTATTAGTACAGTTCTTCATTTATGTTAGTTATCGCAGTTTGGTTTTATTATTATTAGTGATTTTTATTTTCCAGCTATTACTATGGAAAACACGCAGATGGTGGGACCAGGCTCTAGTAGCCAGTCTTTACAAGATTTCACAGTGCACAATATGCCACCAGAGCTTTTATCGCTAATAATAGAAGAATTTAACAAAACCATGTACAAAGCTCATGGTTTGTTTATTACATGTAATAATCTTCAAGTCAATTCTAAGAAGTTCATACTGATCTTAATGAGAGATGGAAGTCCTATTTCTTTACTATAGTCAACGCGATATTTTACAGACATCCCAGGAAACGGATTCACTATTACTTCAAAATTAATCCTTTGAACACAGTGCAGATCAAACTGTTCTTACACTAGTTACTGAGTCAACAGCACAAATACCATTTACAGGAGAGATTTTGCATTTTGTAAATGGAGAAGTGTATGATGCCTGGCACTGGCCAAGCAGTCAAGGAGCCTCAATCCTCACCACGAACACCAGTGAGGGGCTTCCACATTGGGAAGCATAACAAATACACACACAGTAAAGTGCAGTTTCCCTTGAGAGCTTGCAGAGATCATGGTCAGTCTGGGGCTGGTTTCTCCCTTTCTCTCTGGATCCCTGGTGGGACTCCCCATTGGCACAGCTGTAGTGTCCAGGTCTAGGCCTGGTGGTCAGGCTGGGGCCTCCGGTGCCCTCTCTGTCCAGCCAGTGGTTTGTGTCCCTGCCTAACTGGATGACACACACACACACACACACACACACACACACACACACACACACACACACACACACACACGAGATATGAGTTATATACAAACACACAGACGCTCCTGGGGAGGGCTGGCACGGGTTCTCCAGCTGTGCCCCTTCTGCCCAGACTATAAGGTAGACATGCTTCTTAAAGATACAGCAGACTTCACTTGCAATCTGATGTACAGGGATCTTCCAAGATTTGCTCCATCTGGGTGTTACTCAAATAGACCTACTTGCCCTCTCTCTGAACAAACAACATGCAAAAAGACCTTGAAGACAGATGTTTTTTTTTCCTTTTTCTTGCACAGGAATGTTCCTGTATGCTTTTCCATCCTTTCCTCTGAAATCTAGGGTGTTTCTGAAAAATTCAGAAAGAATTCTCCCAAGATCATTGTGCTGACTCCCCTCCAGTCTGGGTAACAATGGTTTCCCATTCTTTTGGAAATGGCCAAGGACAATTACCACAAGTCTCCTCACAGTCTGGATCTACTCACAGAAGATCAGGGGTGTTTGATATACCCAGACCCCAATCAACTTCAGCCGACTGCCTGGATGATAAGGGTCTTAATTCTCTTTAGACATCTGTTTACTGAGGACGTGCAGCAGGTACTAATGCAGACAAAAAGCCTGCTGCTAGAAAATCATATATCAGCAAATGGAAACGCTTTTCTAGTTGGTGCCAGCAACATATCCAGCACCCATTCAGGGCTAGTTCTCTGGTTTTACAATATTTGTGTGAGCTACTATCCTCTGGCATTTCCTTACTCCACCAACAACATTCATTTAAAGGCCATTTCAGCATGTGTGCCCATGGATCCTCCACTTTCAATGCATTCTTGTGTCAGTTTTTGAAAGGTTTGTTTCATTAGAGGCCAGAAAAAAATGGTGACCACTCCTTTTGATCTTAAGTTTGGGTTACACAAGCTAACACTAGCACCACTGGAATTAGCTAACCTGGCTTAATTGAAGTTCTTAACATGGAAGACTGTTTTCCTGACTGCAAGCAGGGTATCTAAGTTGCAAGTTCTCAATAGCGAGTTAATCCTTTTTTTCAGGGACCGGGTTTCTTTGAGACTGAATCTTTTTTTTATGCTTACACTGGTATCAACGTTTACTTTAAGCCAAACTATCTCTCAGTTTTCTTTCCTGAATCTACAACTGAGGAAGAAGAGATACTCCACATTTTGGATGTACACAGACAACTTGGGTACTGTCTTGACAGAACTAAATTAACAGGTTTGGCTCGATTGCTCATTTCTTGTGAAGGTAAGAATGAAAAACCTGTGGCAAAGCAGACTATTTCCAAATGGCTGTCTAACGCTATTACCCTTAGTTATACTCACCACAACAAAACAATCCCACGCAAGGTCAAGGCCCACACTACCAGGGCCTTGGTTTCACCCATGGCTTCTTGGAAAGGGTTGGATTCTAGAAGCATTCCAGAAGCAGCTGCTTGATTCCTTATCTTAGTTTAGAGCATGCTTTGCTAGGATCATTCTCCAGGGGCTTCTGGAATCTTCTCTTTTTCCTCCCAAATGTAATGAGCTAGGGTAATCTACCCATATAGCTAAGGTTACAGCAACAGTGATCAATATGATGAACATAGTATAGTTGTGCAATTGAACTTAACATAACAGTAGATGTTCGAATGACCACTGCTGCAACTGTCGCATCCCTCCCTCCACCTCCCTTACTTTTTTGTTGTGTTGTTTATGTCAGGGTGTGAATACTTATTTTTTGTTGTTCTTAGTAATGTCTTTTAAGAGCTCAGTCTCCATGTCTCTGTTGGCATGAAAGTTGTGAAGGGCTTGGTGCCCAAACCAGTCTTTTTAGTCAGCTCAGCTCAAGATGCCTGACAGTTTGTGCTAGTGGAAGGTGCCCTGAGCTGAGGCTTTGCAAGCTGCACAGCTGTTATATCCTTGGTAGGATACAACCCATATAGCCAAGGCTTCTGCAGCAGTGATCAGTATGATGAACATGCAACACTCAATATTTTGTTTTCTTTTCCTAGATGACTTCCTGGAAAAAGACAGACTCATGGCAGGAGCACTATTATGGGGATCAGAAATTCTGTCCTAAGTACACAGTAGACCTTAACACATGCCTTCCCTCAAGAATGACGAGCAGTTCTCCCTTCCCAAAAGAGGATATCCCTACAGCCATAGAGGAAGTGTCGGTCCTTAGTGGCTATAAGTATTACACTAGAAGGGGCTGAGAGACAAAGGTGAACAGTTTGAGGAATCAAGTCACCCATCTGTGGCTAAGACAGAAGAATAGCCAGCCTGACACCCAAAGAACCTAGCAACTTTCTTCTTCTTCTTGTGATCAGAGAAAAGAAGAACACAGAAGGCCAGTAAATGATCCATTGGTCCAGCTGCGAAAGAAATCCTACAGATAGGTAGAAGGGCCTGTAAGAGTCAGTAAAAATTGTGATAGGAAAAAAAATGGTTTTGAGGCAAGAAGCCCACTTGCAGTCCCCAAAAAATTACAAATTCCTGCTCCATACATAATTTCTACAAAATTTTTTTTAAAAAAAGTAAAAAAAAAAAAAATAGATTTTAACATAGTATATTTGCACAAGCACTCAGAATGAAAATCCCATTGAAAAGTATGAAACTCAAAACAAGGATTCCTAGCATAAAAGCAGTTCGTTCACAGAAAAAAATACACCATGTTTTTTCTCACAAAGTTAAACAGTGAAGGTTTTTTGCCAGCAGGGTACTTACCTACCCAGTATTAACGGCTTATTAGCTGACAAAGCCTTTAGAAGAAGTGCACGTTGGTAGCAAGAAGGCACTGAAGCTTTTGGCACCTACTTGCCTTTATAATGTGGTTCTGTTTAAGCCCCTGGCAGTCAAGGCACATGAACGGTGTCCTAATCCTCTGAAAGCTGATCAGCTGGTCGTTTTCTTTGCAGGATATAAAACAGCTTAGGCTACTGCAACAGTGAGTGACCTAATGTTAAACATTTTCTTTTAACTTGTATTACAGCAATATTACTACCTACAATTTTGTACTGACAATGCTATCATCTTTCTGTGCACAGAAGTATTGAATGTAGGATTGATAACTTAACATAACATTCCATTTGTGTTGTCGATCTTCATTTATCCTTAATGTATGTGACTCGGTTCCGACCCTCAGAACCAGCTTGGCAGATATAACAGCTCGTAAGAACCAAAAGCTCTTGAGCCAAGTCTCTACCCAGAATACCACTCTCCAGATTACCTCAGATCGAGTTTGTAGCTATATAGGGAAGACAGAAAACAGCTCTATAGAAATGGAAGAGGCTATGTCCAAGGTAATATATGAGATAATAGATATCCAGGACAAGAGTCTGATTCTCCAAGGAGTCTGAAGGAGGGAGGACTCACGAATAAATGAAGAAACACAGATGGAACATTATGGAAAGAACTTAACTTCTTTATCTAATGTTGTCAATCTTCAGAGTCCCCCAGCTACCTTAGATCTTGGGAAATCTTATGAAAGGATATTCCTGAGCACCATAGAGCCAAAGGACGCTCTTCCCCTGGAGACCAGATCCAATTTGTAATGAGTGATAAAGGTATGTGGAGAAGTCCAGGTTGCTGCTGCGCATATTTCATCCATGAAAGCCTTTGAATGGAAAGCAGCAGACATGGCTATTGCTCTAGTAGAATGCGCCCTCACTGGTGCTGGTAATTGGAAATTCTTCTTATTGTAAATTAAGGTAATACATTCTCTTAACCACCTAGATAAAGTTACTTTTGAAACGGGCTTACCCAGAGATGGACCTGAAAAAGAGATACATAACTGGTCAGACATCCTTAAATCCTTAGTTCTGTTGAGATAGAAACACAATTGTCTGTGAACATCTAACAATGTACGCAATATTCACCCTTGTTAGAAAAATTTGGGAGGAAGACAGGTAAATCAATGGACTGATTAATGTTTGTTTGTATGACTACCTTAGGAAGAAAAGATGGGTTGGTTCTTAGTGGAACCCTATCCTTATGAAAGGTTAAATATGGAGGTTTTGAAGATAACACTTGAATCTTCTTCTGGCGGAGATAAAGGCTATCAGAAAAATGGACTTCCATGAAAGAAACTTCAGGTCACAAGTAGCTGCTGGTTCAAAGGGGGGAAGGACCAAAAACTTAGAACCATAGTAAGTTCCCAAGGAGCCACAAGATCATTATAAGGTGGTTTTAATCACAGGGTTCCTTTCATAAATACTCGACACAGCCTATGCAAAATTAACGAGTGGTCTTAGAAGCCATTGTGGAAATTGTAGCTAGTTAGACTTTAATAGTTGAAGCAGAAGATCCTTCTTCAAAAAGCGTAGCTAAAATTCTAATACCTTTTTGATCACAGCGGAAAAGTGATTAAGAACGTTACTGGGTGCCCAAATAGAACATCTTTTCCACTTGCTATGGTATAGTTTCCTGGTGGAAGGGTTATGGGAAGCCAACAAAATTTTTTTGGAGACAATAGGTTATTTTGCCTGGAAATTAGTGGAATTGGTGGAACCCAGCTGTGAGCTTGAAATTTTGTAGACTGGGGTGCACCGGTCCCTGTAGATGGGACAGGAGATCCAGATCTAGATCCAGAGTCCATGGACGGTGAATTGGGTGAGGCCACAGAAAAGGGAATTAGACTTGTCAAGGCCAAAAGGGGGCAATAAGGATCATTTTGCTCTTCAACCTGATGACTTTCTTTAAGAAGAAAGGACTCAATGAAAAGAGGGGAAGAGCACAGAGGAGTCCCGAGCACCAATTGTGAAGAACAGTGTCTCTTGGGGACTCCCCCTGAAGGGGAATTAGGGCAAAGTAGCTGCTGCACTTGTTGTTCAGAGGAAATGCAAACAGATTACAGCAAGAGCGGCCCCATCAATGGGCTATTTCCTCTGCCATTTTGGGATTGAGAGAACACTCTTGAGGCAGGAGAATACATCTGTTCAACTTGTCCGCTATCACATTTGAACTCCCCAGGATATGCGTTGCTATTAGAAAATGGTTGAAAGAAATCACCCATTGCCATACTCAAGAGCTTCCCGACACAAGGGATAAGACCTGTTTGTGCTCTGTTTGTTGATATACCAGAGTACTTACATATTGTCTGACTGAATCACAATAGTGTCTAAAGGAAGGGCATCTTGAAAGGCCTGCAATGCTAAAAGCACTGCCCTCAGTTCCAAAACAGTGATATACAAATTGGCTTCTACTGGGAACCAAGTGCCTTAGACTGTTCTGCCCAGATAATGCCTCCCTCCCACTCCATCTGGGAGGCATCCATGATCAGTATGGCCTTTGGTAGAGATGAAACAATGGGCTGGCCTAACGGAATTTTCTCAGATTCCATCCACCAGGATAAGTCCTTCTTGCAATGACTGGTGATTAAAATGGGATGCGTCAAGGGATGAGTCAGAATGGGCATTGAGATGCCAAAATCCACTGCAGAAGTCTCATGTGAAATTCTGCCAGTGGTACCAGGGTGATGTCTGCAGCCATGGATCCCAGAGCTTAAAGAACTAACAGCGCAGGTACCCTGTCATTGGAAAGAATAGCTTGCGCTTGGAACCTTATCTTCTGTAGCCTGTGTAGAGGAAGGGAAGCTGTACAAGTGGTGATACTCAGGCGGGCTTCTATAAACTCCAAATCTTGAGTTGGACTTAGTTATGATTTTGTTTGATTCACTGTAATGCCTAGGCGAGCAAAAAGATGCAGAAAAAAATCTGTTGCTTGATGTAGTAGATGCCTAGTGGGAGCGGTGACGAGCCAGTCATCTAACTATAGAAACACAGGAATCCGTGCAGTCTCAAGTCAGCTGTTACTGCTGCCACACACTTGGTGAACACCCTGGGGGGCTGTGGTGAGACCAAAGGGCAGCACTCTGAATTGAAAGTGACTGGCTCCTAGCCAAAAGCGGAAGAACCTTCTTGTCCAATTTTATGTGGTAATACACATCCTAGAAGTCTATGGTGCACATCCAATCATCTTCCTTTAAGAAGTGTAGGCTAGACTGAACCGTGACCATCCGAAATTTTGTTTGCTGAACAAACTTGTTATTCAGAAGGATGAGATCTAAGAGTGGTCTCAAGTCCCCTGTTTTTTTGTCACCAGAAAGAACCTTGAGTAAAATTTGCATCCCATCTAGTCTGGTGAGACTTTTTGGATGACTCTTTTCTTCTAGCAGCTTTTGAATTCCTAGAGCTGCTTGATCCCTCTGATTGGGTGGAACATCGGGGATTCTCCTGCCTAATCTTGGAAAGAGCATAAAACGGATGTAGTATCCTCTGACAATAATCCCTTGCAATGATTCAAAACAACAAATATCAACAAGTAGAAACGCTTAATTTACTTCACATAAGAACAGAGCTTTCGGGAATCACCCTTCATCAGTATTCATTATTCACTTAAAACATCATTCCTTTTATACTTTAATAAAACACAGCATATGACATAGCCAACCAATAGCAAATGTCTATTAATTAACAAGCATTCATTAAAATTTTTAAAGCAACCCTATACAATAAGAATCATATAAAACACAAACTAAACCTATCAATATTGCATCTTTTTCTCAGCTATATAAACATAATGATGTAAGCCCACTGCAGATAGGGTCTTTCCATCTTTCTCACACCTGACTAGAGTTTCTCTGACTTTGGGGATAAACAATGATGATCCGTCAAATGCAATATTGACAAATTAAGACATAAATGGCTCCGCAAACTCACACAAGTGCATCCAGGCATGTCTTCTTCCAGGGCACCTCCTCAGTGGGAATCTCTGTAGAGGACTTGGGAGAAAAAGGACCCTGCAAAGGGGTATCCTGCAGCTTTGGTGCTCACTGTCCACGAGTGGAGATAGGTGGAAGCTCTAGGTGAGAAGGGGTCCTAGGAGGGATAGGGGAGGGGCCAGCTGAGAACCTGCAGAGACCAATGCCCTCTCCATCACCAGGTTCCCCCCAAAGAGGGATGGAAGCCCAGAGCAGAGAATTACAATCTTGGAATCGCGCCCCCAAACTGGGGAAGAACCCATGTGTGCTGAGTCAAGAGTCAAAGGTGGCTCCGAATAAAAAACTGAAGCCAATCTAGGCCCCTCACATCTGACAGTGCAGCTATGACCCGGGAGTCCATCGGCTCCGATGGAGCCAAGAAACTCAGTGCAGAGTTTGGAACCGAAGCAGAAAAGACGGTCGGCACCAGAGCAGCTGGAATTGGAGGAATCGGAGTCATAATGTCTAAACCCTCAGAGGAGGTTAGACGAGGAAAGGTCAGTGGTGTCCTAGGAGAGAAAGTCGCATCGCCAGAAGGGAGTGAGGCCTGGGAAGAAACTGCAAGCCCCCTGGCCATGAGGAGCTGATCCATCAACATCACAACATCAACTTCTGTCAGGCTCCTGAAAGAATAGACAGAAAAGGCTGAGGGAGATTCTAGTCTGTCTAGAAAGGAGCTTGGAAGTTGTCCCATGAAAGAATCGATTAAGAGGTTATACCTTGTCCTGGGAAGAGAAATAAGACCTAGTTTTTGTTACTGGCAGCATTGGGGAAGGTATTTGTTCCAAAATTTCAGACGGAGCCACCGAGGGGACCGGTACTGATACAGTAGGTTGAACTGTTGGTACCGTAGTGACTGGTACAGAGGCCTGTGGCACAGAAGTCATTACCACAGACTGTGCAAAAGAAGTTTGTTCCTTGAATTTTTTGACTGCCAATTTTGGTTCAGCAGGAAGTGTGAGGGCCGAAGATTTGTGCTTCTTGGCTGGAGGAGGCGAAAAGGACTCTGGCACCGAGTGATTTCTCTTCTGTCCATGTCCAGATTTAGAAGAAGAGTGAGATGAGGGCGAAGATGCATCAGATTTAGATTGACTGGATAACACCTCCTCAAAAGAAGCTTTAATTAGACCTTTTAAAATCAGTTTATTTTTTCTTTCAATGAGGGCCCAGTGACTGAAGTCTTGAAAAATAACGCAGTCTTCCATGTGCTGCGCCCAAGCAGTAAACAGAGTTGCGCATTTTCCTCCCACAATCATAACATTGTTTGAAACCAGTTGTTCCCCTAGATTTATCTACTACGTTGAGTAAAGAAAATTATCAACTGCAGACATGCACACCGACCAGAGAAAGGCACACACACACACAGACTAGAAGGGGAAAAGGCTACCAACAATGGTAGGCCAGAACTACCAGAAGGGAGGGGAAGAGAAGAACTACCAACGATGGTAGAGAGCGATACCACGAGGTAATAGCAGCACACACACACACACACACACACACACACACACACACACACACACACACACACACACACACACACCACCCACACCCACACACCCACACACACACACACACACACACACACACACACACACACACACACACACACACACACACACACACACACACACACACACACACACACACACACACACACACACACACACATATGTAGGAGCGCTACAGAATCCTGAAGACCAAAATCCTGAACACTCAAAATCCTGAAAACACACAGGATACCAACACTTACTATATTCCAGCACAATTACATACAGAAACAAATAAAACACAAACTATATTACTGTCCTCCAAGTATTAGCAGGGGGGCAAGCCCCCCCCCTGCACCCCCATGTGGGGGCTGTGCCCCCCACCCTCCCGGCTTCTTAAATATATCAACTCCAAGATTGCACTTAGTGTAGTGAAGTGCAATCTTGGAGTTGATTTATTTAAGTAGCCGGGGGGGTGGGAGGCGCAGCCCCCCACATGTGGTGGTGCAGGGGGGCTTGCTCCCCCTGCATATAGTTGAAGGGTAATAGGTTTCTGTATGTACTTGTGCTGGAATATAGTAAGTGCTGGTATCCTGTATGTTTTCAGGATTTTGAGTTTTCAGGATTTTGGGCTTTATATATATATATATATATATATATATATATTTATTTTTATTTTTTTTTGAAGAGGGAAAACTACCAACAGTGGTAGGAAAGAACACCGAAGTGTAGGGGGAGAGAGAAAGAGAGAGGATAGAATAAACAAGCTAAAGGTTAAAGTGGGTAGAAATATAGATAAATAAATATAAGATTTATACAGACATTAAAAGAACTCGAGAGAAAAACAATGAAAAATACACAGCTGACAAGAGTCTGTCTGATGCATCTTTGTAGAAGACCAGCAAAAGAAATCTGGGGTAATCCGGAGAGAGGTACTTTGGGTAGAGACTTAACTCAAGAGTTTTTGGTTCTTGTGAGCTATTATAGTGGCCAAGCCGGTTTCGAGGGTCAGAACAGAGTCCCATATGTCAAAGATAAATGAAGATTGACATCAGATGAATGCGTTTCATCATGTATTATTATTATTATTCTGCCATAATTCTGAAAAGGTAAATATGCAGGGTTATGCCTGAAATGGGTCCTTTCCAGATCAATATATTACCCCAAGCAACAAACTAAATAAGCACTAAAAAAGTCAGTTTAGCACATAATTACCGGGGTCAGGTTTCTCATAAACCGCTATAAATATTACTTTTGTTTCTTTCAGTTCTTGAAAAGTAAAATAATGACCCCATTCTTCTGCCTCTCCTCCCATTGTCCACAACTTCTCACTTACCCAGCAATAACACTTCCTTACCATACAAACAGAAACAAAAAGTGTTAAGTGTTAGAAAGTCTGAAGGTATAGTACAGAAAGTAAAGGCTATGAATCACCAACAAGCTTAATGTCTGCAGTTTTTCAACTGCATATTGTGAGCATATTCTAAATAAGTCACTTAACTAGACCATGCTCCTAAGTCACTCTTGACAAGGGCACGTGTGCCTGGTTGGCTTACTTGGTTAAAAGAATAAATGAAATGACATTACCACCTATTTAAACACTGGCAAAAATGCTAAGCTTTTCAATCATTTCTGTGCACCTGGAGTTTGCATTTGAACTTGTAAACGGCTGCCTTTATGAAAGCATTTCAAAACAGTTTCCACCACTTCAATCAAAAGCATGCTCTCCAAACTAAAAACCTCATCAAAAGCAGCCGACCTACTCCCCAGCTATTTCTTGAAACTCACAGCAGATGCTATTGCTATCCCAGTCTCCACTCTCATAAACAGATCGATTGTTGAAAACTATGTGCCCAAACTCTGGAAAATATCCTATGTTACACCCATACATAAAGGCGGGACCTCCACTGAACTTAATAACTACAGACCCATTGCTTTACTCTCCCCCCGGCCAAAACCCTAGAAAAATGCATCCATACCCACATGCTAAACTATCTCCTAGACAGCAACATCCTGTCACCTACTCAGCATGGTTTCAGACCTGCCCATAGTACCACTACAGCCCTCCTCTGCTTCATAGACACTATAAACTGTCTCAAAAATGAAGGTCTGCAAGTGTCAACTCTTTTTTTGGATATGTCAAAAGCATTTGACACAGTCTCACACCAAATCCTGCTAAACAAACTAAACCAATATCATCTATCAAATTACACTCTTACCTGGTTCCAAAGCTACTTAACTGACAGGTACCAAGCTGTGAAATGGGAAAATTCTCTCTCTCCTCAGCTGCCCATAAGTATAGGAGTCCCCACAGGGTTCTATCTTAGGACCACTACTATTCACAGTCTTCACAAATGATCTCCACACAGCATGCATCTATAATTCAGTATGCAGATGACACTACCTTAATCTGTGCTGCACAAAACATTCCCACCCTCCTGCAAACAACTCAACTAGCATTCTCTGACATTGAAAACTACCTTAACAAAGCCCAACTTATCCTCAATCCAAAGAAAACTCAACGTATGATTATAACCAGTTCTAACAAAAACACTAACAGTCAATTCATCAACTCCACAAATGCTACTCCAATTGCTCCAGTGGCACAGGCTAAGCTATTGGGAATAACCATAGACTCCCACGATTGTCATCTCAACTTAACTATTAAAAAAGTACATGCCAAACTGGGGTCACTCTACCGTATCAAACCATTTCTTATCAACAACACAAGATCAGCCAGTGCTCGCTCCCAACTTCTATCCACCCTACTCTATGCATCTCCCATTCTGACTAATCTCAACAAAACTGAACTAAGCAAAATGGAAGCTTGCTACAACAGAATTGCCCACTTTGCTGCAAATTGCTCATATATAGAACTCATCACTATACTGCTTTGAGACAGCTCCACTGGCTTGAACTGCCCAACCTCCTAACCTACAATCAGCTCTGCCTACAATCAGCTCTGCCTCTGTCATTCTATCTATTACCTCCCCAATAAGTGTCCTGCCCTCAAAAAAATAGTACAACATCACTCAGCCAAAAGGCCTCTTAGATCATCAAGCAAACTACTACAATAGCTTTGGAGATGCACTATATAGTAGTTCAGTGGCTAGAAAATGGAACTCTGTCCCCACTAGCATTCAAAACACATCATCTAAAGCCTCCTTTAAAGACCTCATCAGGCAACATCTCAAGCAAAGTTGGCAGTGCCATGATTGCTCCCCAGGCTAGTGAAAGTGGATAACATATACATACTAAATCTAGAGCACTTGATAATAGTTTTCAATCTTACTCACAAACACTGGCTAATCTACAATGTATGTACTGTAGCTGTGTACTATGTATGTATTCTACCTGTGTTCCAAATTTCATCTGTACACCACAAATCTATTAATTACCTTTATTTTTAAAATTAATATTTTTTGTTTGTTCTCTCCACTGTAACTGTTTATGTGCCGCATACCACTGTAAAAACATGTCTCTTGTAATTTGTGTGTATACTGATCATGTCTAAATAACTAACTTTGTCTGTAATTTTTCTTTGTGGAGCTTTTCTCCCCGGGCCTCTGCTGAAAAAGGGCCTTTTCGGCTCAGACACCCCCGGTTAACAAATGTAAAATAAATAAATAAATTTCATTTCAGCTACATGGTCATCTCATCTGCCTTTGAAGGACCATTAGTCATGCCCACATTCCAAATTCTTATGGTTACTGTCTATATGCTGTCACACGTTTTACCAGTCAAACCTTCTGTCACTTATTCTGGGTATTCTTAAGTCTCATGTAATTCACGTGGTTGCCAGACTTAATGGTTTAGTTGAAAATACATGCGATTTGATATTTTTTTAATTTACAGAGATCGTATGTGTCACCTTAGGGTACTTCTTAACTCACAAGTTTCTCCACTTATCTTTAAAACAGTCTACAATACAGAATACTACAGTGTGTCTGCTATTAAAATGCATAACACTATCATCCACATAGCATATCGGATTCCCACAATATGCCTTTGTTAGATACAAAAGACATTTAAGAACCTTTTCATTTATTTGCTTAGCATCACCATGAGCCAACCTACATCTTCACAAAAGCCTTCCTTTTAGCTCCAAATACAAGCATGTAAAACATGTAGCAATGTGACTCCAAGCAGAAGACAAGTTAGTCAGTTACAGCAGACATGTCTAAAGGCTGTTTCAAGGAAATAAACTTGCTTGATTTAACAGCATTCAAGTGTTGTGGCAATGTGCCAAATACAGCAAAACTAATTCTATAATAATAAAGTCTGTGTTGGACTACAAATACTGATTCTGATTGTATAAAACATACAGTAAGCTAGTGTTCAGTGTAATCGCTTTCATAATTACTATTGGTACTGCACAATATTGCCTTGCAAGTCAAAACTGTTTCAGGTATCTGAGGTAAACAAACTCAAGGCTATAAACCCAGGAGCAACTATGATTTAAACCTTGTACAGACAAGTTTTCAAAATATTTAGACCGATATTAACATAATCTGCCCCAGGAGCCATAACATTTGAGATAATGACAGTTTATAGCTCCTGCTGCAATCTGTTACGAGTGCTCTGTATGTATGCTTAGGGCTTATCAGCAATTACACAAAACTGAAGTCAAAAGCACTGGACAAGTACAGGCAAGCTACTGTATGACAGTACATAATGATCAACTTCATTTGCAATTCTAAATATCTATACCAAAACATTTGTTTTGACCTGAATTAACACAAATGTGGAATATTTCCTTAATTTTGGAAAAAAAACAGCAGAAGCTGATATAGCATGTCAGTTTCAGAAAAATTGTTTTCAGTTTTAATGAGTGATAACAATACAAACCAAATTATATCAGCAATAAACGAAATAAAAAAAAAAAAAAGAAAGAAAAAAACATTACAACCGTTCCCTAATCACAAATGTCCCACTTTGTTAGGACTGCTAGGCTGGGCTAGCCAATATTTAACCATTACCCTAATCTTCATGTGGTGAAGTAGTAACCTAGACTACAATATGTAGAGCTAAATGGCATTACAAGTAGTATCTGAATTTTTCCCTTCCCAAATAGGGTACAGTTTTGAATATCTTGGATCCCTCTCAGAAGTACGTCCTGCAACTTTTGAAATATGGATTTACATCAATGTATTGGCTATCCTCACTACTACTTCTCTGCATGCTCCCTCATCCACCAGGGAGGTAGGTGAATGGACCAGTGTACACGAAGAGACATCACCTCTTCTCTAGTACTATTTTTTACTTCCCCACCCTTTGAGCCATCATCCAGTAACTTCCAAACAGAAAAAGTATTAATAAAGTGCTCTCTGCATACCTGCCTTATAATTCCACTATCTCAGTATCAGAACTCAGTCATAGAGCTACGTGCATCACACTGTACAGCTACATTTCTTGTTACAAAGGCAGTACTTCTCAAAATAAATGTAATGGTTTCAAAACAGAATTCCAACCTAAGATGAATCCAGTGAACAGTTCCACAGAATTTGCAAAAAAGTTACCAAAATCCAGTGAAGACCATGGAGACTCCCAAAGACAAGCAATTTTAAATCTCTGAAGTCAAAAAAACCCCAACTCCAACTCCGCCCAGCAAAATTGTATCAAGTCAGATGTGAATCCAGAAAGCGCTTTTTCTTTTCATTAAAAACTGCGTTAAACATTTTACATGAAGTGACGCTTTCTGGATTCACATCTGACTTGATACAATTTTGCTGGGCGCTTTTATAGTGGATGTATGCCCCTGACGACTGGGCAGTCGGAGTTGGTGTTTTTTTTACTTCACTTGTTTGGAATTTTAAATCGCTCTCAGAATGTGAAAAGCAAAGAATTGCCTTTACAAATGACTCTGGGGCACAATGAAGGCCAAAGGGAAACTGTCTACACTTAGCAATTCAGGTCCCCCAACGGCAAAATGCAGGAACCACTTGAGGGGTTCCCCATGCAATGATATGCCAAAAGGTGTAAATTATGCCTGACAAAATATCCAGAACCTTAAGGTAATGACAGCATTCATCTGGTGGATACATACATGGAGCCTTAAATTAAGGGTGGATCAGGATTAACTGAATCCACCCTAGTCTTTTCTGGAAAAAAAAGGGTATGTGAACAAAATACCCTTCACCAGTCCACAATAGGAACTCATCCTACAGAACATTTTCTACAGAAGAGCTTTGAGTCTGTCAAAGGAGACCTTGAAGGAGGCATATCCTGCAGCTCTGGGACATTGCTGTTTCTGATAATATCAAAAACCTACCAGTCCACAGTGATCTTTATCCAGGCTTTGCTAGAATCTGTCTCATGAACAGACCCAACAAACAGTCAGCACTACTACAAGATCACTTGGGAAGTTGGCCAATTATCAGACGTAAATCGAGAGTTGAATACACAAAGATACGGAGAGGTACTTTATGTGAACTGACTCAATTTATAAAATATTTCACCGAGAGTGTTGGATTTGATCAAATAAAGGTGAATTTAGTACAAAAAGCTAAAAACTACTTATTTGCATAGATCAAGTAATTATCCCCGTTTTATTTTTAAGGACATGATTAAAGGACAGATGTTGAAACTTTCCAGGATCACTACTAATGATGATGAATTAAATGAACAGCTTAATGACGTGATTATTAGAGATAGAGGCCATCATCATCAGCAATTAGTAAAGAAAGTTCTAATACAGTGACTAAAGAAGAAAACCACTTGGACCTGTTTTCTGAAATATATACTATGATCATAATGAAAGAAGAGGTGCAAAAGATGCTATGTTGGTCCTTACATACAGTAGGCGTACAAGGTCAGTAGAAAATATAGTATACTGGCATTAGTATATACTTCAGAATGTGGGGAATGCTAGGAAATTGGGTTGGAATATACCAAAAATAGTATAGAAGACAGCATTTAATTTGAAATTAAAATTATGTTAGAGGGAACAGACTGGGATCTTTAATAAGGTACACAGTGATAGATTATAACGTTCTCATGCAACAAATGTAATTTTTAAGGATATCAGCAGTAAAAAAAAGTTTTTTGTCATCCAATTACATTAAGAGAATATAAATTAAATGTATATGTTGATTGTAACACTAAGAATGTTACATGTATTGTTTTATATGATAAATGTTCTTCATTTTATGTTGAAATGAATAACAGAAACTTAAATGTACAGCAGATCATATGTCTGATATTAGGAGATGTAGAACTATTAATGCATTATGTAAGCATATAAATGAGAGTGACAGCACCAACAGTTTTAAATTTGCAGTACTTCAACAAACAAGGAGTGATGGCATTAGAACTGAATTAGATAATATAAAAGTATTAATGACCTCAGAGCAGGTGAATTTCCTGGTTTAAAAGGGCAAGTAAGCATTGAACCAGATTTAAAAGCCAAACATTTTAGAACTTAATTTTAGACAATAACTAAAAGACTGTTTTGAAGAACTTTGAGAAAGCTTGTTGGTTGTTTAATAAACTTATATTCAGGGTTCCAGAGTTGCTAGCTCTATTTACCACACCTGGTCAGCTTCACAATAGTCCAAGGGAGATAACAGTGTCTGACACTTGGGTGGACATCTCTGCATACCAGAAGTATTTTCCCCTGGGGAAGTGGACTGGCCCACTATAAGAAAATGGAGCAGGGGAAAGAGATGTATGCGCTTTTCAATGACTATTAACACTTATTATACAAAGGTCTTTAAAAAATGCCAGTTGCTGTTGGGTGGTAAGTCACAGGATCCTAGCTTTTGAAGAGATGTATACACCGGAGGTAGTATCAATGCCTGGTAGACCAATGCACACCAGCCTATACTGCTAAATGATGTTCTCTTGCACATAACTGACCATCTCCCATCAGGCACTAAAAAGACTACAAAAGTTTAATGCTCAACTTGGAGTAGCCAAGGACCATGCTTTGGCAGCTGTAATACCACTCAACAAAAAGAGTGAAGATCTCCGTTATCACTCTGTCATATGTAAAACAACTGGAAAGTATATGCACTGTTGGCGCCAAATATGTGAAGTTTCCTACATGTTAAGGTGAAAACTAACAGTTCTGACACCCCCTTCCTTGGCAAGCATGAAGTGACCTTCATCTAAAGATATACCTGCTCTTCAAATGTTAACAAACCCTTAGCATTTTCACTACTACTGTATGTGGAGACTGGTCCCATTTCCATTAATCCTACTTGTCCTTCCTGCACTGAATTGCTTCACCCTTGGACTGCAAATAAATATTTGCAAACTCTGATTTTTGAAGCAACTCACTGCAACTATCTGATGCTTCACAAACACTTGAAATACACAACACCCATTTTGTCACAAAAGTTACTCTGATGTAACATTGAACATGTACAATAATTACTTCGCATGCATGCCCATGTGTTTGATCAGTTCCTCTAAAAATGTGCGTAATACCTTGCTTTTTGATGGGGCAAAGTATTTGCTGCTAAATGCACTGCTGTGGTGAAAATCTATCTCACTTAACTTTGGAATCTTGAGTACATATGGGGCAGCAAATATTTCAAGGCCCTTCTACCTGCTTTACCTTGCAAGAAATATCAATGACATGACTTCATGACATCATTATTTTTTCTCTTCCATTAAGTAACATTACCATAATCATAACACACTAACATCCTCTTCTCCATCACTGACATTGCCATTCATCTGCTTCTTAGCAGCACCATCAGCTGAGGAAACAGAACTCAATCCATGCCTTGTCCCAAACTATTGCAATCAAAAACGGGGGTTATTTAATAGCCTTGTTAATGCCAGCAGAATTAGAAGTAGATACTTACAATCTGCACTGCCTGCTAGAATAAAAACCTATAAAAGCTCCATTTTGTGTCATTGTGTTAAGGATGAAACGCCATAAAACTCCAATTCCAGTTTTACACAACTGCCATGTATGTCAATGTCTGGAGATGGTACCTCCTTTTTTATTAATTCAAATCCTTGTCAGGGTCTACAAAATTCTCTAGTTTCACAAATTTCAAACCAAACTGGTTAATCTTATATTATTTTCACCTAAAAATCTGCCTTTCCTGTCAGTAGCACAATGTATTATACAACTCCAACTTACCAAACATAAATGTAATCTAAATGGGTAACTTTAAAGTTAATTTAAATTCGTCCGTCAACACCACACTTGGGCAATTCATATTCACTTAAAACTGTACACCAACTGACAAGGGCCAGGCCACTAACTGCAAACCAGGTTTTGTTGGACTAAGTTTTAAAATATGTTCCTGAAAGGCCCAGCAAGCCATCCATACTACAATATTAGTAGAAATACTATCCTGTAAAACAACGAGAGTTTGTAATTTCTCTGCTTCTTGGATTACTACCGATACCGACCAGAATTTAGCATAGAGCTTGGACACTGTTTAATGCTCTAAATAAAAACAAACGGGCCACATTACAATCAGGGCTAGAACAGTATAACCGATATATACTTTCAGTAACTAAGTCCTGGCTAAAACATCACTTTTAGCTATCACCAACTAAGGCATACTGTACTTACACAGATAACAGACCTGGTTTAAGGTAGGAAGAGGGTCACATATTAAAAAAAAAAAAAAAAAAAAAAAAAAAAAAAAGTTACTGGCCTGAACCCCACATACAAGAAAAAGGTAATACAAATATTAACTCTAATCATAGCTAGCTACTTCTACAATCTTAGCTATATGGCCATATAAAATAGCAAAAGCTACAATTTACATTTTTCTTCTTCCTCAATTACCCTCATGTAAAACATAATTACTGAACAGCTACACCCACAAAAGACTATATACTAGCCATTCTGGGAGACATAAACCCATACTGGAAAAATTAGCAATAAGTCCATGCTAAATAGATCCTTATCACTATATAATCTCATAAAAATTGTAAAGGAAGGAATCAGGTCTAACCCTGCTACAAGAAAATCTTGTACACAGACATTATAATAACAAATATCCCCACAAAGTAACCTCTGTAGAAAGGCTTACAAATTCCATCAGTGAACACTTCCCTATACTCATCTACTGGTCCAACAAATCTTTCTACTGAACCCATTCTCAAACAAGAAATTCAAGTGACGAACTGAACCTACCTGCATATATGGTGTTCTGATAATACAACATCTCTAGACATTTTCTGTAATCGACTATCACCAATACAAGATAGGCTCTTCCTCTTCACAAAGACATGAGGTAAAGCACTATAGATCACATCACAACTAAGGAAACATATAAAGGCAACAGACAAGGCAAGGCAAGGAATATCTAGAAAAACAATACAAATAAATTATAACATTTCCAAGAACTAAAACATATTAGCAGAATAAAAACTAATCATACATATGATCAGTATAAGCTAGACATTTAGGGCAACCATAGACATTTTGGAAAGAGATTAAAGTCATCTGCACAAGAAATATTCTTCAAAAGTCTGATAGGTTCATAGGTAAGTACTAGGCTAACTGCCCCGGAGAGCAATTTTAAGCCTAGCCAGTGTCCCTTTTTGTGTTCAAATTAACCTATCCCATTTGGTTAGAGATTAGCCTTACCTATCCCATGGTCGTTAATTACATATTACTCCTAATGAGAAAAACTGCGGTCATACCATAAATAATTTGAGGGGACACAAGCATCTGAAAAAGCATTTAGGATAAATAAAGCTTTTATTTTTAATATAAAGCTAAATATAAATCAACTAAATGCTATAAAAGGTGCTCTATCCACAACTCTATCAACCACCCTAACAATCCATGTAATTCCCTCTCCTGTATCAGATACCCATTACTTTACACAAGAAAATGTCTTTGAAAAAAAAGCAGACTTCATCTAGAAGCATTACCACTGTATACTACACTCAAACCCTAGACTGTGCCCTGCTTTCATTTACAACTTAGTAACAACAATACACAGTGCAACACTTACTTCAGTATATGCATCCTGTGGTCTACTGTAAATGGTCAACATTTTCTGGCACAAGTTGTGTCTGAAGGTGGTCGTCAGACCAAATCAACTACCCGGTTAAATGGTAGCAAGTAAAAGTAAGCAAATATATATATATATATATATATATATATATGTATATATATATATATATATATATATATATATATATATATGGGTTTACTATTGAATTGACGATCCCAATATGTGCGACTCGCCTTGCCCGAACGCGGAACTGTGATCGTCACTACACCGACTCCCAGATGTGCGAACGGCAAAACCTCGCCCCCATCCGACCCATGGTAGCATGGGTGTGGAGGTGTTGCGCGGCCGGTAATGTCGATCGTCGGAGTTTTCGCGGTTTCGGTTCGCTAGCGAAATGTTTTCGGGGTTTCGGTTCACGCAAACGCGTCGGTGGGGTCGCCGTTCGAACGAAGTGCATTCGCACATTTAATAGTAAACCATATATATATATATATATATATATATATATATATATATATATATATATATATATATATATACACATATACACACACACACACACACACACACACACACACACACACACACACACACACACACACACACACACTCTCTCTCTTCTAGAGATGACTGCTGCACAATTCAAAACAATGTAAATGATAAGACATGTCAAGGCAGGCCATCTCATTCATAAGCAAATCACCCTCAATCCAAAACTGTTCTGGTGAAACAACCTTAATGGTAAAACCAAATAAAACATTAACATACAATTCAATAACCATACCCGTTTGTCACCTTACAAGACAGCCAAAGCTCTGCATCACTACTTCCAAATTAAGTCCAGTAACATTTGTTTTACATCTCACTCACTGCAAAATTTACTTCAAAATGGCATAAGACCAAATATGTGTCAATCAAACAAGTTAAGTTATAGTGTAACAGTATCAAACTCTGGAAGCCATATCTAGATGGCATTTTCCCCCAAGTTACTGTTTACCCGCAATGCCTTTTATTAGAACCCAGTCTGTCACATGATCAAAATCCCCCTTGAATCCAGTGTCTTCTCAGCCATTTGGAAGCCACCAAACATCTCATCCATCCCAAAATCTGGACCAAAGTGTGACACCCCAACACTGACCCAGTAATCAAGGAACCTCAATCCTCACCACTGGCAACAGTGGGGGATGTACACACTGGGAGGATGACAAGTACACACACAGTAAAGTGCAATTTCCCTTAAGAGCACACAGAGAGGACAGTCAATCTGGAGTTGGATTTTCCCTCTTTCTCCAGATCCCCAGTAAGACTCCCCACTAGCACAGCTATAGAGTTGAGATCTCAGATGAGTGGTGAAGCCTAGACCTCCAGCACCCTCTCTGTCCAAACAGTGCTTCGTGTCCCCTGCCCAAGTAGCTGACACACGCCCACTTTGAGGTTTGATTTATACACAAACATACATGCACACACACCTGGGAAAGACTGGCACAAGTTTACTAGCTATGCACCCTTTTGCCCAGACTATAAGGTAGTTTGGACTGCCACCAGCCACTCCTTATCAGCTACTTTAAGGCCCTTAACAAAGGGTGCCTAATCTTACTGTGTAATTCTACTGTTAATACAAGTGGTAGTTTGACCAAGAGCAAGGCTATTAAGAGTGGCCTGCACAGTGTCACCAAATAGGTATGCAAGTATTCTAAGAGCTTAAATATCTTGAGACTGACCAGCCACAACTGAAAGGTTTAAATATATTTAATAATAATTAATAAAAGCAAAGAAAGTTCTCAGCAAACAATCATATTTACCTCAAGAGTTCAGAATCACAGGAAATATTTAAAACAACATTGCAGGACAATCTCAAATAAAGAAAGAGAATATCTAAGCTATACATCACTATATTCCCAACTGTATTTGAGAGAAATTACTGTACCCTAGACTTACTTACTCATAGTAAGGCAGATGTGGTGAGTGGATGTTCTTGTCAGGTCAAAGACAAAACACAAAATGCCAGGTCTCTCTCAGAGAGTTCCTAAATTAATATCTCAAATGTTACCACTGGGTTAGTTTGCAGGATGGCATCGCTTCTTGTCATCTGACTAGTTCCCAAGCTAAACCCCCATTTCTAGAAACGGTCAACCTTTAGCATCTGTTGTTGTCTTTTGGCTTTTCCCGGTTAGGGGTCACCACAACGGAACTCCGGTCCGCTAATGATTGGCAGCAGATTTTTACGTGCCGAGTTGCCGGCCCTGACGCACACCCTTCAATGAAGGTACGCCCATTCACGCATGTCTCCACACAGAAGACGCTCTGGCTGAGAATCGAACAGGACAACGTCTTACTGTGAGGCGACACGCTACCGCAGCACCACCACCGCAGTCTGTCAACCTTTAGCATCTACCTGTGAAAAATACATAGCCCTTAGATCTTTCAGCTACTGGAAGACATAAAACAATAAACCACTTACAAGACAATGCAGAAGGATCCCTAGTTTTAGGCATCCTCTCTCCTTGCTGCATTGAAACCATCTTTTATGGTGCCATTATAAAATAAAAAGAAGTTATGTACTCACCATAACATTCCATATGAGTAGTTGTACTTCATTTGTCTTTGACCTGTGGGTTACAGATCCGTACTGGATCCGAGCCGGCAACTTTTAGTAGCATCAGCTCCGAGCTCCAAACTCCTCCCCTTACCCATAATACACCTCCACTGCCTTCCATCCCCAGATCGAGTTTGCTAAACTTATACTGAGAACTCTACCTGAAAGATTTACTGGTGACCTATACTGCAGGCAGCCCATAGGCTCATCAAGCGCCAAGGTCCGGGGGAAGGATTGAGGGATGGTTGAAGACAAATGAAACACAACTACTCAGATGGAACATTATGGTGAGTACATAACTTCTTTATCTGAAGTAGTTTACTTCATTTGGTCTTCAACCTGTGGGACAGAGTCCCCAGCTACTAAAACTCCTGGGAGGCCCTCATGGAAGGATATTCCGGAGCACTGTGGAACCAAAGGATGCGCTCCTTCTGGAAGTCAAATCCAATTTCTAATAAGAAATAAATGTACGAGATGAGGACCAAGTAGCTGCAGAACAAATATCATCCAAAAACACTCTAGACCAAAAAGCTGCAGACGTAGCCATGGACCTAGTGGAATGAGCTTTCACCTGACCTGGAGGAGACATGCCTCTGTCCTTACAGACCTGTAGGATGCATTAAGAAATCCATCTAGCTATAGTGACTTTGAAGATAGTTTTCCCCAAAAAGGGTTTATAGAAGGATACAACCAATTGATCAGATTTACAGAAATGTTTTCTCCTGTGTAAACAGAATCATAACTGTCTATGAACATCCAACATGTGGAGTTTGGATTCCATCTTGTTAGTAAAATTAGGAAAACACACAGTCAAATTGATGGTCTGATTGATACTGGCTGGAGATGCTACCTTAGGAAGAAAGGATGGATTGGTTCGAAGGGAAACCCTACCTTTGTGAAAAATCATGAAAGGAATTTTGATGGACAAGGCCTGTAATTCTGAAACCCTTTTTGGAGAGGTAATAGCCACCAGAAAAGCTGTTTTCCAAGATAAAAATTTCAGATCTGCAGTAGCCGCAAGCTCAAAAGGTGAAGCGACCAAAGCTTAAAGAACCATATTAAGGTCCCACAGAGGAACAGATTCTTTGACCGGGGGGGGGGGTAACAAAAAGGTGCCTTTGATAAAGGCTTTACACAGTCTGGAAGAGGCTAAAGAGGCAGAATTTCACCAACATGAAAATGAAAAATATCAGCCAACTGAGCTTTGACAGTAAAAGAACTAGCTCCGTGTTGAAAAATATCAACTAGAAAATCAAGAATGGCAAAAAAGGAGTTTAGACCCTTTCACAGCTCCTATGAGAGGCCCAGAAAGAAAAATGTTTCCACTTGCTGCAATAAATCTTCCTGGTCGAAGACTTATGAGTAGATACCAAAACAGATCTAACTGAGGAGGATAGTCCGGGAGTCCTAGCAATCACAGGAAATGGAGCAGCGAAGCTGCGAGCGTCAGGCTGTCCAGACTCAGATGAGGCACCCCCGAAGGGTGTGAAATTAAATCTTGAATGGGATCTAGGACCCAAGGTGGAGCCAGAAGGTGAGACCAAAGGAAGGGAAACCATATCTGGCAAGGCCAAAATGAGGCATTGTGGATCACTGCTACCCGGTCGACAAGCTTTCTGTAGAAACCTTGGAATGAGAGTTATTGGCGGGTAAGCATACAAAAGACCAGGAGGCCAAGCATTAACTAGAGCATCTCTGGGGGACTCACTCAGCAGGGGGTTCAGAGCGAAAAACTTGCTGCACTTTGTGTTGGAAGGAGATGCGAAGAGATCGCAGCAAGGTTGACCCCACTCACTGAAGATCTGTTCTGCTACGGACAGATTCAGAGATCACTCATAAGGCATCAGAATGGTCCGACAGCCTGTCCGCTAGGATGTTGGACCGTCCCAGAATGAGAAAGCGACCAGTGGAGATTGCCCATTCCCACACTCTCATGGCCTCACGACAAAGGGGCAAGATCTGGTCCCTCCCTGTTTGTTGATATACCACACCACTGACATGTTGTCTGACTGAATAGCAATCGTCCCCAGAGGAAGAAAGGCATGAAGGGCCTGCAACGCTAGAAGGACCACCCTCATCTCTAGGACATTTATATGCAAGCTGGTCTCTATGGGGGAACACAGGCCTTGGACTGTCCTGCCAGAACAATGCTCCCCCACCCGAGTTGGGAGGCATCCGTGGTCACTGGTTTGGGCTGGGGCTGGAACAAAGGGTCGTCCCTCTAAAATGTCCAGAGAGCTCAACCATCATATGAGGGACAACCGATATGCAATTCAACTCAGTCAAGTCTATGTCAATGGCAGTTCCAACAGAGACCATTGTACAGCTAGAGTCCACTGTAGAATTCTCATGTGTAACCGAGCACACAGGAGAAGAGTTATGGTCACCACCATCGAGCCTAGGGCCCTCAACACCAATTCCGTTGTTGGAAGATGAGAACGGTTGATCAGGGAGACATGCATCCTCAGGTTTTGAACTCTCTTCTAGGTCAGGGATATTTTGCACTGAAGAGTATCTATCCTGGCACCAATGTAGTCTATCACCTGTACAGGATCTAGGAGAGATTTGGATGTGTTGATTGTGATCCCCAAATGCAGGGCAAGGGTCAGGAAATAATCCCTGGTTTGGGAAAGTAGATGCCTGGTGGGAGCAGTGAGGAGCCAGTCGTCCAGGTACGGATAAACCTGAATCCCCTGAAGCCTCAGGTGAGCCGCTACCACCATCACTTTGGTAAAGCACCCTGGGGGCTGTGCTGAGACCAAAGGGTAGGGCTCGAAATCAGTAATGATTGACTCCTAGCTGGAAGTGGAGGAACCTCCTGGAGCTTCTGTGCAATCTTATGTGATAGTAAGCATCCTGAAGGTCTAACAAGCACATCCAGTCGCTCTCTTGTAGGTACGGCATGATGGATTGTAATGTGACCATCCGGAACTTCTCTTTGGCAACTGACAGGTTCAGGTTAGAGAGGTCCAGAATGGGCCTCAAGTCCCCATTTTCTTTGGCAGCAAAAAAAACCTTGAGTAGAAGCCCAATCCGGACTGATCTGGGGGGAAGGTTATGATGGCTCGTTTTTCTAGCAGCTTGCCAATTTCCTGTGCTGTTGCATCCCTTTGCATGGGTGGTACGTCCGGGAAGTGTCTGGGAGATATGGGGGAACCCACAAAGGGGATAGCGTATCCTCTGGATATGATTTGAAGCACCCAGTGGTCCATTGTTATGGACTCCCATGCTGCTGGGTGCAAGGACAATCGTCCCCGTTGCTGCCCGGGTCTGTCCGAGAAAGGTTCTCAAAACCCAAAGTTCCGTGGACCCCCTCTGCCCCTGGGGGAAGAACAGCCCTGAGTGTCCCGGGAATACGGTGACTTCTGGAACCACATCTTCTTTTGCCCTCTCTGGTTCCAGGAAACCTTTGAGAATTAGAGAAGCGGATCCCGAAGGCAGACAGTGTCTTCTCATCCTCCTAATTCTGGACTAATGTCTCCTTGATGGTCTTACCGAAGAGTGTAGAGATGTCATAAGGGGCATTGGTAAACAACGCCTTGAAGGACTTGGAAAATTGACATAACCTGAGTCAGGCATTACGCCTCATGAACAAGTCGGACCCAGCCGTCCTAGCTGCTCCTTTCGAAGTATGGGAGAGGAGTTGCATGGACATGTTAGATACTGCTTTTAAAGTGACCATCCTCGCAGAGAACGAAGCCTTGTCCTCCTGCGACATGGACTTGGGGGGGGGGGACTTCTCCAGCTCCTTTACTAGGTCACGTTGGAGTCTGGTGACATAGGTCAAGTAGTTCAGTTCCCTAATCAAAAAGGTAGCTGAAGCGTACACCTGCTTCCCTAGGTGGTCCATTATCTGCGACCCTCTGTAAGAAGGGTGGACTGAGGAACTCTCCTGGGCAAGTTTCTTCTTAGTGGCTGTTGCTACCACCATGGCGGCCATGGGGGAGCCCTTATTCCAAGATGGTCTATCTATGGGGGGGGGCTTAGGATTTTCTCAGGTCACTTTGGGATAGGTTCCATAGTGTCTGGTTCCTTCCATGCCCGCGAGGTGGCCAGATCCACCAAAGGATCCACGGGTGGGGACATGCAGGAAGTAGATGGGCCCGTGCCGAAAGCCTCCAGGAACACAGACTCATCAGTAGAAGGATTGGAGGCAGACCAACCTCCCTGCTGGCGCAGGATCTCCACGATGTCTCCAAAGGAGACATCCTTGGGAGGCGACCATGGTGAACCCTCTCCATCATCTAAGTCCGTGTCCTCAGTGAGGGACTCAGGGGAGTCCAAGTGCCTCCTCTTGCATGTCTGTTTGCGAGGCACATCTCCGGTGGGGCTCTCCGGGGGGTGCTCGCAAGCCATTTGTTTGTCTGGGAGAACTGTCTGGGAATCTTCAAGCATGGGCTGTTCCTCTGGTAAGGCAATGGGGACCGTAGACAGAGCAGAGGAGGTCTGGGAGGAGTCAAAGTGGGCGGTCAGGGGTCTCAATCTGACGGAGAGAATCCTTTCTACCATACTGAACGTCAAAGGAGAGCGAAACTCCTGGGAAACCAATAAGGAGGTCGGTCTCCCGGGTCCGACACGAGAATTGGAGCTGGGTCCGAGGTGGACGGGGCTCCGAGGAAGGGAACCTGGCCCGACAAAGTCGGAGCCGATGAAAAAGGTTCCACTCCATTGGATTTGACACCCAAACTCCAGCTCCAAGAGCAGCTCGGATCCGAACTGGTCAGATCCGAAATGTTCCAGGCAGCTGTCAGCTTCGAGGAAGCAGGTATCGTCTGCATCAACCCCCTGACCAAAGCCAACCTCGGATCAGAGTACTCTGAACCCAAAGGTCGGACTGGAGAAGGAGAAATGGGCTGAAAGAAGGGAAGCGAGCTCCCCCCCTCCAGAGGGAGGGGGGCTGGCAAGACCCCCATCTGGATCTGTGTACGGATAAATCACCTCATCTTATCCAAATCCATATCTGACAAGGAGTGGGTGGACCGTGATGAGGCCACCAACTCCAAACTGGCGGGTCGGGGCACCGAGGCCCGAGAGGCTGATGTGTCACCTCCAGCTCTGGGGAGAACCTCGGAGATCGAAGCCGAGGGGAGTCACGGATCCATGGTGTCTTACTCGGAGAAGCGAGACCTGGGGACTTCTTCCTCTTTTCCCTCATCTTCGACTCTCTTTCATTCTCTCTACCTCTCTCCTGCTCCGCTACCACAGGCTTTGGTAAGGAGGTTCAGTTCCAGCCTGGGAGGGAGCAGAAGCCAGAGGAAGAGAAGAGGGAGAGGCGGCCATAGCAGCCGCTGTGGCCAAAGCCGGAGATGAGGAAACAGAGTCGGAAGGAGAAAGAAGACCTTTGAGGGCCAACCTGGCCTTCCTATCCTTTAGGAAGTAGGGGTTGAAGTCCGCACAAATACTACAATCCATATTTGGGTGGGCCACACCCAAGCACAAAACACACAGAGTGTGGCCATCCACTAGTGATAACTTATGGCCAGACTCTGTGCAGTGCTTGAAAACAAGCTTTTCAGTCATCCTAAATACTAGAAAGATAGCCTTCGAAAAAAGACAGGTAAGTTCTTTCTAATTAAAGACAAACACACACAGACACACACACACACACACACACACACACACACACACACACACACACACACACACACACACACACACACACACCACACTCTTCTATAGAAAACACTGAGGGGGAGGGGAAGCTAATACCTATACCACAAGAACAAACTACACTAACTAACCTAAAAAACACTAACATTCGAGATGCACCAAGCGAGGGGAGGAGAAAGGGGACCTATACGAACACTAACTGAGAGAAATCTAGAAAAATTGTTACTCACAAAAGGTTTTAAACCTACTGACTAGTTGGAGCTCAGAAGACACGATGCTGAAGCAATTCATGGCAAACGAGAGCTGGGGATGGAAGGCAGTGGAGGTGTATTATGGGTAAGGGGAGGAGTTTGGAGCTCGGAGCTGATGCTAGTAAAAGTTGCCGGCTCAGATCTGATATGGATCCATAATCCACAGGTTGAAGACCAAATGAAGTAAACTACTTCAGATCTTAATTTCAACTATTTTTCTGAAGTTTTGCAAGTTAACCTTCTATGTTCCAGTTCCCACTGTTAAAATATATACATTTACACAGTTAGAATAGTTTATACACATTTCTGTTCTTTCCCAGTAGGGTACACTGTGGATACATCTTTAAGCTCAGAACTGTACAAACCCTTTTCACGCACACGTCTGTACCAGCAGTTTGATATACACATATCATACAGTTCTAATACATTTGTTACACAAGAATATGAATCATGTTGACATTCACAACTGACATAGAATTATTTACAAAATTCCAGTTAGCTGGGCTGGCAGTACCTCCTTTTGTCACACCAAGGACTAACTAGATAAATAAACACCCAATTCTATGCTATACCATCACTCAAAAAAACTTAAAGAAGGTTGTGTCCTCTCAGCTTAAACAGTGTTCAAAGAGTTTAGTTTTCTCACTGGAAAGGAGTTTGAATTCTTTAAAGGTGACAGCACAACAGCACATCTTTTCTACTCTAACAAACTATACAAAGTCATCAGAATCAGACCAAATTTCTGTTGTCTTATTTATAGATTTACCCCCTCGTTGGTCAGGTCAGAACATAAGCTAATCACCCTTAACATCCACATCCCACCCCCACCCCCCAGTAAGGAAACCTCCATAAAAAACTTCTCCAAAGTCAACTTCATGCTACTCAAGTCAGAAGTTACAAACTTCATGACACCCATGCAGACGAGAACTAAAAGTTCGACTGCTGAGTCCTACACTAAGGCACTGTACGAGCACATCCACTCATGCATGAATTGTGTGATCCCAAATAGAACCAAGATGCTCTCCTCCAAAAAAAGGAAGCCAATCTGGTGGTCCCTTGTCATAAACAAACTTTACAACAAAAGGAAGAAACTGTTGCAGAAAAGAGGAAAATCCCAGGATGTAAAAAACTCCCTTACCAGCCTCAGTAAGAAGCTGAGATCCCACATAAAATCCTCCAAAGCTAGTTACGAAAATAAAATTGCCAAATATTCCAAAGACAACCACAAGGCATTCTATAACTATGTCAAGAATCTAAATGGCAATGCTCAGATCTGCTCTGAGCTACAACAGAATGGCATTAAGTATTCTGATCCCAAGAATATTGCCAATATCCTGGCAGATCGATTCAGTGCCAAATTCACCCCCCTCCCACCCCCTAAATGGCCCATCTCAATACCGGAAGATTGCCAAATTCTGGTAAACGGCCACACAGGTAAAAAAACACACTCTCCAAAGCTAAGAATACAGCATCCATGGGACCAGATGACATCCCGGGCTATGAACTACAAAATGAACTGGCACCTCACCTAAGTGTCATGTTTAATCATACCCTCACCTCAGGCTTCATGCCCAGTGAGTGGTGCACAGCTACAGTTATCCCACTCCACAAGGGGGGATCCACCTTAGATCCCGGGAACTCCTGCCCCATCAGTCTGACGAGCCTGATCTGCAAGACCATGGAAAGTATTATCATGGAACTTATAAACAAAGAAATTGGCAAACTTAAAACACTGGACCCCACCCACTTTGGGTTCGTGAAGGGCCGATCTTGTCTCCTGAACCTGACTGACTTCTTCAAATCAGTCTCCAGAGCCGTGGACGAAGGTAAGGCAGTCCACACAGCCTATCTGGACCTTGCCAAGGCCTTTGACACCATCCCCCACTCTAGAATCATAGATAAACTTACTGAGCTGGGCATTAATTCCTATGTCACTCGATGGGTTGCCAACTGGTTTACTGACAGAACCCACACTGTAAATGTAGCCGACTCCAAATCCAGCACCAGACAAGTGACAAGTGGAGTACCTCAGGGTTCAGTCCTGGGACCTCTCTTGTTTGGCATCTACTTCTCTGAAGTACAGGCCAACACTAAGGGACTCTGGCTAACAAAGTTCGCAAAGCAAATGACTGCAAACTGGGAGCCATTATTGGATCCCCAAATTATGTCAATACTCTAACAAAAGGGCCTTACAGAAACAGATGCTTGGTGCCAGAGCCATGGGCTCAAGCTCAATGCCAAGAAATGTATAGTTATCCCCTTGGGGAAAAAACATGTACCCGTGAATTACCACATAGGTGGCAGTACACTAAACACCGAAAGTGTGATAAGAGACTTAGGGACACAGGTGGACAGTGGTCTCACCTTCAATAACCACATCGCCACAACAGTCACGAAATCCTTCTATTTGGCACACCTCATCACTAAGGGCTTTTCATCCAGAAAAAAGGAGGTCATTGTCCCACTCTTCTCATCCCTCATTAGACCCATTATAGAATACAAC
The DNA here is from genome assembly GCF_019279795.1 of Protopterus annectens. Classification (NCBI taxonomy): domain Eukaryota; kingdom Metazoa; phylum Chordata; order Ceratodontiformes; family Protopteridae; genus Protopterus; species Protopterus annectens. The sequence continues at coordinate 16,034,012 of NC_056748.1, forward strand.
ACCCCATTTGGTATGTACCTCTCAAGACATCTGCAACAACTGGAAAGGCCGCAGAAATACCTCACTAAAAGAATCATAGGCCTAAAGCAGATGCCCTATGCTGACAGCCTTAAAAAAACTCCAGCTATACTCTGTCGCATATCGTCTACTCCAAGGCGATCTCTGCTTAACATACAAGGCCATGTCAAACCCAGAGTTGCTGGATATGCTACACTTAAAGAAATCCAAATGCCTTAGAGCTACACACTCCAGGGATCTAAACCTTGTCATCAGAATAAACAAAACATGCTGGAGGGATAGGTTCCTGACCCATAGACTCCCCAGACTCTGGAATAGACTGCCCATGCATGTCAAGTAGAGCATCTCTTTGGCTTTCTTCAAAAGGAACCTTGATGACTGGATGGGAGAAAGGAAATTCACCCTAGGGATCATGTCAGTTGCCCTGCTAGAGAGAGGTCCGGGGAAGTAAATAGTGTGGGAACAAACAGCCAGGGAATTGTTATGGCTAGGCTTGTATAGGCCCTAGGGCCGATAGCCTAGTACCAACCTATGAACTTATGAACAAAGGCTACTCTCCAGACAGAAGCCACATGGCATGTCCCACAATATTATCAAATGATTTTCAAACTCTGTTGACTGAAGTTGTTGAGCTATGGTCAAGTAGCTGTTGCTTCAAGACCTCACAATTTCATAGAGTCCCCTGGGGTTCCATCTTGTGGCATCTATTGTTTGCCAACTTTATTAACACTATTGCTCTCAGCCTGGTCATTAGCAGTATGAAGCTGTAATTCAATTTTCAGACAAATCGATCAGGTCTATTGAAGTAAGCTAATGCATGCCTTTCTGCTATTAAATGAACAAACATTATGTACTTGTCATAATAAAAGAAATTAAGATAAGCAGATCTACCTTCATTGAACAGCAGGACTAATGCTGCCAGGCATCAAGACAGCTAAACTGCTAAAACTTTATTCATAGGTTCATACTCGGCTATCTGCCCTAGGGCATTTATAAGCCTAGCCACAGTGTGTGTGGCTTTCACCACCCCATAGGATGAGAATACTATACCCATTAGTTTGATGTGCCTCTGTCCAGCAGTGATACAGAGATGATTCCCGGGGTAAACCTACGATCTCCCATCCACTCGTCAAGATTTCTCTTGAACAGAGTCAGTGAGGGGCTCTGCCTCACATGGACTGGGATTCTGTTCCATAGTGTAGGGAGTCTCTGGGTGATGAATCTGTCCCTCCAGCACATCCTATTTATATCCGTGTTGAGGTTTAAGTCTCTTGCTCTCGTGGCTCTGGTGGATTTGGATATTTTGAGGTGGAGCATGTCCATTAATTCCAGGTTGGACATGGCCTTGTATGTCAGGCACAGATCACCTCTGAGCAGACGGTATGCGACTGAATAGAGCTGGAGTTTCTTCAGTCGGGCATCGTATGACATATGTTTGAGCCCCTTTATCCTTTTGGTGAGGAACTTTTGGGGTCTTTCCAACTGCTGCAGGTGTCGGGTAAGGTACATTCGAATGGGCGTTGTACTCAATCATTGGTCTGATAAGTGAAGAGTACAGGGTACAATGACCTCTCCTGATCTGGATGTGAATCCTTCATGATCAGGTGGGCAATGTTGAAGGTCTTCCTAACCACTTTGGCAATGTGAGTGTCAAAAGAGAGGTTACTGTCAACTTGGGTCCCCAGGTCCCTGATAACTTCTTCCGTGTTTAATGGATTACCACCTATGTGGTAATTAGGGGTTACCTTGTTTTTCCCAAAGGGTATGACTATACATTTTTTGGCATTTAGCTGAAGGCCATGGCTCTGGCACCAGTTATCCATTTCTATGAGACCTCTCTGGAGGATGTCTGTGTCTGATGGAGTGTCAATTATGGTGCCCAGTTTGCAGTCATCTGCAAATTTTGTCAGCCACAATCCCCCTATGTTTGCCTGCACTTCAGAAAAATAAATGCCAAACAAGAGGGGGCCCAGGACTGAGCCCTGTGGGACACCACTCGTGACCGGCTTAGAGTCTCACATGGCACCAGCAACTCTAACCCTGTGTGTTCTGTCCTTGAGCCAGTTTGCAACCCATCTTGTGACATATGGGTTTACATCTAAGCTGGTGAGCTTTTCTATGATGCCCGAGTGGGGTATTGTGTCGAACGTTTTTGCTAGGTCAAGGTAGGCTGTGTGAACTGCCTTACCCTCATCAATGGCCTTAGTGACTGTTTCGAAAAAGTCGACCAAGTTCAAGAGGCAGGATCTGCCCTTGACAAAGCCAAATTGGGTAGGATCCAGTGTCTGTAGGTCCCCAATGTCTTTATTTATGAGTTCCATTATGATCCTCTCCATAGCTTTGCAGACAAGGCTCGTCAAGCTTATGGGGCGGTAATTTCCAGGGTCCGTAGAAGCACCGCCTTTGTGGAGTGGGACCACAGTTGCCGTCGCCATTCTTTGGGTACGTATCCTGTAGTAAGGCTAAGATTAAACAGCAGCCTTATGTGTGGGTTTAGTTCCTCATTGAGTTCGTGTAGCACACAGCCGGGGACACCGTCCGGTCCCATTGATGCTGTGTTTTTGCTTTAGAGAGAGCAGCTCTCACCTGGGCATCTGAGATGTTTGGGAGGCTAGACTCTGGTGGGATAGATATTTCTCCTTTGGGGGGGAAAGGAGGGTAGAAATTTACACTGAACCTGTCTGCCAGTATGTTGGCAATGTCTGTGGGTTCAGTGATTTTTTTTATCATTTTGGACTAATTCTGAGCATATCTGGGAGTTTCCACCCAGGTTTCTAACATAGCTAAAGAAGGCTTTATGATTGTCTTTTGTGTCATTAGCGATTTTTCTCTCAAAGTTGGCCTTGGATGATTTTATGAGTGATCGTAGTTTTTTGCTAGTATTGATCAGAGATGCCTTCCCTTTTAGGGATTTTGCTCTGTCATGTAGTAGCTTTCTCCTCTTATTGTAGAGTTTGTTTATGGCTGGGGTCCACCAGACCGGGTGCCTGCCTTTGGTGGAAAGGGTCTTGATTTTATTAGGGATTGCTTGATCCATACATTCCTGGAGGTGCTCGTAGAAGGCATTTTAACGGTTTCAGCAGCGTGGGTTGTGGTTTCCACTGGCTCGGGGGCCTTGAAGGATACCACTCCAGTCTTAAGAAGTGTGAAGTTTGCTTTTGAGAAGTTCTTCATTGTGGTCTTTTTTGCTGGGGGTGGGGGCGGGATGTGGATCTCCAGTGAGATTAATTTATGGTCTGATCTCACCAATGAGGGATATACTTCCGGTGTGGAGCATTTTGTCCCCATGTTTGTGATGATCAGGTCTAGTATATTTTCTCCTCTTGTGGGAATGGTGACTAGTTGTTCCATAGCATTTGAGTTTATGAACTCAAGGAACCTTTGGGCTAGGGTGTTGGGGCTTGAGTAATGTTCCCAGTCTATGTTTGGGTAGTTGAAGTCACCCAATATGATGGTGTTTGGAGAGACATTCATACTCTCCAGTGTCTTCAGGAAGGCTGTGTGGGTTTCCTGAGTTTGAGAAGGTGGTCTGTAGCATGTTACAAACTGTAGGGCAGTTTTACCTATGGTTAATTGCACCTGGATGGTCTCCGATGCTTATGCGTTGCCACTAACCTGGAGGTGTGGGTATCCTTTATGAATATGGATACTCCCCCTCCTTTTGTGGTTCAGTCTGGATTTTGGGGCCGAAACGCATGATATGAGGTATAACCTGATAGTGCTGGGGTGCTCTCAGGAGCCTTGAACCAGGTTTCAGTCACAGCACAGACATCGATGTTCTCCATACTGAGGAGGGCTTCGAGGGCGTGCATCTTGAGCTTTAGACTTCTGGCATTGAGCAGTATTACCCTTAGTTTTTCTCCATTTTTGTTTTCTAGGGAGGTAGGTTTATCATTTGAGCCTTGCCTAAAAAAGGCACTATGGGGGTGGCAAGAGCCTTTGCCAATATCCGGAAGCCCAGGGGTGACAGGTGCAAGCCGTCCCCTGCGAAGCAGCATGGCTTGTCAAGCATGTCATCCCAGGCAGACAGACATTGGATCCCCTTAGAATGACACCAGTAATTAAGCCAATTATTAAAGCTGACCATTTTGTCTCTGTATTGTGGCATCATTCTTGGTGAGGGTAGGATACTGCTCAGGGTCAGGGTCATACCGGCCTGGGCTACATAATCTGAGAGCTCCTCTATGTCTCTTTTCATGTAGTCCAGGGAGGTACGTCTCAGGTCGTTCACACCGGCATGGTCAATGACTGAGTCATACTTGTACTTGTTGTGGAGTGACCTGAGTGCTTGTGTTATGTGGCGGATTTTAGCGCCTGACAGGCAGCTTACTGTGATCTTTTCCTTGTTCAGTCTGGTGAGTGGGACGTCAGTGTGTCTGACTATGGAGTCACCTATAACAAGTGTGTTTGGCCTTAAGGGCTGTGACTGTTTAGCACACTGACTTTGAGAACTATGTGTTGCATGTCTTATGTCTTGAGGTGGCAGTTGCTTGGGTGTCTGCTTTGGAGGCCTCTGTAATTTTGGTAGATTTTTGATCAGTGCCTTCGAGTATGTTTTTGTGTGTTTATGTGTTTGTTTTGCAGTTGTGAGCCTCAGCCCCAGTTTGGCTATATAGTTGCATCTCTCACATGTATTTGTGTTTTGTGGGAGAAGGAGTGGGTTGTCTGTGTACATGAGGCAATTGTAACATTGCCTCAAGATGCCCAGATTCACCAGCTGAACAGGAGAGGACGCTAGCAACTGACCCTTCGACATGCTAGAAAAAGTGAAAAAGTTTGCTGTGTAACTGAGTCAGAAGGGACCTATAGGGAAATAGGTACTCAAGGGGATTCTAGACTAATGTAGTACTTTGTTTAGTATACAAGTACTTTACCTATATAAAAATGCTTTAGGAGCAAGTGCTGAGCTTTTGAGATAGAGAATAGACTGTTTAGATTGCAAGTAGAGAAGTTCTAAGGGAAAAATTGAAGAGCAGACTTTACGGAGCCAGAAATAGTTTAACCTTGTTTAACCAGCGCTGCCCGATGGTGCTCTATGGGCAACTCCGCGCTAAATCACGCAAAAGCTCGCTAAAGCGGGCCTTATAGCAGGGGGCTGAAAAGAGCCAGGAATTGACCCAAAACGGCCAATAGACTACAAGTTTCTGGCTGGAACCACTGCTCTAGGGACAAATAGGCTGCTCAGTGCTCCCCACTCCCACTGGTGAACAAAGAAGCTTCCCTTTATCCAAATGCTACATGGAACCTTCTCTAGATGTTGGGGTGCAGCACAAAATGGATAAAATAATCACAAATCACTAGACCTAGTCAGCAAGAGGCTGGGAAAGTAGGTTGGGTAATCTAAAAGGGATAGACTTGCTCTTCAGAGAGTACAGTTGTACAAATACACTTACCATAACAGTAGATGTCTGAATGATCATGGTTGCAGTAGTTTTAGCTATATGGGTTATATTCTGCCAAGGATGTAAGAGGCTTTCCAGCTTTCAAAGCTTCAGTGCAACTTCCATGCGCTCAAACTGTTAGACCGCTCAAGCTTAGCTACCTAAAAACACTGGTTTAAGCGTCAAGCCCTTCACACCTTACATGCAACCGAGAGAGGGAGGCTGAGCCCTGAAAGGACATAGCTAGGAGCATAAAATATATACACACCGTATGTTCATCATATCGATCACTGTTGCAGTAGCCTTAGTTATAAGGGTAGATGCCCCTAGCTTACTAAATTTGGGAGGAGGAAGGGGAAAGGTCCAAGAGCCCGTTTAGTATGGTCCTAGCAAGCCTGATCTAGAGCTAGAGAAGGAATCAAACTTGTAGTAGTTTGTAAAAAGTATGTATAAAAAGTATGTACAGAGGAGCAAGTTGCTACTTCTAGAATGCAACCCTTTCCAAAAAGCCAAGGCTCTGGCAAAGTGGGCCATGACCCTGCCTAGAATAGTTTTGCTGTGGTAAAAATAACAAAAGGTAATAGCCTGGGGACAACCATTTGAAAATAATGTGTTTTGACCTAAGTTATTGTTTCTTACCTTTACAAGAAAAGAAGAACTTGGACTTCTGGTATGGTTCAGTATGAGTAGACAGCAATTTCATAGAGCTCCACTTCACTGTGATCTTTAGGAAAAGGTTATACTTTGCTGGATATTTCAATATCAGTAGTTGGAGGGAACACAAGATGATCATTAATGACAAGAACAGTGCCCAAAAAAAAGTAGGTAGAAGGAGACAGCAAGTATGAGTGGTGTAAAGATGACAACAGGGGAAGGGTTGTTAGGAGATAAGTTTACACTCAAAGTAATTTGCAGCGCTAAAAGAAATCTGAGCAGAGCTAAAAGATGTTAAAAAAACCTTAGTGTACAATATCACGGTACAAGAAAAAAAGGCTGGCAATGTGATAGGACTGAATGAGCACAATGCATTTATACAAGATCTACTAGTGGAAAATGAAGAACTAAAAGCACAGGTAGATGCGGCCGAGGCCAGAATAGATTGTTTAGAAGTCAAAGCAGTAGATCTTGAAAAATGGGGCAAGGTAAAAGAATATAAAATTATCAAGCGTGCCAGAAATTTTTGAGGGAACTGACTGTGTAAAGGTCATGAATCAGCTGTTAGAGAAGTGAGCAAGGATCTCTGTGGATGAAATCTTAATTGAGAGAGCACATCGTACTGCAAGGTGCTCTGAGCGAAATCTGTGCAAGAGAGCTACACCAATAATTATTAGACTGCAGTTATTTGAATTAAAAGAAGGACTGTTGAAAGAGTTGTGGCAGCCAGGAAAACGATTAAAGGTTGGGGACTCAATTGTTTTTGTTAAACATGAGTACTTTTTGAAACAAGAACCAGAAGGTTTGAAACAAGAACCAGAAGTAATGTGATTGTGTCATTAGTGTGCATAAGGAGAAGAGGAGCTGCTAGAGATTGCTGTACCCGGCCACAGTAAGGACTCATGCACAAGGATCATCAAGATCATTCGACAATCCAGCAGAGGCACTGGAGTTTAAACACAGGCTTCTCAATCTGAAGATCAATGATGGGAAAAATGTGACTCGAGAAAAAATCTGAAGCAAGACAGGATTGATAGTGTCAAAGGCCTGCAGAGAACAGAAAATGACTAAGTTCTGCTATTTTAGAGACAGAAGAAGCTTAGAAAGCGAGTAGTTAAAACTCAAGAGGAGAGACTGAAAGAGCAATGGAGGGTGTAGGATTCATCCTATGGTGAGTGATCACTGCTCCACAAAAGAAAAGATGTGAGACACAAGACAAAGGAAATGACAGGAAGACAATATAAGGGATTGTATGACAACAGCCATACCAGGACCTTTTGAGGTATATTCTTTTGTTCTGCTGTGCTCCTCTGTGTGGTTCTAGAATAGCATCCTGAACTACAGAACAGACACTTACCATTCATGTGGGTAAGAATAAGGGACTGGTTGATTCAGGAGGTACTGGTGCGAGTGTATAACCTGATCAATTTGAAAATATACAGTGGACATTGTGATTTATAAGAAGAAATGGGAAAATCTGAGATCATCAAAATAAGTTCATGGAATGTGATTGAGCTTGGAGCTAGGACTGTAGGAATAAAAGGGACAGAGGGTTAAATTCTGTAAGAGGATCTAAAGGCCAGGTGATAGTACTACAGAAAAAAACTCTTGAGTAATGTAGCCCATAAAATGTTAACAGGAAAACAATATAACATAGTAGCAAGTTCAGTCTGGGGGAATAAAAAAAAGGAGAGGGGAAACAATACTATTCAGGAAAACAAGATTGTTAGAAACAGAGGGTAAGATAAAAGATAAGAAGGGTAGGATGGCAAGGGGTGAAGGAAATATTAAAGGGAATTAAGATTACAACACTGGCATTATATATCCCACTAGGAACAGGGATCAGGTTATTGAGAAACATCATGGAAGAGATGAACAGGTTTCAGGAAGGGATTGTAGCATACATAGGGGACTGGAATATTACAGTAAGAGGGAATGAAAAAGATAAAGGACCTGGAAGTAAAAAGTCATGAAAGAAAGAAGACATTTAGGGGAGCATTTGAAATCAGTAGGGATGTATGATGTTTGGCATCTAAAGAGAAGAAAGTGAAGTCTATATACCTTTCACTCTGCTAGACAGAACACATGGGCTAGACTGGGCGGGGGGTATACGTCAGCAGAACATTCACATAGGGTACTTGGGGCAAAAATTGACATGCTCCTTTACCCGGATCATGTGGTAGTGAGTATTAAGCTGTTAAAGAGGAAGGAGGTTGACCTGGAAAGGCTATGGAGACTACCCGCGACTTGGTTAGAAAAGAAAAATGACAAAGACTGGTTAGCAAATTTAATGAGCAAGAACTGAAGTAGGACAGAAATGCAAGCAGTGATGAATGGGGCAGTATAAAAGGGAAAATAAGAGAGAGGATACAAGAAAAGGTAAGAGGGGAAAGGTAAGAAAGACAGGAACAGAAAGGACAGGGGTAGGGAACAGGAACATAAGGGACTGAATGACAGAGCAGTTGCACATTCAGAAATAAAAGAGAAAAGGGTATAAATTTTTTAGAGACAGGGAAAGAAAATTAAAACAAAAAAATGCAGAAAATGGAGGATGACAGAGTCTGGGATATGAAAACAGCAGTAGAAATTAGAAGTTATGTACTCACCATAACGTTCCATCTGAGTAGGTGACTTCATTCGGATGCAACCTGTGGGTATCGGATCCGACCTCGGATCCGAGCCGGCAATTCAAAAGCTTAGGCTCCGAGCTCCTAGCTCCTCCCTCTTACCCATAACCCCTTGCCAAGCCCTGACTGACCTCAGATTGAGTTTGCCTCAAAATACTGACTACAGTACACGAAAAACAGCATAAATACTCGCTCTATAAAGGTCAGGGGGATGGAGGATGGTTGCATCCGAATGAAGTCACCTACTCAGATGGAACGTTATGGTGAGTACATAACTTCTAAATCTGAAGTAGGCAGACTTCATTCGTCTGCAACCTGTGGGACAGAGTCCCCAGCTACCTGAATCTTGGGCGTCATGGAAGGATGTTTCGAGCACCGCTGAGCCAAAGGATGCTCTTCCTCTAGAAACAACATCCACCTTATAATGAGAAATAAAAGTATGAGGCGAGGCCCAAGTAGCTGCGCAGATATCATCCAATTATACACGGGACTTAAAGGCTGGCGTAGAAACTGCCCTAGTAGAATGAGCCGTAACCCTCTGAGGAGCAGGTCTACCTGAAGTGTCATATGCCTGCAGAATACAATTAGCAATCCACTTAGATAGTGTGACTTTAGATACTGCTTTACCCAGGGCAAATTTAGCAAAGGAGGCTAACAGCTGATATGATTTCCTGTGACCAGCTGTTCTGTGAATATAAAACGTAATTGTCTATGAACATCCAAGGAATGCAATTTGTATTCTCCTTTGTTTGAGTACTTGGGAAAAACACAGGTAAATTGATTGATTGGTTAATATTAGATTCAGAAGAGACCTTGGAAGAAAAGATGGATTGGTCCTGAGGCACACCCTATCAGGGAAGAAAGAAAGGTAAGGCGGCTTGACGCATAGAGCCTGAAGCTCAGACACTCTTCTGGCTGAAGTGATAGCTACCAAGAAGGCCGTCTTCCAGGAAAGGTACTTTAGATCTGTAGAAGCTGCAGGCTCGAAGGGAGGAGCAGTAAGGGCTTGCAGAACTAAAGACAAGTCCCAAGGTGGTACAACCTCCTTGACTGGAGGCCTCAACAAAAAAATCCCTTTGAGAAATGTTTTGCATAATTTAGCGTCATGAGGAGCTGTCTCATGACCAATGTGATAATGCGAGATAGCTGCCAATTGTACCTTAATCGTGGAAGAACTTGCCCCTTGATGAAAGAGGTCTGTTAAAAAATCCAGCACCGCTGACATAGGTGCCGAGAAAGGATCCAAAGTTCTCTGTACCACCCAAATAGAGAATCTCTTCCATTTACTCTGATAAACCTGTCTGGTGGAAGGTTTATGAGCTGCCACTAAGATGGCCTTGACCGGTGATGAGATACCGGGAGTCCTAATCAAGGATGGAACTGGAGCAGCCAAGCTGTCAACTTCAGGGTGCGCAGATTGGGAACCGAAATTCCCAGAGGGTGGGAGATGAGATCCGGAATTGGATCCAGAATCCAGGGTGGATTGATTTTGTGAGACCATACGAAGGGGAACCAGGGTTGACGAGGCCAGAACGGGGCAATGAGAATCATTCTGCTCCCCAAACTGTTGGCTTTCTGCAGAAGCCTCTGCATCAGAGGAAGTGGAGGGTAGGCATAAAGGAGACCGGGAGGCCAAGCATGCACCAGAGCATCTCGGGAATTCCCCTGGTGGGGGAAGCAGAGTGAAGAAATTGTCGCATTTGGCGTTCGAGGGAGAGGCAAAAAGATCGCAACAGGGTTGCCCCCAGACGGCAAAAATCTTCTTCGCTACTTGAGGATTGAGAGACCACTCGTGTGGAGAAAGAATGGTGCGACTGAGCTTGTCCGCAAGGATGTTGGACTTTCCCGGAATGTGCGTTGCTACCAGAAAGCGTTTGGAGGAAATTGCCCATTCCCAGACTCTCATGGCCTCTCGACAAAGGGGGTAAGACCTGGTTCCTCCCTGTTTGTTGATATACCAGACTACCAACATGTTGTCTGTCTGAATCGCAATAGTCCCTGAAGGAAGAACGTGGTGAAGTGCTTGCAACGCTAGGAGCACCGCCCTCATTTCCAGGACATTTATATGCAATGACGTCTCTGTGGGATTCCACGTGCCTTGGACAATCTTTCCCGCAGAATGCCCCCACCCGAGGCAAGAAGCGTCCGTGGTCACTGTGGCTCGGGAAAATGCAGCACAAAAAGGTCTCCCTGCCAGGGGCTCCGGAGAAAGAAGCCACCAAAGAAGGGAGTCCCTGCACGCCTTGCTGACCGCAATCGGAGCGTTGAGAGAGGAACAAAGAGGGGACCACTGAACCTGAAGGGTCCATTGAAGAACCGGATGCGTAAGCGAGCATGAATGAGAAGCGGAATAGCTGCCGTCATAGAACCTAGGGCCCTCAGGACCGAAGCTGCAGTTGGAGATGGTTGCAGGACCGCTGTCACATGACACTTCAGGTTGGCAATTCTGTCTGGAGTGAGGAAGGCACGCATTGATCTGGTGTTTAGTCTTCCTCCTATGAAATCTATAACTTGTGTGGGGTGCAGTAAAGATTTTTCCCAGTTGATCGTGATGCCCAGCCTTGGGGCTAGTTGAAGAAAGTAGTCCCTGGCTGAGCACAGAAGATGCCTTGATGATGCCGTCAGGAGCCAGTCGTCCAGGTACGGAAAGACCTGTAATCCCTGGAGCCTCAGGTGGGCCGCTACCACCGCTAGCACCTTGGTGAACACCCTGGGGGCTGAGGTGAGACCAAAGGGGAGGACCCTGAACTGATAATGACTGGCTCCCAGCCGGGCGAAGAAACCTCCTGGATCGTCTGTCCATACGAATGTGGTAGTACGCGTCCTTGAGGTCGATGGAGCACATCCAGTCGTTCTCCCTCAAGAGGGGAAGTATAGATTGGAGGGTGACCATCCGGAACTTTTGCTTGGTTACTGACAGGTTCAGCTGGGAAAGGTCTAAGATTGGTCTTAGGTCCCCCGTTTTCTTTGGCACCAAAAAGAACCTGGAGTAAAACCCTAATCCGGTTTGATCTAGGGGGACGCGCTGGATAGCTCTTTTTCCTAGCAGCTGTTCGATTTCGACAGCTGCCGCCTCCCTTTGGTCGGGTGGAACATCTGGGAGGCTGCGAGATTTGGGAACCTTGAATAGGGGAATTGAATAACCTCTGGATATCACACGAAGCACCCAACGGTCTGTTGTGATGGACTCCCAAGAAGTCAGGTGCCTCGAAAAACGCCCCCCGACTGCCTCCAGAGACGGACAGCCGGGCAACCCTTCAGGGCTGCTGCGTGGGTCTATCAGAGAAAGGTTCTCTGGACCCAAAGTTGCCAGGAGCCCCCCTGCCTCTAGGACGGCGACCTCCCCGTCCTCCTCTGCCACGGAAGGACTGGTTATCCGGAGCAGGTTGGGACTGCTGCGATTCACGGAACCACATCTTCTTCTGTCCCTTTTGGTTCTTAGAGAAGGACCTCTGGGGAGCTGAGAAGCGGACTCCGGCGGCAGACAGCGTCTTCCCGTCCTTTTCGCTCTGGACTAATGTTTCGCGAACAGTCTTGCCAAACAAGGCAGGACCATCGCAGGGGCATTCGAAGGTCGCCTTGAAGGGCTCTGCAAAATCACAGTGGCGGAGCCAGGCCTGTCGCCTCATGACTAGGCCTGCTCCGCTGGCTCTAGCGGCTCCCTCAGTAGCGTGAGAAAGCAGCCGCATAGATGTATTGGAAACTGATCTGAGAGTGGCCATTCGGGTGGAGTATACCTGTTTATCCTCACTCGACATGGACTCCGGGGGAGATGCAGCGTATTCTTTAATCAGATCCCGCTGCATCCTAATGACATGTGCCATGTAGTTCAGCGCTCTCAAAGAGAAGGTTGCTGAACTGAAAACTCGCTTCCCAATGCGATCCATCGAGCGGGACTCCTTGCCCGGAGGATGCATGGAGGGACTCTCCTGGGCCAATTCCCTCTTCGTGGCTGCAGCCATCACCATGGCATTTACTGGGGGGCCCTTGCTCCAGTGAGTGCGGTCCGCCGGAGGGGAAAGGATGCGGTCAGGACGCCTGGGTACAGGCTCAACGGTGTCCGGATCCTTCCACGCTCTGATGGATATAAGATCCACCAGAGGGTCAGCAGGAGGGGACACCCAAGAGGTAGAAGGGCCCGCCTCGAATGCCTCCAAGAACACAGACTCGTCCGAGGAAGCCTTGGGGGCAGACCACCCCCCCCTGATCCTTAACATCTCCATAATGTCTCCAAATGAGACGTCCTCAGGGGTGACCTTGGGAGCCTTCCCTTCATCCAAATCTGTGTCTTGTAACGGACTCGGGGAGTCCATGTGCCTCCTTGCACTTGCGCTTCCGAGGTACTTCATCGGGGGGGCTGTCCGAGGAGTACTCTTCAGCAGTTGGATGTTCCAAGGGAACCACTTGGGACATCGAGGCGGGCTGTCCCTGGGACCGGCTGGTGGGGGCCTGGCCCAACTGCAAGGGAGTGCGGGATGGAGCCGTGGCAGGGACCGGGGGTCCGGACGTCCTCAACAGTGCCCTTTCCACTACGTCGAAGGCCGAGGGGGAGCCAGCTTCTCTAAACCCCAAGAGCCGACCCCCACTCGGATCCGACGCACGGATCGGAGTCGGAGCCGAAACCGTCGGATCCGAGAGACCGGTGTGCTCCGACCTGGACGGAGCCGAAGACACACCAGCTCCCTCGGATCCGAGGCTCGGTCCTCGGCTCCGAGAGGTCGGGTCCGAAGTACCCGAAGCACTCAAGGGATGGGACGGATCCGAGGTGCGCCGACCTATCGGATCCGACCCACCCCCGGATCCAAGTCTGCCCGGCGCCGACAGCTCCGAACCCGTGGTATGGGTCGGAGAAGGAGCCAAAGGGGCGAAAAAAGGGGTCGAAGCCCCTCCCGGATGGGGGGGGGGCTAGGAGCACTCCCATTTGCATTTGGGCCTGGATGAATTTCCTCATCATCCGGTCCATATCAGCTTCACTCATGGAAAAAGTTGACCTGGTGGAGGCCACCGAAGCGGACCTAGAGAGCCGCCTCGGAGACCTCCTAGAAGGGCTAGCCTCCTCCTCCTCGGGTCCAGGAGAGAACCGAGGGGAGTGGAGCCGAGGAGGAGGAAAGCTAGAAGGCACAGGGGAGGCCCGCTTAGATGGAGGAGCCGAACTGGAAGTTTTGGCTCTCCGTTTGTGGTGCCTCTCCCTGTGCCTCTCCTTCTCTCTCTCCCTAGAGGACTCTTTCCCCTCCGGCAACTTAGAGGGAGGTTGAGTCCCAGCCGGAGGGGGAGAGCCCACAGCAACAGGTTGCTGAGTAGAAGGGGCAGAAGCCGAAGTGGTATCTGGAAGTATAAGACCCGCCAGCACCAGCTTCGACCTCCGCTCCCTCAAAGCCCGGGGGTTGAACCCTGCACAAATGGTACAACCAGATGACAGGTGTTCAACCCCCAAGCATTTAACGCACCGAGTGTGGCCATCCGCTGGGGACAGCTTATGGCCACACTCGGTACATTTAGAGAAAACAGCCTTATGGGCTTCAGACATTATAAACCCTGAAGGCCTAACACAACACACACACACACCAAACTACACAAAACCCGAGAAATATTAACTAAAAAGAGAGAGGAAAGCCTAACACAATCAACACTAATAATATAAGTAACAAAAATAGAGCATTTTTAAACTTTTTTTTTTTGTCAGACAACTTATCTGTCACCAAAAAACGCCAGGAGCTCAAGAATCCGTCGCTACTTGAAAAGCGGCAAACGAAATCTGAGGTCAGTCAGGGCTTGGCAAGGGGTTATGGGTAAGAGGGAGGAGCTAGGAGCTTGGAGCCTAAGCTTTTGAATTGCCGGCTCGGATCCGAGGTCGGATCCGATACCCACAGGTTGCAGACAATTGAAGTCTGCCTACTTCAGATAATATTTTTCAGTATGAACCCAAAAGCAACAAAAGCATTCGCTCTAAGACTGAGACAGGAAATAGATAGGGGATGTATAAGGTTAGAAAAGGAAAACTGAGAAGCATTGGTTGATGAATTACTTAATATATTAGACTAATTAAGACAGGAAGAACTTGAGGGGAATCAAAAGGATGGGAAATGGGAAATATCAGATGTACAGGTAACAGAAGAAGAGGAGAGACAGGAAGTAATATAAGCACTAGGAAGAGAACAGATAGCAAAAGTATGGGGATGACAGCTAAAGACAAATTACCAGGAAGCAATGGTATCCCAACGGAGGTGCAAGAATTGCAGGAAGCAATGGTATCCAAAAAAACAGGTGCAGGAATTACAGAAAGAGTGACAGAAAAATGGAAGAAAATATTTAATGAGAAGCTAGATGATAAAGAGGCAGCAAATCATGGAAAGAGGTAATGATTACTGTTTATATATACAAAGGAGGGAAAGATCCTCTGCGGGCATCATCATACAGGCCTATCTCAATACTAGACCATGATTACAAGTGTTTTATGCAGATACAAGCAGACAGACGAGGTAGAATTTTGAAGAGAGTGATTAAGGGTGATCAAACAGGATTTGTGGGAGGGAGCAGAACAACAGATAATGTACATATGACACTGTTAGTACTAGAGGAAGCACAAGAGAATGAGGAGGAGCTAGTATGTATTTCATTGCATGCAGAAAAAGCAGTGGATAGAGTGAGATGGGAAAACACATATGAAGTGGCAAAACAGTGGGGTTTTCCAGAGAAGTGGATAAATAAGATAAGATTATAGGACTGTGCAAATGCAAGAGTTTAGGTAAAAGCAAGACCCTTGGGAAAGGTTGAGGTTGAGAGAGGTATGGGACAAGGGTGGCCACTCTCTTCACTTCTATTTACATTATATATAAAATTCCTAGCAGAAA
This sequence comes from Protopterus annectens, assembly GCF_019279795.1. Taxonomy (NCBI): domain Eukaryota; kingdom Metazoa; phylum Chordata; order Ceratodontiformes; family Protopteridae; genus Protopterus; species Protopterus annectens. The sequence continues at coordinate 16,049,543 of NC_056748.1, forward strand.
GTAAAGAAAGATTGGGAATGCAATGATACTGAGGTGGGGGATGAGGAGAAAAACTGCTATATGTAGATTATATTCAAATGATAATGACAAAAGTATAAGAACAACTATTATGGGACATTTTATAACATTTTGGGAAGGTCTCAGGATACAAGATTAATACAGGAAAATGCAAACAGTTATGAGAACAAAAAATGCAGAAGCTAAGAGACTCAAGGGGAGGGAATTGAGTGAGAAAAGCAAATAAGATATCTAGGAATATGGACAAGTAATCAAGTAGAGAACACGATGGAAAACACCTATGAAAGGACATATGTGAAAACTAAACGGCTACAAAAATGGAAAGTAATTAATTCAGAATTAGACCAAAGATTGCACTTAATAAACTTGTGGATAATGCCACAGTTTATATATGCTGAAAACATTTTATGGAAGTTATCAAACACAAAGTTGACAAAGAAAGTTCAACAAATAGGTAGTGAATTTATTTGAAATGGAGAGCATCTGAGGGTCAGAGGGGAAAGATTAAAGGAGACAAAAGAAAAAGAGGGATTAGGAGATCCTGATCTGAAAGAAACCTTACAAGCATGCGTTGTCACAAACATTAGGTTCTTTGATGTGCAGTATGATGCAGGTTGGAAAAGATTGTTGAAAATGAAAGAATCCGCATGGAGGAGAGATTGTGAGCTATTAATAAATAGAAGGAACTAGGGGCAGGTGGGGGCGACATTGAATGAAAGAGATGCACAAGATAGTTGGGGGAAGATGGAAAGAGAAGGATATGGACCCCTGGAGAGAAAATGTTGTCAAAATAGGAGGTCTAAAAAAGGACGAACAAAATAGGAACAGTGTTTGGAGATGAAAAATAAAGCAAAACTTTAAAGCCTAGGGGGAGATCCAGGAGGATTATCACACTGACAGGACCTGGAATGAGAGCATCAGGCTTTAAAGAATAGATGGAGTAAATGACAAGAAAATAGACAGCATGGACATTCCAGACATGGTTTTAGGAAATGAGCTGAGAATGGAAGAGAAAAAAGCAAGAGGATACTTAGAGATAGCCAAGAAAAAGTTAAGGGGAAAGAGGTAAGAAGAAGGTATTAAACACCAGAGAACTTGGGAGAAAGATGCAGAAGGAAATTACCAAGGCAGAATGGAAAGTAACAGTTAATATCCCAAGATATAACACTAAGGCAAGGAAGTTCAGAAGCTTCGCATGGAAGTGCCTTCAGAAATACTTGTGTACCCTAAGTAGGTTGACCAAAATATTCTCAGGTTTGGATGGGATGTGCTGGAGATTTGTGAAAATGAGAGGGGAAACTTGGAAGCAAATCTTTTGTGATTGTATGACTTATAGGAATTTATACAAGAGATGGAACAGTTATTAAAAGCAGTATTAGACAAAGAGAAGGAGAGAGAAAACTGACTTTAAAACTGTACTACGATTTCAAAAGGGAAATGCAGAAAATGGAGGAGAGATACAGCACCATCCATGCAAGATGTTAAAGAGAAGAAAAGGAATTTGGGATAAAAGGACACCAGAAGTACATGAAAAAAATGGGGGAGATGGCAGAAAAGAATGAAAGAATAAGATGCAAGAAAGAAGACTAGGAAAGAGAGAATATATCAAACGGAAGATATGATGAGGGATGGAATTGTGGGATGTACATAGTGGTTTTAAGTTATTTTTTAACAAACGGAAGATGTTCTTGTGCTAGTAGTTTGTACTCTACGTTTTAGGATGAAATAAGTAATAAACTGAAATTGGAATGATGGCTAAAACAAACAAAATGTAAACAATGGTGTTGGGCTTTGATCTGCTGTTTAGATAAGGTAGTCTTAAGATGTGAAAGCTAAAGTGTCAGCCACTGGAGTGAAGATGAAGTGCATGCGGATTTCACAACCTGTTGTATGTGTTAAATTAAGTTGAAAATAAAACTGGGACATTAAAAGCAAAACAAAAAAGAAGGAAATGAACAACTGATCCAAAGATCTGAAAGATTTTGTTCTATCAATATAGTACCACAGTTGTCTGTGGACATCCAAAGTATAGAGTATCCTTTCTCCCTCGGTTTTAGGATCAAGAACAAAACAGGGATATGGAAAGTTTCGCTTAAGTAAACAAGAATACCACTTTAGGAATAATAGGATTACTTCTCAAAGAAATTATGTCTCTGTGGTAAATGAAATGGGGTTGACTCAGAGGTCAGAGCAATCAGTAAATTAGTTTTCCATGTCAAAAACCTCAATTCAGCCAGATAAGCTGATTCAAATAGAACAGATGTTAGCTTCTCTAACACAAAATTAAGATCCCAAGGAGGTGCCACCAGTTTTCTTGGAGATCTCTTAGGTAAAACCCCTTTCAAAATCATTTTCACAAGAAGGCATTGAAAGAGGAGGATCCATAGGCAGACATGCTGAAATGACCAATAAATGAACCCTGATGGAGGAGCAAGAAAGATTAAAGGACAGTAACTACAAAAATACTGTAAAGTCAGAAACACTAGCCCTAAATTGGTGCTGATTATGTTGTTGGCACTGACTGGAAAACCTTTTCCATTTGCTAATATACGACTTTCTGGTAGCAGGCTTTCTTGCCTCCATTATTACCTGCAGCATGTCCTCAGTAAACAGGTGTCTAAAGGGAATTAAGACCATCATTCAGGCATTAAGCTGAAGTTGATCGGGGTCAGGGTGTATTAAATACCTCTGTTCTTATGTGAGTACATCCATTATGTAAGTAAGTTTGTGGTAATTACACCTGGTCATTTCCAAAAGTGAGAACCACTGTTGCCTGGGCCAGAAGGGAGTCACCAAAATGATCTTGGGGATTCCTTCTTAATCTTCAAAAGTACTGTGGATTTCAATGGAAAAGGTGGAAAGGCATTCAGGAAAATTCTAGTCCAATGAAAAGAAAAGGCATCTGTCTTCCAAACTTTCTTGCATGGAGTCCAAAATAACTTTGCCTAAAGATTGTTCAGAGAGGAGGCAAAGAAGTACACTCGAGGAATTCCCAATAGATGGATCAAACCTTGGAAGACACCATGATCTAGTTTCCATTTGTGAAGATCTGCATTTGCCCTGCTCAACTTGGCTGCCACACAGTTTTGTTAGAACCACTTAAAAATAAAACTATATAAACCACATATACGAGCACAAAGAAAACACAGTTTTGCACTGACAGGATGTAGGATCCCTGTAGAGTGAGATTGTGCTGAGTTTTGCATGCCTTGATCAGAGTAAGTATCTCTTTCATATCTGTTTTTGGTTTTCCAAACACCTTGTACATTTATCCCTGTTGAAACTGCCCCTCAAGTAAAATCCGAAGTGTCTCTGGTGGCTGACTGCTTAGGAGAAGGGGACACCTCAATGTAGGGATATTTGCAGTCTCCACCAAGTGATTTTTTCTTTCGACAAACACCAGGACTGGGATTTGAAAAGATAACAGGTGTTAGTGCTAGGACCAGACAGACTTCAGATACCGCTGTATCTCTGTCATGTGGAGTCTTGCCTGGGACATCATGAGAATCATGGATACCATGAGGCACAAAATGCTGAATGGGTCACAATGACTGAAGCTTGGGTGAAAAACCCTAGAACTTGATCTAGGTATGGAACTATTTTTTCCTGTGGAAGATGAGCTTTTTGAACGGTGCTGCCTAGCAGACACCCCAGGAACACAATCCTGTCAAAAATACTTCTGAATATTCTCTTAGAATCCTATCTTGTGTAAGAGATCTCTCGAGTTAGAGACTCCTGACACTTTAAAAAAGACTCTGCAAAGATAAGCAAGTTGTCTAAATATGGAAAAATGTGGATACCCTGTTGGCTGCTGAGAGAGATAACTGGAGATAAATGCTTTGTGAACAATATTGGTGCATAGTCCAAGGGTAAGGCAGAGATCTGATAATGTGATACAGACACACAAAACTAAGAAACACCTGAAATCTGGATGAATAGGGATGTGATAATAAGCATCTTTTAAATGTAGTTTTACTAGGAAACTTAAATGAGGAAGAAGGGATAACATGTTGTGAAGTGACAGCATTTGAACTTCAGCGCTATCACAAATCGGTTTAGAAAAGATCCAGAACTGAACTCCAAGCATTATCCTTTTTTTGGCACCATAAACATTATTGAATAAAAACCTTTCCCAATCTGGGAAGGAGGAACTGGCTTTATCCCTGTCTGAGACAATATGTTTTGAAGGACAGAAGGAAACAGAGGAAGCTGGTCTGGTGGATGAGGAATTACCCCTGGAAAGGAGGAATTTCCTGGCACTGCCATCTGAATCTTGATGAATGATCTTCTGAGTCCAATTGTCTGAAATTATCTGTTGTCAAAGACAGAGGACAAAGATTCATACTTTCTGGATGGAAAAGGGACTGTCCTTGGTTTGGGGGGGGGCTGAATTATTTGTGGAACCACCTTGCCATTTCTTCTTAACATTTTGCTGAGACTGTTTACTTTGTTTCTTGCCAAAATCAGATGAGGGGTTACAGAACCCTCAGGAAATTTGGAAAACAAGGGCTGAAAAATCTTAAAGATTCCCCGAATCAGCTGACCCCTCTCAACACAATTTCTGACTGCCTCGAAAGCAGAGGGACCAAAAATTAAATTGCCATCCAAAGGAGAATTTAAAATATTTTTCACATTAGCTGGGAGAATGCAGGGAGGCAAACCTTCTCAAAACAGTACCAGAGGCCAGAGCCCTGGAAGAAGTAGCAGATGAGTCTTAGACAATGGGTTGTGACCTGTAAAATGGAACAGATTAAACAACTTAAAGCATATTTTCCTCACACGTACAAACTGCAGATATAAAATTCTTCATACTTTTACAATTAGTGAGAATAAATGTTAAGAAATGACCCTGACAATTCTAAATTCTGAAAACCAAGTTGCAGAATCATACACTTTTTTTTTATTTCATATTTATCAATTACTTTCCCATTCTTGTCTGAAAGTCTAGGATTGGAATTACATGAAAGTTATGCACTTAACATAACAACAGATCCAGGTTGTCTGATTTTCATCCAGTTCAATAAATGGGTTGTCAGATCTGACTGGATCTAATCTCAGCACCGATTCTGAAGAATTTTCGGTGCAAAGTATCTGACTCCTCTCCCTATTCATAATTCCATGTACTCCATCCCAGTTATCTCAGATCAAATTTGTCTGTGTCTAATACAAGAAATTAACAACATTGTAAGCATGATAATAATTGCACTAAAATAAAGACAGGGAGAGATGACAGTCAGAGCAGGACTGTTCACAGACAGTGAGTAGCTCTCAACCAGTTAGGAACAAGTCTGAACAGAATCAGGAACAATCAGGTACACTTAAAATATCAGTATTATTAACTTGAGACATTCACAGAATAAGAGAATGAGTCAATATACATTTTCTAAAATAAAATAAATCTATAACTCTTAATTATAGTCATTATTTATTAAATGCAATTCACTACATTTTCTCTAAATGTAACCAGTTTTTGTGGGGATTAAGTGGGACAGACTTAAAAATTTCAATCAAAATCAGGGATGCCCTTGAAGGTCAGAGACAGTTGAGGTATGTAACCCGGTCACCTAAAAGTCATATGTGTCAATTTGGAAAGGAGGAAGGAGGGAGGGAGGTTGAACCGAATAAAAATCAGACAACATGGATCTATAATTAAGTGCTTGTTTCCAACCTTTCCTGTAACTAGTCTACTCCAGATACAGATTTGCTGTATCCAGGACTGTTTGTAAGCTTCTGAGCCCCTCAAGCCTTTCTGTGTTGGAGGGAAGCCTTCTAGCTTATCAGTGGGAGTGGTAAGCACTAGGTAGCCTATCTACCATAAGAGGAGTGGTTTCTGGCCCAGAAACTGTAGTTTACTGGCCGTTTGGGCAGTCTTTCCATCCCTTCAACTTTCTGGTTTAAAAGACCACATTTGCAAAGGTTTGCACTTGTTTAAGCTCCCCACTGCGGTGCCGAGCTGAGGTAAACTATTACTGGTGCCAGAAAGTCTGCTCTTCAGTTTTTTTTCATTAGATCTTGCTAAGTCTTTCTCTCTTGCACTTCAAATAGCCTAATTGCTTTGCACTTCAACAGGTTTTTGTAGCAATTATTGTAGAACACCTAACTGCCATCAGCACTAGTCGTTCTTCACAGAAATAGCTTTAGTACTTGGTAGTTATGACCACCCCTCCTGGCATGATTAAAGGGCAGTTCCCTGTGCTTTCTCCTATTAACCTGGTGCACTTGGGCATTCTGAGGCGGTGTAGCAACTGCCTCACGTACACAGACAACTCTCTTCTCTTACCTCCCAACACTAAGACTTGTGAGCGATGCACTTATATCACCAAACTGGAAGCTATGCACACTCCAGCCAAGACCAGACTAGTTGGTCAAGAGGAGAAGGTCAACACCTGTACCATACCACATGGAACACATTGCCCTCAAGAACACCCACTATTACAGCTCTCACATAAAAACACAAACCACACACCTACCTTCGTGGGGGCTCTCAACAAAAATTTACCCAAATAGCAGAGATCTCTGAGACAGAAACACACTCAACCACCACAACACAGCACAAACCACAGGACACATAGTTCACCTCCAGAGTATGTCCCTCAACCTAAGCCTCTAAGGCTAAACACCTTGCCCAATACACTAATCATAGGTGACTCAAGAGAGAGGCACACAGATGTCCCACTCACTAGATTGAATAAGGAAAAGGTAACAGTCTGCTGTCTATCAGATGCCAGAATCTGACACATAACACATGCACTCTAGTCACTCCATAACAAGTACAAGTATGACTCTGTCACTGTCCATGTGGGTGTGAATGACCCGAGATGCACCTTCCTGGACGACATGAAAAGAGATGTGGTGGAGCTTTCAGATCATCTGGCCCAGGCAGGTATGACACTAGCCTTGAGCAGTATTCTACCATCACCCAAAATGATACCGCAGTACAAACAAAAAAATGACTGACTTCAACAACTGGCTAACCTTCTGGTATCATTCTAAGGGGATCCAGTATCTGTCTGCTTGGGATGACATGACTGACAGACCTCAATGCTTTGCCAGAGATGGCCTGCATCTCTCACCCTTAGATTTCCTGGCACTGGCTAAGGCTCTTGCCATCCCTATAGTGCCTTTTTCAGGCGGTGTTCCAAAGATCAAATTACCACCATAACAGCTATAAATAAATGCAATCTACGGGTCATGCTGCTCAACGCTAGAAGTTTAAATCTCAAGATGCACTCATCCGAAGTACTCCTCAAAATGGAGAACACTGACATTTGTGCTGTAACGGAGACCTGGATTAAAGCAGCAGAAAGCACCCCTGCTCTACCAGGCTATAACTCATTCCACACCTTTCAGCCCCAAAACATGAACCGAAGCTACAAAGGTGGTGGTGTCTCCATATTCATAAAGGATATGCACACCTCCAGACTAGTAGCCCAGCATAACACATCTGAGATACTTCAGGTACATTTAACATTGGGTAAGACAGCAATCCAGGTCATAGACTCTCATGCCATGTTCCTAAGCATCCTGGAATCTATCAAGGTCCAACCCAACACTCTCTTACTAAGAGACTTCAACTACTCCTCCATCAACTGGGAAAACTACTCAAGCACCAGTACACTTGCCCAACACTTTCTGGAATTCAATTCCAATGCCTTGGACCAGCTCATTCTGACCCCCACTAGAGGAAGTCACATCTTTGACCTGGTTATTATTAACATGGTCGACCGTTGCTCTACACCACTAGTCAATCCCTCCCTGGTCAGATCCAACCATAAACTAATCACCATGGAAATCCACATCTCACCCCACAGCCCCCGCAAAGGTAACAACCTTGAAAAACTTCTCCAAAGCAGACTTTGGACTCCTAAAAACAGAGGTGGCTAACTTCACGGCACCCATGCCAATGGAAAATAACTGCATGACTGCCGAATCATACACCAATGCACTGTACGGACATGTACACAAATGCATGGAACTAGCCCATACCCAACAGAACAAAGACGCTCTCCTCCAAAAAAGGAAGCCGATCTGGTGGTTCCCTGCCATTAATAAACTCTACAACAGAAGGAAGAAACTGTTGCAGAAAAAGGTGAAGTCTCAAGACTGGAAAATCTCCCTTATTGGCCTCAACAAAAGGTTGAGATCCCTCATCAAATTCTCCATGAAGGCAGAATTGCGGTAGACACTAAAAACAATCATAAAGTCTTCTATAGCTATATCAAGAACCTCCATGACAATACCAGATCTGCTCTGAGATACAGCATAACGTTACCTCCTATACTGAGTCAACAGATATTGCCGGCATACTGGCTGACCGATTCAGTGCCAACTTCACCCCTCCCCTCCCCCAAAAAGGGCCAATCACAATACCAGAAGAATGATAAGCACCCAGCATTACTGCTGCACAGGTTAAAGTTGCATTGTCCAAGGCCAAGAATACAGCTTCTATGGGACCCAATAATATCACTGGCTGTGTTCTACATGAACTACAAAGCGAATTGGCACCACATCAGTGTGCCCTGTTCAGTCACCGCCTCACCTCAGTCTTTGTCCCTAGTGAGTGGCACACTGCTACAGTCATCCCTCTCCATAAAGGGGGAGCGACTACAGACCCTGGGAATTATAGCCCCATTAGCCTGACGAGTCTGATATGTAAAGCTAAGAAGCACATCATCATGGACTTGATTAACAAAGATATAGGAAATCTCCAAACTCTAGACCCCACACAATTTGGCTTTGTGAAAGGGCAATCATACCTGCTCAACCTGGTTGACTTCTTTGAGTCAGTCACCAGGGCTGTGTATGAAAGTAAGGCAGTGCATACAGCCTACCGTGATCTGGTCAAGGCCTTTGATACCATTCCTCACTTGGGAATTATTGATAAACTCACCAAACTAGGCATCAACCCCTATATCACTAGGTGGGTTGCAAAACTGGCTCAGAGATGGAACACACAGTGTGGAAAGTAGCAGACTCCAAGTCAGACTGCTGACCAGTCATGAGTGGAGTCCCACAGGGATCTGTCCTGGGTCCTCTCCTGTTCGGCATTTACTTCTCAGAAGTCCAGGCCAAAACAAAGGAACTCTGGCTGACCAAGTTCGTAGACGACTACAAGATGGAAACCATTATTAACTCCCCAAGTGATGCAGACATCCTACAGAAAGGCCTCACTGAGACAAATGATTGGTGTCAAAACCATGGCCTTAAGCTTCATGCCAAAAAATGCGTCATCATCCCCTTTGGTAAAAACTCAGTGCCCACTATTTACCACATTGATGGGAGCCCACTGAAGGCATTATAAGAGATCTCGGGATGCAGGTTGACAGCAACCTCTCCTATGACCACCACATTGCCACTGTGGTCAGAAAGTCTTTCTCTGTGGAACATCTCATTACCAAGGGTTTTGCATCCAGGAAGAAAGAGGTCTATCTCTAATCTTCTCTCATTACACCAATCATCGAGTATAATGCCCTATTTGGCCTGTGCCTCACTAGACACCTGCAACAGCTGGAGAGGCAACAGACGTACCTCACAAAGAGAATCCTAGGCATTAAACACATGTCCTACATGGACAGACTCAAAAGACTCTAGCTATTCTCTGTCTCATATCGTCTACTTAGAGGCAATCTCTGCTTGACTTACAAAGCCATGTCTGACCCCGCTCTGTTAGAAATGCTACATCTAAAGAAATCCCAATCCCTCCGCACCACAATCTCCAGAGACCTCAACCTCATTACCACAATCAACAGAACATGCTGGAGGGACAGGTTCCTCACCCAGAGACTGCCCATGCTCTGGAATACTTCCCATAAATGTCAAGCCGAGTACCTCACTGATCCTCTTCAAGAGAAATCTTGATGGGTGGATGGGTAATAGAAATTTCACCCAGGGATCACTCCACTGGCTCTACTTGATAGAGGCACTGGGATCTAAAGTCAGGTGGCACAATGCCAGGGCACTTCTATGGGCTCCAGGGCCATTAGCCTAGTACACACCTATGAACAAAAAACTTTCATATCCAGTGCTATTTTCATCAGCTTCAACACATGGGACAGATTCCAAGCTGTCTATCTGGGTGTTATCAAAGCAGGACATTCCTGAGGTTGGTGGAACCAAAAGAAGAATGCAAGCTAGATTGTGCAACCAGTTTATAAAAAGAGAGACACAAATATATGCATTGTGGACCAAATTGCTGCAACACAAATGTTGTCAATGGGAAGCCCGCTAGAAAAGGCTGTTGAAGTAGATATTCCTCTAGTCAAATAAGCTTTAGGTTTAGTGTGTAGAACCAAGTTCAAAAGACAGAGAAGATGGACTCTGACAACCATATTGAAAGGATAAGTTTAGCAACAAATTTACCCAATTTTGGCTTTGAGAAGGCAATAAACAACTGATCAGATTTCCTGAACGGTTTTGTTTTATGAAGGTAGAAACTGAGTTACCGATAAACATTTAGCATATGCAAAATGTATTCGCCTTTGTTTGAGTATCCAAGAAAAAAATAATGGTATGTTTATGATTTAAGTTTGGTTCAGATGCCACCTCAGGGAGTAAGGATGCATTAGTTCTAAGAGACACCCTGCCTTTGTGGAAAACCAGACAGGTAGATTTGCACGTATGGTCCCGTAATTCCAGTATCCACTTGGCTGGGTCCCCTTCAGAAGCTTGAGTTTGCAGAAAGACTAAATTCATATGGTAGCGACCATATGATCAACTTTCCAGAATCTCGAAGCTTCTGAATGGAGATTGCAGTACAGTGAGGATCAAGGAATTTACCCCTTTCTCCACTGTAGTACAGTCTCGAGTATGCATATTTAATATGCAGGGGGAGCTTGCCTCCCTGCAAGAATGTAAAAAAAAGGTAAATTTTGGTTGTTTTCCAAAGTCATTGTTTTCGGAAAGTCAATCATATGATCCTGACCATATGAATTTCGACTTTCTGCAAACTCGAGCTTCTGAACAGGGTCTGCTTGGCTGATGTAACTGCCATCAGAAAAATTGTTTTCCAAGTCAGAAACTTTCAATCTACTGTGGCTGCAGATTCAAAGGTGAGGTTGAGTTACAGCCTGAAGCATAATGGTAATATCCCAGGGGGAACTGGGTCTCTGATGGGAGTTCATAAAGAAACATTTCTCACAAAAAAGCTTTAGGGATCTTTAAGGAAGCTATTGAAGTGTCGTTTTGGCAGATGTGGAAGTTCAAGATTGCTGCCATTTGAACCCTGATGCTGGAATAGCTGGAGCCTTTGTCAACAGCTGAGATATAAATTCCAAGATGGAGGGAACATGTGCTGAGAAAGGGTCCAATCCTTTGTAAACTATCTAGGTAGAAAACCTTTTCCATTTGCTATGGTATACTTTTTTTGTGGCTGGCTTCTATAAGCCAATATAATCTTAGCAACTGTAGAGGGGAGCCTGCCATCTCTGGCTATGGTCAAAATTGGAAAAAACATACAGTTAGTTTCATGGACATCTGGTTTGGTGGAGGTAATCCTGATGGGTGAGTTAAAAGATCTGGGTAATGATCCAACATCCATAAAGGATGTACTAGTAGAGGCTAAAGGAAGGAGAACCATGTTTACCGGGGCCAGAAGGCAGCAAAGAGGCTCACCCTGGCCTTGCACTGTCTTGCTTTCTGGATGAACTTGCTCATTAGTGGTAAGGAAGGGAAGCATACAGGAGACCTGGGGGTCAATTGTGGGCCAGAGAGTCCCTTGGTGATTGATCCTGTGGAGGGATCAGGGCAAAACAACTGCTGCATTTGTTGTTGAGGTAGGAAGCAAAGAGGTCAAAGCAAGGTTGACCCGAGCAATAGAAAATCAAGGTTGCCACTGTTGGATGGAGCGACCACTCATGAGGTGTCAGGATAGTCCTGCTCAATCTGTCTGATGGAACATTGGATGTTCCTGGGATGTGTGTTGCTATCAGAAAGCGGTGTGAAGACATCACCCACTGCTAAACTCTCATGGCCTCTTGGCACAGTGTATATGAATGGGTTCCTCCCTGTTTATTGATGTACCATAACACTGCCATATTGTCAGTATGTATGGAGATCACACGCTTGGGAAAGTGATCCCAGAATGTTTGCAATGCTAGGAGGACTGCTCTCATCTCCAAGATATTGATGTGAAGATTGGCCTCTATGGGTGACCATGTACCTTGTACCATCCTCGCTTCATAATGCCCCCCCACCACCACCACTAGAAGAGAGGCATCTGTGGTTACTACTGCTACTGGTAAATCCATGTAGAATGAGCAGCCCTCTGTTACTGTGGAGGAAATTATCCACCAGACAATATGTCACCTGTAGACCTGAGTGAGTCAGATCTTTGTATGTAACGGGTGAATGCTCTAAACCCACTGTACTGCTGGTGTCGTTGGTGCACTCTCATGTGGTACCTGGCTAGTGGAACCATCCGTATTGTGGATGCCAATAAATCTAGGAGGCATAAAATCAACCTCATTAGAGACAAGGGATGATGAAGCACCTGCAAGGCAGCTAGATGTGAAGATAAAACTCTGGTGTGGGGAAGGCTGGCAATCTGCTCGTTGGTATTGAGGTGGCATTCTCTAAAATCTATTTCCTGGGTTGGTGTCAGATGACACTTGGGAAAATTTACTGTAATTCATTCAGTAACAACTGGAGCACAAAATCCACACGTTGTAGCAGTAGATGCTCTGAGGAAGCATTTAGGAGCCAATCATGAAGGTAGGGGGGGGGACTTGGATCTTTAGTACTCACAAGCGCTTTGCCACCACTGCCATTATCTTGGTGACCACCCTAAGGGCTGTGGTAAGACCAAAGGGCAGGGCTCTGAACTGATAGTGAATGGCTCCCAGCTGGAAATGGAGGAATCTATTGGAGCGATTCTCTATCCTGGAGCTCTATTTAGCACACCCAAATGGCCTTCCTCATCAGGAGTAATATGGAATGAATTGTGACCATCTGGAATTTTTGTGTGTTTCACAGACTGACTGAGGTGCCGAAATCCAAAATGGGTCTGAGGTCTCCCATCTTCTTTGACATGAAAAAAGACCTTTAATAGACTCTGGATTCTAACTGGTCCTGGGGGACCAGTTCGATGACTTTTTTTTTTTTTTTTTTTATAGCAGTTTTGAAATTTCTATTGCTGATGGTTCCCATTGACTGGGTTGAACATAAGGAATGTTGTTCTTTTTCTGAAGCAAAAGAAAAAAGGGAATAGAGTAGCCTCTGGAAATTATCTTTAGCACCCACAAAGCTGTGGTTACAATTTGCCAAGTTTGTAGCTGCAAAGATAAATGCCCATGACTGCCTCCAGAGTGCAGCAGTCAGGCAACTGTTCAGGGGCGCTGATAGGGCTTCCCTGAAAAAGGATCACGGAAGCCCTGGTTATGTGGTCCACTTCTGACCCTAGGGGGATGCCCTTTGAATTACCTCCACCTCTATCACAAGGAGGTCTATCACCAGGAGAATCATGGTAAGAACTCCAGATTTTAAGAGCCACATCTTTTTCCCTGTCCTCTGATTCCTAGGAATCAGAGAAGTATAAAAATGGAGTCCCACTGCAAGGAGAGTCTTGCCATCCTGCTGGCTCCTGGTAAGTGCATCTTAAACTTTGGGTTTAAAAAGTGTCTCTCCATCATAGGGGGCATTTATGAAGGGCATTTTAAAGCATTCCATGAAGTCAAAAGTGCATCAGGCATGACAGTACATAGTAATGCCGATGCCTGCCACCCTGGCCATGCCATCAGCTATGTTGAAAAGCAGTCACATGGCTACAATGAAGACAAACTGCAGGTAGACAGCTGGGATTCCACTGTCTTTTAAACATCTGCAGGCAAGATACCAGAGAGGGATTTAGAGAGTTCCTTCATCAAAGCTCTCTAGAATGTAGCGACACAAGTTAAATAATTCAGTGATCTGAGAGTAAAAGTAGCTGAGGAATAAGTCCATTTCCAAACCTGCCCATCACCCTAGATTCCCTTTCAGGGAGATGAACGAATGAGCTTTCCTCAGATGACAACTTTTTTCGTGGCCATTGCTAGCACTATAGTATCCACAGGAAGATCTTTTCTCCAATGTTTCCCTTTTTTGGAGATGCTTAAATCCTGTCTGCCTTCTTGAATATGCGCTCCACTACATCAGCATCCTTCCATGCCTGCTGAGCCATAAGATCGATGAGGGAATCAAGGGGTGGTACCATCCATGATGATGCTGGACCAGAACCAAAAGCTTCCAAAAACACTGGCTCATCAGGTGACAGATCCTAGGTAGACCATCCCCCTCTTTGCTTCATCAATTCAAGATTCTCACCAAAGGGGACATTTTCACAAGGGGAGTGGGAAGACCCTTCACCTTTATCCATATCAGTGTCTACTGGGAAGGACTCTGGAAATGAGCATATGTGCTTCCACATGCACATCTGTTTCCTGTAGACCATTTCTGGTGGGAGACATAAGGTTCAGAATCACACTGGGAGCTAATATAGCATGGAATCACAGAAGCTCATGGTTCTGATTGTCCCTGTCTGACAGGACAATGGGAAGAAGAAGAAACAGAATCCTGCTGGGGTTTGGGTGGAGCCAAATTAGAAGAAGGGGCCTTCTCCTTAGGCATAACTAAGACCCTATGAAAAATTTCAAAGGCCAAAGCTGCAATCAGCCCCAAAGACTTATCCCTGCCCAAGGACGATGGAGATCTCTTGGCATCAAGGAGTCTTGACCCCGAAGCTGATCTCAGATCTTAGCTGTTGAGAGCAGAGGCTCCAAAAGGCAAAAGATGGCTCTAATAACCTTGGTGTCAACCCATCCCCTCTAACCTCGGTAGTGATGCTTTTGCTCAGAATCTCTCCTTGATCTGAAAGCCTTGGTGTCAAGAAAGAGATGGGGATGCTGTCGGGATTGAAGTAACCAAAGCTGTTAACTCCACTTGAAGTTGCCTCAGTGCAAGACAGAGTGAAAGTGACTTGTTCCAGGGAGGGTGGCCCAGTACAAGAGAAATAACAGGAAGGTAGATTGGACCAATGCTCGGTATGTTCTCAGTGGACAGTACTGAGAGAATCCCAAGCTGGAACTGCATCTTGAGAAATGTCATCATCCTATCAACATCCTTCTCAGTAAGGTTTCAGGATGACAGAGAGGAAAAAGACACCGAAGGTGGTCTAGAGTATCTTCTTTTTTGGAGAATCGGAGAATGGAAGCTTTGGGCTCACCAGTTCAGCACAAAACGAGGCTGAAGAGAAAAAAGCAGAGTTGAGGAGTTGTCTGTTCCAACCTCTGAACCAATTTCTGATCTGGTCCAACCAGTACCGTCTGAATCGGAGAACATTTCCTGGAGAATTCTGACCCAGATTTCTCAGTCCTTTCAGGCTTATCCTTTTCTTTTTTCCTTGTCCTTTTCTTTGTCCTTAGGTTTCTCTTTGGACTTAGACTTGTCAAACTACCTGGCTGGAGAAACGGTAGTAGAAGATCCTGCTGAAGTTGAAGCCCCTGTTTGTGAAGTTGGTAACCCTTTTACAATAAGATCTCTGTTCTGGTTTGTAGAGCTCTAGCGCTAAAGAAAGCACAAGGTTGACAATACGAATCCAAGTGGGCAGTGCCCAAACAGTAAACATAGATCAAAATGGGGTCTTGGGGAGGCAACTTGTGTCCCAAAACTTTGTGAGTCAGAAAACATACTGAAGACACAACATCCAAGTTCATGAAAACTAACTACTACACTACCATATAAAATATATCTAGAAATACAAGAAAGTACAGTTGTGTACACCTACCATAAATTTAGATGTTAGAGTGTCTTCACTGTTGCAGTCATGACTGTAGGGTTCTCCCCTGCTGGCAGGCAGTCCTCGGTCGGCCAGAATCCCAAAGTCTGGGTCGGCCGGCTGTTCAACCATGCTCCCTGACGTCAGAGCGCCAGGAGTACAAAGCTGACAGCCGACACCATCTTCTCCAGTTTTTCTTGCCCCAGATGTCAGGAGTCCCAAAATGAGAAAGGTCCCACATCCTTTGCAAATACACCTCAGAAGAATGGTGAAAAAAGGAACCACACAAAAGTAAAAATAAGAGGGGACAGGAGGGAGGGAAACCCAGATTGCAACAGTGAAGACACTCGAACATCTACATTTATGGTAGGTGTACACAACTGTGTACACAACTGTACTATGTTCATCGTGTTTCACTGTTGCAGTCATGACTGTAGGGTAGAATCCCAAAGCTGAAAGAAAGGGCGGTGGTCATAAAGAAGAAGGGGTGGCTAAAAGGCCCTTCAAGACTGCAGAGGCAAAGCCTGCCCTAGACTTAGACTTAGAGTAGAGAGGTAGATTGTAGTGCTTAGAAAAAGTATGCACTGAACTCCAAGTTGCAGCTTCCAAAATGTCTTTGGTAGGAACTCCCCTGAGGAAGGCCGCAGAAGTGGCAGCAGCTCTGGTGGAATGAGTCCGTATACTCCCTGGGATTTGCTTTCCATGGTGTGAATAACAAAATCTGATTCCATGAGCAATCCATTTAGAAATGGTCTGTTTTGAAATGGCTTTACCTTGGGAACTTGAAGCATAAGAAACAAACAATTGTTCTGATTTTCTGATGTCCTTGGTTCTGTCCAGGTAAAAACGTAGTTGTCTGTGTACATCCAAGGAATGTAAGATCCTTTCCCCTTTATTTTGAGGAGTGGGGAAAAAAGTTGGCAAGTGGATAGTTTGATTTAAAGCCACTTTGGAAACCACCTTAGGCATGAAGGTAGGATTAGTCCTCAAAGACACCCTGTCTCGATGAAAAATGATATAAGGTTCCACAGCCATAAGAGCTTGTAACTCTGAAACTCTCCTGGCAGAGGTTAGGGCTAACAGGATAGCTGTCTTCCAAGATAAAAACTTGATGTCAGAAGAGGCAGCAGGCTCAAAAGGAGGCAGAGTTAATTTTTCCAAAACATAGTTGAGATCCCAAGCAGGAATGGGAGGAGATCTATGAGGTCTTAAATTCTTAGCTCCTCTGAGAAACTGTCTCATGAGCTGGTGGGAAAAGATTGGAGGGTCTGTATTATAATGAGCAGAAATAGCAGAGGCATGTATCTTAATGGAAGAGAAAGAGAGACCCTTATGTAAGAGATCTGTCAAGTAAAGTAAAATTGAAGGAATGTTCGGAAGAAGAGGATCAGAATCTTGAGCCTGCATCCAGGAACAAAATCTTTTCCATTTTCCTGCATAAGATTTTCTAGTGCTAGGACGTCTGGCTTCTAAAATGACATCCATAACCTGCTTGGGTAGGAAAGAAGAAATCAAAGGCCCTGGATTAACCAGGCCGCCAGGCTGAGAGTTCTGACATGAGAGTGTAGAACCTGACCCGGATGTTGGGACAGAAGGTTCGGAGACTGAGGTAAAACCCAAGGGGGCTCCAGACATAGGTTTTTTAGAGTTGGGTACCAAAACTGTCGAGGCCAATTTGGGGCCAGCAAGATTATCATCCTGGGCTTGTCCTGTTTTATCTTTAATAATACCCGTGGAAGAAGAGAAAGAGGCGGAAAGGCATATCCTGAGAGGTTCCTCCAACTGAATGATAGGGCATCCACTTTCCAAGCTTCTTTGTGGAAAGTCCTGGTGCAAAAATTCTGTAGTTGATGATTGAGATGGGATGCAAAGAGGTCTATGTGAGGACATCCCCAGACTGCTGTTATCATCCTGAATATTTTGGTGTCCAGCATCCACTCATGTGAATCCGAAAGGTTTCTGCTCAGATCGTCTGCCAGGAAGTTTTGCTTCCCTGGTAGAAACTGAGCTTGAAGGTCCAGATTGCAAGCTAGAGCTGTGTTCCATAGATCCATGGGTAGTCTGCAAAGGGGGTAGGAATGAGATCCGCCTTGCTTGTTTATGTACCACATAACTGTGGTGTTGTCTGTCCGTATTGGTAGTTGTCCTGGTTGTAGAAGATTCCTGAAGGCCATTAGAGCTTTCTGAACGGCTAACATTTCCTTTAAATTGATATGCAGGTGCTTCTGATCCTTTGTCCAAAGGCCCTGCGGACAGTTGCCCTGAAAATGGGCTCCCCAAGCATAATCCAAGGCGTCCGTGGTTAGAATCTGAGTGGCAGGAGGCAGACAGAAGGGTTTCCCTTTGTTTAGAGTGCATGCCCTGGACCACCAAATAAATTCCTTTTGAAGGCAAGGCAGGACGGAGATCAGTATGTCTAAACTGCGACAATGCTGAGACCATACACTTTTTAGGTACCACTGTATTTTCCTCATGTGTAGTCTTGCATATGGTACGAGAAGGATGCAGGAGGCCATGTAACCCAAAGCCTGCAGGAATTTCCTTGCAGATAGCTGAGTTAAAGTTGCCAAGGTTTTGAAAGATGAAGCCAGCTGTAATTGTTTTTCGGAAGTCAGAAATGCCATCTGGGTTGTGGTGTTTAGAAGAGCACCCAGAAAAGTTATCTTCTGTGAGAGTGTCAAATTTGACTTTATGTTTACAGAGAATCCCAGGAACTTGAGGAGGTTCTGTACAAACTCTAGATGCTGGAGTAAGACATCCTTGCTGTCTGCCTGAATTAGACAATCATCCAGATAAGGGTAAATTTGAGTCTGCAGTAAGCTACTACTGGAGCCAGGCATGTGGTGAAGACCGTGGGCACAGTAGACGATCCAAAAGGCAGCGCAGAGAATTGAAAGTGTCTCGATCCGGCCTTGAACCTGAGGTATTTTCTGCGTTCCTGCCTGATGGGAATGTGTAAATATGCCTCCTTTAAATCCAAAGTTACCATCCACGCATCTTTGGATAGCATTGGAAGTAGCTGCTGTAGAGTAAGCATCTTGAATTTTGGAATCTCTAGAAAGGTGTTCAAGACTGACATCCAGAATGGGTCTCCATGAGTTTTGCTTCCTGGGGACTAGAAAGAGCCTTGAGTAAAAACCTTGTCCCATCTCTGAAAGTGGAACCAGTTCTATGGCTTTCATAGCCAAAAGAGCTTCCACCTGGTTTAAGGCCCCTGTCCATTGATGTTTTGGAAGGTCTGGCCATCTGCTTGGCCTTGGCAGGGTATGAAAATGGAATTTGTAATCTCTTAAAACCACATCCAGAACCCACTTGTCTTGGGTTATACGAGTCCAATTTTGATAAAAAAGAGAGTGTTTTCCTCCGAGAGGGGCTTCCAGGCAAAAAGTTCCTGCAGCCCAACAGAGGGAGTCATTGAGTTTGTTTCCTATGAGTTTGTGACCTATCCTCTCCTCCCCTAGGGGTGGAAGCAGTCCACTGTCTTGGTCTATAAGAAGTTTGTGTTTGAGGCCTTCCTCTGGAGCGTCTATGTCTACCCTTCTGAGGCATGTCTGAAGTGGGAAAGGACCAATTTTTAGAAGGCCAATTCCTGCTAAATCTTGGTGGCTGTACTTGTAAGAAATCTTTAACTGTTTGCATGGATTTCGCCTAACCCTCCATCTTTTTAATCACCTCTTCAGCTTTTGATCCAAACAAAACATTATGCTGAACAGGAGCATCCAATAATTTAGCTTTTACTTGTTCTGGCAAATTTTGTTCCTTTAGCCATGCATGCCTTCTAATGACTGTGCCGGAGGCAGCAGCCCTACAAGAAGCCTCCAAGGCATCAAATCCACAGTGTAAACCATGCTTCCCAACTTGTTCAGTGGCATGCAATAAGTCATGTAATTCCTTATCTGCACAGGCAGAAATGGAAGTAAGCTTTTGTTTTAAAACAGACAAGAGAAATTGCTGGTATTTCAGCATATGAAACTGACAGTTTAAAGCCCTAATGGACAAAGTAGCAGAAGTGTACACTTTTTTGCCCCATCTTTCTAAAGATCTAGAATCCTTTTCAGTGGGAATAGGGTTTTTGGCAGAAGCAGCCTTAACTCCCTTAGGACCCTGAGAAATGGTTTCAGGGTCAGCAGAAGGGTTCTTGTATAAAAACTGGTGGGAATCAGGAACCCTGTAATATCTATCAGGCTTAACAGGAGCAGGAGGAAAAGAGTCAGGGGTTAAGTTAGCCTCTGAAAAAGCATCATCCACAATATCCAAAACAGGAGGAATAGCCAGGGGTCTATGTTGGGGGAGAAGAAGAAAATCCCTTAGTCTTTTCTTAGATTCCGAATACTCCTGTCCTTCCCAGTGGAAATGTTCCCTCATTTCATGCAAAGTTTCCCCAAAAGAGAAATCCTCAGGGGGAGAAGCTGAAGGAATGGATTCCTCAGCATCAGAATCCTCATAAGGAGGGAAAGAATATTCCTGGTCAGAAGAAGAAACTGAAGAAACAGAAGCCTGATCAGAGGAATCATAATAAACATCCTGCCTTGGTCTTTTATCTGGAGGGGGGTGTGAACCCCTAATCATAGTAAGTAAATCCTCCGCCATCTTGAGTAACTGTTTCTGTGACTTGGGAGCCGGTTCAGAAGACGCCTGTGTTGCAGTCTTTGATTTAGACGGAGTCTTTGGCTTTGCCTTTATTAGAAGCTGAGTAGGCCTTAAAACCCCTTCGGAAGCCGGTACCTGCACAGCGGCTCCGGACCCATCCGAAGGAGCATTGTCCGAAGGTCCTGCAATAGAAATATTTAAAGGCCTGGTTGGCTCCTCATGAGAGTCCGTTTTGGCCATCGGTTCTGAAATGGCAGACGACAGGGGCTGCAAAAGCACCTCACTGACGACGGCCGAACCTGAAGCTGGCTCCGCTTGTGCACTATCATCAGATTTGGACCTCTGAGGCCTGTCTTTATCCTTGCGACGTTTGTGAACTCCGGTAGCCGGAACCGTATCAGATGACATTTTGTAGTTAAAGCGCCTACCGAAGTAATGAAAAGCAAAATCGTACCTTCATTTAATTGTACATTGATTGAATCTAGCACAAAACCGACAACTAGCTACGTCGTGGTCAGGGCCTAAGCAAGGAATACAGTAAGAATGAAAATCCTTATGAGGTATTTGCTTCCCACATGAAATACAATTATTAACTTTTTCTGACATCGGACTGGAGCATGAAAAAAGTTTCCCCAATGGGGTACTTAGCTTTGAGTGGAGAAGAAAGTCTTCGGACTGAAGTTTATCAGGAAAAATCGTCAGGAGTCAGCTGACCGGCACTTGCGAACTGCTATCACCGCACGGCAAGAAAGACTGGAGAAGATGGCGTCGGCTGTCAGCTTTGTACTCCTGGTGCTCTGACGTCAGGGTAGAAGGTAGAACAGCCGACGCCGGACCCAGACTTTGGGATTCTGGCCGACCGAGGACTGCCTGCCGGCAGGGGAGAACCCTACAGTCATGACTGCAACAGTGAAACACGATGAACATCACCACTATTACCCTCAAAGCTTGTCTAATAATAAAATTAACTGCTTAGCTAAATTCATTAAAACAGCTAAACCTATACACTAACACTACTAATGTTCTACCACAACTACCTATAGCTATCCAAAATGAAAAACGTAAGCTCTGTCAAAAGGGAACATGCTAACAATCATGACAACTATAACAACGTATAAAAACTCTCAGTAGGGAAGGAAGAAAGGCTAGAATCCAAAAAGGATATACAATGAGATATGAGCCCTTGAGAACAAGTCCAAAGTCTTCTTTTGGCAAATAAGATCTGAAGTATTAGATGGAATTAGGGGCAGGGGGGAGTCAGAGCCCTGAAACTGAAGAAGCTTCAAAATCTATTCAAAGGTCAGCTCAGACAATCCATCTGTTAAACAGGTTGAAAATAGACAACATTGGATCTAAATATTTAGCAGAAGTATGAATAACTAAAGTCATAGCTGCTGGGTTATGTTTGGGCAGAGTGTACAAAAATGTAAAAGATTAAGATGAATTTTATAAAATCTATCTGCTTTTTTTATGGCAGCAGGCCGACTGTCAGGAAAACTGCTCACAGTAACACATACAACCTCCAAAGCTGCCAGTACTGGGGGAATGGATGAAGTTTGTGGAAATTCCATCTGTGACAGCTCATAATATTTTCTGAGGGACTGAAAAAGCTCACTGGGCACATTTTGGAAATAGTCTCAGAAAAAGAGAAAGCCCCACAGGGAAAATCCAACACTGTGCTCTCCTCCGAGTCATAATTCAGAGGAGAACACCCTGCATCTATTCCTTTATCGTCCTGTCAAGATGCAGGAATTTTGAAGCTCTTCAGGAAGAGAGGCATCCCACTTTCTTTTCCTTAAAAACAGGACCAATAGCTTGAATTAAACCCAAAGACAGATCTAGTAAACTACTTCCATCCAGAGAAATTTGAGGAGGAGAAATACAAGCTTAGTTTTCTGTTTCACTATGGCAGTTAAAATGGGGCCAGCAGTGTTGTTAATGGTAGCATCAGAATCCCCACAGATGGGCACAACATTCTGACTAAACAGGGACGACTTCCCTGTTTTCTTTCCCAAGACCGACAAGAATGGCTCTCCTTTGCCCACTGAGGGGACTCCAACAGCCACAGAGTATAAGGTCAACCAGCTTTGCCACTGCAAAGTCACCCATCTGCAGCGGAGACAAATTGTTATCCTGCTGTGGTGGCAAAGGCTGTTTGCTTAGCTTTTTCTTTTTATGGCTGGAAGAAGGACCAACTGTAACACTGGTAGTTTGTTCCATGTTAAAGTCAAAAATAATGCCACTTTCCCATGGAAAACAAGCAGCATAAGCCAATAAAAAAATTAAGTTGTTAAAAGTTGCTTTTCCCCCCTGAAAAAAAACACAGTAAAAAGCACTTTGTTTTACTTTGGAGGGGTGACAAAGTGTTTTAAACAAACATTTTTTTCAGTGGAGAAATTCTCAACTACTTTAAACAACTTTTAAAATGACAGGAAAATGTGCACTCTCATTTAAAAGTACAGTTAAGTCTCATGACAGCCCATTAAAACACAAACTCTTACATCAAAAATAACTTTAAGCAGAACAATACATTTAAATATATATATATTACATACACAAACATATATATATATATATATATATATATATATATATATATATATATATATATGTATATACACACACACACACACATATATACACATACACATTTTATATATATATATATGGGTACGTTATCACTTCACCTAAAACTCCTTTTACCTAAACTCATTTCACCAAGACCAAATCACCTAAAGTTAATTTCACCTAAAACTCATTTCACTGACAAGTAGTACAATAAGACAAGTCAAAGGTATATGTCCTTTTCCCCACTGTAGTGCGATCCTGGTGTTAGTATATATAATTGGGGGGAGCAGCCCCCCCCATTTACTTTGGTTTTATGGTGTCTGTTTTTGTTTTACATTATTTGGTAAAAGCCAACTGGGGGGCTATGCCCCCCAATGTGGGGGGGGGGGCTCCCCCCACACACACACCCTTAATATATATATATATATATATATATATATATATATATATATATATATACATACACATACTAACACCAGGATCACACTACAGTGGGGAAAAGGACATATACCATTGACTTGCTTTAGATTACTAGAGTTTTAGGTGAAATGAACTTTAGGTGACTTGGTCTTGGTGAAATGAGTATTAAGTGAAGTGATACGTACCCATATAGATTTTATATATATATATATATATATATATATATATATATATATATATATATATATATATATATTGTATATCTCCATTTTAATTTTATATATATATATATATATATATATATATATATATATATATATATATATATATATACACTATTCGTAATAACACGTGAAGAAATTTAACACATAAAACACAGCACTTCTGCTCTATGTCTAATGCGGTACACGAAACTAATACAACAGCAAAAATAATAAAAATATATTGAAGCAAATGTTTTGATTGAATGAAGAGAAATAAACAGAACAGATATTTGAGCGCGCTTTCGTTCTTTATTGTATAAGAACTTCTTCAGATATAAATACAAATGTTAAAAAACAGGTATATGTAGACAAATCATACAATGGAATTACAGGAGCAGCCTATGAGGCAAATCTAATTAGCATGCAAAAAAACTCTTCTTTAGGATGCATTTACAATCTTAGCAAGGACAAGCTGTGGGGGTTGTAAACTGTAGCCAAGCACCTTAGGCAAACAAAGAAATAGGTTCATAGGTTCATACTAGGCTATCTGTCCTAGGGCATTTATAAGCCTAGCCAGAGTGTGTTTGGCTTTCGCCACCCATTTTAAATTAATTTTGCTATGTGTTTTTTGAGGTTAGTATACTGTGCCTCTGTCTAACAGTGACACAGAAGTGATAGCCGGGGTAAACCTACGATCTCCCATCCACTCATCAAGATTCCTCTTGAAAAGAGTCAATGTGGGACTCTGCCTAACCTGGACTGGGATTTTATTCCAGAGTGAAGGGAGCCTCTGGGTTATGAATCTGTCCCTCCAGCATGTCCTATTTATTTCAGTGCTGAAGTTCAAGTCTCTCGAGCGTGGCTCGATGGGATTTGATTTTCTGAGGTGCAGCATGTCCATTAATTCTGGGTTGGACATGGCTTTATACGTCAGGCACAGATCGCCTCTGAGCAGGCGGTATGCCACTGAGTAGAGCTGGAGTTTCTTTAACCGGGCAGCATATGGCATCTGTTTGAGCCCTTTGAGCCTCTTGGTGAGGTACTTTTGGGGTCTTTCCAGTTGCTGCAGGTGTCTGGTAAGGTACATCCCAAAAGGGGCATTGTACTCAATTATGGGCCTGATGAGTGATGAGTAAAGAGGTACGATGACCTCCCCTGATCTAGATGTGAATCCCTTCATGATTAGGTGGGCTATATAAAATGTTTTTCTAACCACTTTGGCCACGTGGTTGTCAAATGAGAGATTGCTATCAACTTGGGTCCCCAGGTCTCTAATGGATTACCACCTATGTGGTAATTTGTGGGCACTTTGTTTTTACCAAAGGGGATGACTATACACTTTTTGGCGTTTAGCTTGAGGCCATGGCTCTGGCACCAGCTGTCTGTTTCTATGAAGCCCTTTTGGAGGATGCTTGTGTCGGCTGGAGAGTTGATTATGGCACCCAGTTTGCAGTCATCTGCGAACTTGGTCAGCCACAGTCCTTCTGTGTTGGCCTGTACCGCCAAGAAATATATACCGAACAAGAGAGGTCCCAGGACTGAGCCTTGTGGGACGCCACTTGTAACTGGTTTGGAGTCCGACATGGCTCCAGCAATTCTAACCATGTGGGTTCTGTCCTTGAGCCAGTTTGCAACCCATCTAGTGACATAGGGGTTTATATTTAAGCTGGTGAGCTTATCTATAATGCCCGGAGTGGGTATTGTATCGAAGGCTTTTGCAGGTCCAGGTAGGCTGTGTGGACCACCTTCCCCTCATCAATGGCCTTGGTGACTGTTTCAAAGAAATCGACCAGGTTTAAGAGGCAGGATCTGCCCTTAAAGCCAAACTGGGTAAGATCCAGTGTCTGTAGGTCTCCAATATCTTTATTTATGAGGTCCATGATGATCCTTTCCATAGCTTTGCAGACCAAGCTAGTCAGGCTTATGGGGCGATA
The DNA here is from genome assembly GCF_019279795.1 of Protopterus annectens. Classification (NCBI taxonomy): domain Eukaryota; kingdom Metazoa; phylum Chordata; order Ceratodontiformes; family Protopteridae; genus Protopterus; species Protopterus annectens. Next base: position 16,075,021 of record NC_056748.1, read on the forward strand.
GTTTCCAGGATCCGTTGAGGCACCACCTTTGTGGAGAGGGACCACTGTTGCTGTACACCACTCTTTGGGTACATATCCTGTAGTAAGGCTAAGATTGAACAGTAGTTTTATGTTTGGGTTTAGCTCTTCTTGGAGTTCATGTAGGATGCAGCCCGGGACACCATCTGGTCCCATTGATGCTGTGTTTTTTGCTTTGGAGAGGGCGGCTCTTACCTGAGCATCTGAGATGTCAGGAGGGCAGCACTCTGTTGGGATACATATTTGCCCTTTTTGGGTGGGAGAGGGAGAAGTTTGCACTGAACCTGTCAGCTAGGATGTTGGCAATGTCTGTGGGCTCAGTGTATTTTTTGTCATTTTGGACTAATTCTGAGCATATCTGGGAATTCCCACCCAGGTTCCTAACATAACTAAAGAAAGCCTTGTGATTATCCTTAGTGTCCTGTGCAATTTTTCTCTCGAAGCTGGCCTTAGACGATTTTATGAGTGCCCGTAGTTTTTTGCTAATACTGATCAGAGATGCCTTCCCTTTTTGGGATTTTGCTCTATCATGTAGATCAAAATACTTGATTAAGCAATACTCTGTTATAAGAAATGTTACCAGTAGAGCTAAAATAGCAAGTGGCATAATTAAAGATAAAAAATGCAGTTTTTTTCACAAAGTAAAGCCTGCTGACTGCAGTAATGTAGAAAGAAATGCAGAAAATAACTGCTGTTGGTAGCTTTACATGAGAAGTGTATTCGTTGGAAAGGCAAAGTGTATGCAAGACTGTCGGTCACATAACTAAAGTGGTGCAATACTATCAGAGTGTAGTAGTCTGCAAAGGTACACTGTAAAATAAAATAAAATGCTGCCCTTCTCTGTGAATCATCCTCGATTCTAGAGTCATAACTGTGGGTCATGCTAATGCCTGCAACTTCAGTCTACATTGTCCTTCTGTACGAAGGTGTAGTATTGTGTAAAGTGCGCACATTCAGACATGTAGCTGCTTAATAACTGCAGCCATTTGGTTTAAAGTCAAAATCCTAAATTTAAACTGTTGACGGACCAACGGGAAACAAGAAACCATGTGCACTTTAAAATAAACTGCTACAATTCTTATAATACATTACTTAAAATTACAATAAACTGCTAGTATTCTGAAATACATTGACTTAGATCTGGAGTCATAGTTGTAGGTTATGGTAATGTTCGCTCCTTAAGTCCACTTCACTCTGTACAAACAAGAAGCATATATATAGGTTCATAGGTTCATACAAGGCTATCTGCCCTAGGGCATTTATAAGCCTAGCCAGAGTGCGTGTGGCTTTCACCACCCCTTAGGATGAGAATACTATACCCATTAGTTTGCTGTGCCTCTGTCCAGCAGTGACACAGAGATGATTCCCGGGGTAAACCTACGATCTCCCATCCACTCGTCAAGATTTCTCTTGAACAGAGTCAGTGAGGGGCTCTGCCTCACATGGACTGGGATTCTGTTCCATAGTGTAGGGAGTCTCTGGGTGATAAATCTGTCCCTCCAGCACGTCCTATTTATATCCGTGTTGAGGTTTAAGTCTCTTGCTCTCTTGGCTCTGGTGGATTTGGATTTTTTGAGGTGGAGCATGTCCATTAATTCCGGGTTGGACATGGCCTTGTATGTCAGGCACAGATCACCTCTGAGCAGACGGTATGCGACTGAATAGAGCTGGAGTTTCTTCAGTCGGGCAGCGTATGACATATGTTTGAGCCCCTTTATCCTTTTGGTGAGGAACTTTTGGGGTCTTTCCAACTGTTGCAGGTGTCGGGTAAGGTACATTCCGAATGGGGAGTTGTATATATATATATATATATATATATATATATATATATATATATATATATATATATAGAGTTCCCCTTCAAACCATCGAAAGTTTAAAACATCGAAGTTCAGATCATCGAGACCAGAACATGGAGTTTTACAACACTGAAGGTTTGAAGGGGATGAAAAAGCTTAGTGTAGATGGGAGAATCTTTGTGTTTGTGCAGGGCACCAAGGTGCCCTGCGTACTGTGTGCATCTATGTGCCATCTGTGTGATGGCACTACAGATAGGGTATGGAAAATCTCCCGTTTAGCATTTCTGCATATAGCGCTAAATGGGAGATTTCCCTTTACTCCACTGTTGTGTGGTCTCAGAGTTGGAATATTAAAGTAGGGGAGGCGTGGTGGATGCAGGGGGGCAAAGCCCCCCTGCATACAATTGTTAAAATGTATTTTTTTTTTGTTACACTTGTAACCTTTGATGTTTCAAAATTCGATGTTCTGGTCTCGATGATCAGAATCTCAATGTTTTGAAATTTCGATGGTTAGAAGTGGAGCCAGATAAATATATATATATATATATATATATATATATATATATATATATATATACACCTATCTATATATATATATATATATATATATATATATATATATATATATACACACACGTACGTACACACACACATTCACTTTATAGCTTCGAAATACAAAATTTCGACATTTTAGTATTTTGAACATATAAAGTCGAATCTTTAAAACATAGAAAACTCAAAACCGCTTAATTCAAAATGTTGCACACCGGAGATTTCGAATTTTGCGATACTACTGCATACACACACACACACACACACACACACACACACACACACACACACACACACACACACCAGCCTCCCCACACACAAACACAAGCTCTCTACTACATAAAAGCAGAGGGGCAAGCCCCCATACACCCCCCATGTGGGGGGCAGTGCCCCACACACTGCCCCTACTTAAATATTCTAACTCCAATGTCGCACTACACGCAAACACACACCACCACAGAAGCTACATTCTACTCGCACACACATATCACAGCAACAAAACACACTAACACACACCACAGCCCCTACGCAAAACCCTTAACTAACACACACACACACACACACACACACCTACCCGACTCTAGAACCACAGCGGAACATCAGAAGCGCGAAATTTAAAACCTCAATTCAAGGTTTTGAATTTTGCGCTATTCAAGGTTTTGAATTTTGCGCTTCTGGGCTTTTGCTTTTTTCAGGATTCCAATTTATGCGCTCGAAATACTGAATTTCAACATTTCAGTATTTCAAGCTTCTAAAGTGAATCTATATATATATATATATATATATATATATATATATATATATATATACACATATATGTATGTATGTGTGTGTGTGTGTGTGTGTGTGTGTGTGTGTGTGTGTATGCAAAGTACAAGAACATTACAGTGTATGTTAATGATTTAACCCTTCTATGATTGTAAATTTAATTGGAATGTATTCAGGGAGTGTACACTACTGGCAACCCCCACCCCCACCAGAAATCTCTCTAAACCCAATACTTTCTAGTTTGGAATCATTGTTTTACTCAGTCTTCTTCTTCCCAATACACTTGTCCATATTTCTCCCACTCCATACTCACTCCTGGCATAAGGTTTCTATTTCTCCAAGAATTCCTAGGCTACAAAACTGTCAGCTGCTTAGATACTTTTCACAGTACCTGTTAGTCTAAGTGACTGTTCCTTGCTGTGCAGTTCTAGAACTTGGCTCTGCCTGCTCCGTTCCATCCTCGCTATGCTCGGGCTTCACTCCGCTCCCCTACCCAGCCCCCATTCCCTCCCACACCTAAATTACTCAAATGTATCTAAACCTAACCACTCACACGTGTCTACCAATCACCACCTGTACAATTTTGAATTATAAAGTAACATACATTTCCACACTAATTCTAGTCAAAACCTATCCTTTAGCACACATATATTAATCCTTTACCAATCCCTACCTTTTTTACCATTACAAAATGCTATCAAAACATTGATGCTATCAATACAAACAACCCTTTTGTTTCATACACATCTAACAGTTGTCACACCCTGTAATCAAAAGACGCCAATCTCCACTATACCCCCCTCCCCCACCACATAGCTCACAACACCAGTGTACCACCCAACAGCAGCCCCTAAGGCAAGACAACATACCCAACATAGTCATAGGTGACTCTATAGTCAGGCACACTGATGTCCCACTCACCAGGCTGAACAAGGAGAAAATTACAGTAAGCTGCCTGTCAGGTGCCAGAATCCACCACATAATGCATGCACTCAAGTCACTCACAAGTACAAATACAACTCTGTCATTGTCCATGTTGGAGTGAATGACTTGAGACGTACCTTCCTGAACTACATGAAAATATAAAGAGCTCTTGGATCATGTGGCCCAGGCAGGTATGACCCTAGCCCTGAGTAGCATCTTGCCTTCGCCCAGAATGATACCACAGTACAAGGTCAAAATGACTGACTTCAACAACTGGCTGAGCTTCTGGTGTCATTCAAAGGGGATCCAGTATCTGTCTGCCTGGGACAACATGATCGACAACCACGATGCTTTGCCAGAGATAGTCTGCACCTGTCACCCCTGGGATTCAGGTTACTTGCTAAAGCTCTTGCCACCCCTATAGTGCCTGTTTTAGGCAAGGTTCAAAGGCCAAAACCACCACCGTAACAGATACAAGCATGCAAAATCTGAAGGTAATGCTACTCAATGCTAGAAGTCTAAACCTCAAAATGCACTCTCTCGAGGCACTCCTAAAAATGAAGAATATCGGTATCCGTGCAGTAACTGAGACCTGATTCAAGGCTCCAGAGAGCACCCCTGCAATACCAGGCTACAACTCTTACCACACTTTTTGGCCACCAAACCAAGACCGAAAAACTAAAGGTGGAGGAGTGTCCATATTCACCAAGGATATTCACACCTCCAGGCTAGTTGCCCAACACAATGCATCGGAAACTTTCCAGGTGCAACTAACATTAGGTAAGACTACAATCCAAATTGTAGCTTGCTATACAGATCCCCCACCATGCCCCAAGATTCTCACTATACCTTTCTAAACATACTGGACAACATTTAGATACAACCAAACACCCTAATACTGGGTGATTTCAACTACCCTGCCATTAACTGGGAAAACTACTCGGGTACCAACACCTTTTCCCAACGGTTCCTGGAATTCATAAATTCCAATGCCCTGGATCAACTAATCCATTGTCCCACCATGGACTCCAATATCCTTAGACCTGGCCATTACCAACATGGGAGACAGACTGCGCCACACCAGTGGTCACCCCCTCATTGGTCAGGTCTGACCATAAGCAAATCTCACTTGACATCCACATCCCACCCCCACCCACCAGTAAGGAAACCTCCGTAAAAAACCTCTCCAAAGCCAACTTCATGCTACTCAAGTCAGAAGTGACAAACTTCATGACACCCATGCAGACGGGAACTGAAAGTTCAACTGCTGAATCCTACACTAAGGCACTGTATGAGTACATCCCCTCGTGCATGAATCGTGCCATCCCAAATAGAACCAAGACACTCTCCTCCAAAAAAAAAAGAAGCCAATCTGGTGGTCCCCTACCATAAACTATACAACAGAAGGAAGAAACTGTTGCAGAAAAGAGGAAAATCTCAGTATGCAAAAAAATCCCTTACCAGCCTCAGTAAGAAGCTGAGATCCCTCATGAAATCCTTCAAAGCTAGTTACAAAAAAAAACTGCCAAAGATTCCAAAGACAACCACAAGGCATTCTATAGTTATGTCAAAAATCTAAATGACAATGCTTAGATCTGCTCTGAGCTACAACAGAATGGCATTAAATATACTGATCCCAAGGATATTGCCAATATCCTGGCAGATCGATTTAGTGCCAACTTCACCCTCTAAAGGGCCCATCTTAATACCAAAGATTGCCAAATTCCAGTAATGACGGCCACAAAGGTAGAAACCGCACTCTCCAAAGCTAAGAATACAGCATCCATTGGACCAGATGACATCCCGGGCTGTGTACTACGTGAACTACAAAATGAACTGGCACCTCACCTAAGTGTCCTGTTTAATCATAGCCTCATCTCAGGTTTCGTGCCCACTGAGTGGCGCACAGCTACAGTTATCCCACTCCACAAGGGGGGATCCACCTTGGATCCTGGTAACTACCATCCCATCAGTCTGACAAGTCTGATCTGCAAGGGTATGGAATGCATTATCATGGAACTTATAAACAAAGACATTGGCAACCTTCAAACACTGGACCCCACCCAGTTTGGTTTCGTGAAGTGCTAATCTTGTCTCCTGAAACTGACTGACTTCTTCGAATCAGTCTCCAAAGCTGTGGACGAGGGTAAGGCGGTCCACACAGCCTATCTGGACCTTGCCAAGGCCTTTGACACCATCCCACACTCTGGAATCATAGATAAACTTACTAAGCTGGGCATAAATTCCTATGTCACTTGATGGGTTGCCAACTGGCTTACTGACAGAACCCACACAGTAAAATACCAAACTCCAAATCCAGCTCCAGACAAGTGGAGTACCTCAGGGTTCAGTCCTGGGACCGCTCTTATTTGGCATCTACTTCTCTGAAGTATAATCCAACACTAAGGGACTCTGGCTAACAAAGTTTGCAGATGACTGCAAACTGGGAGCCATTACTGAATCCCCAAATTATGTGGCTATTCTACAAAAGGGCCTTACAGAAACAGATGTTTGGTGCCAGAGCCATGGGCTGAAGCTTAATGCCAAGAAATCCATAGTTATCCCCTTTGGGAAAAAACATTTCCCCATGAATTACCACATAGGTGGCAGTACACTAAACACTGAAAGTGTGATGACAGACATAGGGACACAGGTGGACAGTAGTCTCACCTTCGATAACCACATTGCCGCAACAGTTAGGAAATCCTTCTATGTGTCACACCTCATCACGAAGGGCTTTTCCTCCAGAAAAAAAAGGAGATTATTGTCCCACTGTGCTCATCCCTCATTAGACCCATTATAGCGTACAACGCCTCGTTTGGTATGTACCTCACAAGACATCTGCAACAGCAGGAAAGGCCGCAGAAATACCTCACTAAAAGAATCACAGGCCTAAAGCAGATGCCCTATGCTGACCATCTAAAAAAACTCCCGCTATACTCTGTGGCATATCATCTACTTAGAGGCAATCTCTGCTTAACATACAAGCCCATGTCAAATCCAGAGCTGTTGGACATGCTCCACTTAAAGAAATCCCAATCCCTCAGAGCCATATGATTCAGGGATCTAAACCTTGTCATCACAATGAACAAAACATGCTGGAGGGATAGGTTCCTGACCCAGAGACTCCCCATACTCTGGAATAGACTGCCCATACATGTCAAGCAGAATGCCTCCTTGGCCCTCTTCAAAAGGAACCTTGACGATTGGATGGGAGATACGAAATTCACCCCGGGGATCACGTCAGTAGCCCTGCTAGGCAGGGGTCCAGGGAAGTAAATATTGTGGTTAGAAATATCCAGGGGATTGTTATGGCTAGGCTTGTATAGGCCCTAGGGCCGATAGCCTAGTACCAACCTATGAACCTATTACAATACAACACAACACATATCCACCTACACATTCAGCTGCTCTGACCTCCCACAATCACCCTCCTATCTAATTTAATCCCTGCTCTACCACATACCCACAAACTCACAACTATCACCTCCCCCTCCAACATCTCAAAACACACTCTAACCACACGCCGTTAGTCCCACTCTAACAACCTCAACACACTAATAAAGCACACAATGTTACATTCACTAAAACACACATCATTACATCCACTAAAACAAACACTATTTACTACCTTATCTCTCCACACAGCCAACCTATTCCCCCTTCTTTATCATTTAACTAACTTCTACACCCCCATCTACTATGACCAACCCACCAACTCCATCACCAACTCTCCACTACCCATAACCCACCATTACAACTCCCAAATTTCACCCAACCTCTACAACAACACAGAAATAGACTACCTCCCACTCAAATACCATCAAACCAGACACAAATGAACCACTATTTAGAAACCACAAACAACTAAGCAAACTTATAACAACTTTATTTCATATATTATCAAAACTAAAACTCAGTGGTGACACCCATCCCAACCCTGGCCCCAGGACTACCAATAAACAAACTACCACTTACACCTCAATCAACTCCACCATACCCCTTCACCCCAAACAACACTCCCTGCTGTTCCTTAATATAAATTTAAGAAGTATACTAAACAAAATCCATGACCTCCATGCACTAATTGACTTACATTCTCCTGACCTAACCATTTTGACTGAAACTTGGCTTAAGCCACATGTCAAAAAACAATGAAATACTTCCCCCAGGGTTCAACATATATAGACTCGATTGTCAAAATAAACATGGAGGAGGTGCAGCAATGATGTTTAAACAAAATCTAGCTCTAGACGTTATCAACACCATACTTCCCCTACATCTAACAATGCAAAATTACTCATCACCAAACTGAATATCAACAAGAACAAAACACTAATAGTGGCTATCTATATTCCCTCTAGGAGATAACACTAGCACAGTTGAAGATATACTTCACTGGCTATCCACAACCTTTCACCAAGAAACCATAATTATGGGTGACCCCAACACTGACTGGTCCACCTATAATTCCAATAATCCATCCAATTTCAAAAGCCTATACGGTTTCTCCTAGCTCATACAAAAACCCACAAGAATAGACAAAACCTCCAACAGACAATCTATCCTGGATTGGACTCTCACAAATAAAAATAACACACCCCTTCTAGCAGGATGCCTCCCCAGTACCATAAGTGACCACCTACCCACATACCTAATCAGAAATAATCTTAGTCCACCTAGACAAGTGGTCTATAGGCTAATCCGCAACAAGAAAAAATGTAATACCCACATTTTCAACTTCCTCTTCCAACAAATTAACTGGTCCCCCCTCAGAACACTACCACTAGATGACTCTGTTCAACACTTTTAAACCACCTTCCTCAACATCCTAAACAGCCTGGCCCCCTGCAGAATAGCTAGAATAAAACATCACCACACACCCTGGCTTAGAAACAGCACCAAAGACCTACTAAAAGAAAGAGACAAGGCATGGGAACACTGGCTAACAAAAGCAATGACAACGTTCTACTTTTCAAACAACTTAGGAATAAAGCCAAATCTCAGATAAATGCTGACAAAAAAGCCTATTACATCACTGCACAGCAAAGAAACAAATACAACCCCAAAAAATTCTGGGCCACTATAAACAAACTCCTGCAACCTGGCAGTACTTCCACCCCCAATCCTACCACACCCCCATCAAATGATAACATCTCAACACAATACAATTCCTTTTTCATAAACACAATTCACTCACTTATTGACTATGACCAAAAAGTACAGTTGTGTACACTTACCATAAATGTAGATGTTAGAGTGTATTCTCTGTTGCAGTCCTCGCATATGGGTTATCCGGCTCCCGGTAGCCCTCAGTCGCACCGAATACCAGAGTCCTTGGTATATGACGTCGGCTGCTGCTGGCTGCAAAAACTGATGTCAGAACGTGAGGTATAAAGGGAGTCAGCCAATGCCATTTCCTCAGTTTTTCTTGCCTCAACTGTCAGGAGCCCCCAAAAGAAGGTCAACCCAGGAAGGTAGCACCCTGGACACATGTTATACAAAAAATAAATATATAAATAGTCTGTGCCTTAGGAAAAAAGGGGGAATGGAGGGTGGGAAACCAGGACTGCAACAGTGAATACACTTGAACATCTACATTTATGGTAAGTGTACACAACTGTACTATGTTCATGGTTCACTGTTGCAGTACTTACATATGGGTCGATTCCCAAAGCCCAGGAAAAAGACAAAGGGGGAGGAAGGATCTCAGATTAAGGGTTGGTAAGAAGGCCCTGCAAAACTGCAGAAGCCAAACCAGCCCTAGATTTAGAAAACAAAGGTAGATTGTAATGCTTTGTGGAAGTATGGACAGCAGACCAAATAGCTGCTTCTAAAATGTCCTTAGTAGGCACACCTCTCAGAAAGGCTGCACAGGTAGAGGCTGCTCTAGTAGAATGGGTCCCAATACCCTGAGGGGGAACCTTCCCATGCTGCAGGTAACAAAAGTGAATACAATAAGCAATCCATTTGGAGATGGTTTGTTTTGAAATAGCTTTACCCTGAGCCCCAGGAGCAAAACTAACCAACAACTGTTCAGATTTTCTAAATGATTTAGTCCTGTCTAAGTAGACTCTCAGCTGTCCATGCACATCAAGAGAGTGCATAATCCTTTCCCCTTTATTTTGGGGCTTGTTGAAAAATGGGGGCAGGTGAATAGACTGGTTAAGGGTTAAATTGGAAACTACCTTAGGCATAAAGGAGGGATTAGTTCTCAGAGAACTTGAGCCGAGTGAAAAATAATGAAAGGTTCTACTGCCATTAAGGCTTGCAGCTCAGATACCCTTCTAGCTGAAGTAACAGCTAAAAGGAAAGCAGTCTTCCAGGACAGAAACTTCAAATCTGCAGAGGCAGCTGGTTCAAAGGGAGGCAAAGTAAGTTTTTCCAGGACAAAATTAAGATCCCAAGCAGGAGTAGGAGCTCGTTCAAAGGGAGGCAAAGTAAGTTTTTCCAGGACAAAATTAAGATCCCAAGCAGGAGTAGGAGCTCTTCTGGGAGGTCTAAGATTACTAGCTCCCCTCAGGAACCGTTTCATCAAGGGGGGAGAAAAAATGGGTTGCTCAAAAGAACAATGAGCCGAAATTGCTGAAGCGCGAATTTTGATTGAAGAAAAGGAAAGTCCACCATTAAGCAAACCTGCTAGGTAGTCAAGAATGAGGGAAAGAGAAGGATGAAAAGTCTTCTCCTTTAGCCAGCATCCAAAAGCAAAATCTTTCATTTATCTGCATAGGATTTTTTGGTGCTAGGCCTCCTGGCCTCATGCAGAACTTCGACCACCTGTTGGGAAAGATTTAAAGTATTATCCAGGCAGTTAAATGCATAGTTTGAAGAGGAGGATGAAGAAACTTTCCCCCTCCCTGAACCAACAGATCTGCTACCAGGGGGAATATATCAAGGCTGAGCCTATGAAAGGTTGTGAAGGAGGGGATACCAATGCTGTCTGGGCCAATCTGGTGCTATCAGAATAGCCTTTGGTTTTTCATCCCTCATCTTTAGCAGCACTCTGTGAAGGAGAGGCAGAGGAGGGAATGCATAAACTGAGAGATGTGTCCATGGGAAGGACAACGCGTCCACCTTCCAAGCTTTGTTGTGAAATTCCCTGGTGCAGAAGGTTGGAAGGAGATGGCTGGTGTGAGAGGAGAAAAGATCCACTTGTGGGGTGCCCCAATGATGAGTGATGCGGAGGAAAATGTCCTTGTTCAGTTGCCACTCGTGAGGATCCAGAACATGTCTGCTCAAGTGATCTGCCAAGGAGTTTAGCCTCATTGGGAGATACTGGGCTATACGATGTAAGCCCATGGATGCTGCTATGGACCACAGTCTCATGCTTTGTCTGCACAAGGGGTAAGAGTGAGTCCTCCCTTGCTTGTTGATGTACCACGACTGTGGTATTGTCTGTCCTGATCAGCAGAGTCCCAGGCTAAACTAGGTCCCTGAAAGCCAGCAAGGCCTGCTGCACTGCCATCAATTCTTTTAAGTTTATGTGGAGATGAATCTGCTGGTTGCTCCAAGTCCCCTGTATGCCCCTGCCTTCCAGATAAGCCCCCCATGCAACATCTGAGGCATCCGTGGTGACAGTCTGGTTGGCAGACGATGAGCAGAAAGACAGACCCTTGTTCTGAGTACAAGCTGTCACCCACCAGAGGAACTCCATTTGTAGACAGGGAATCAGGCAAAGAATCAAGTCTAAGTCCTGTGTGTGTTGACACCAAAGATTCTTGAGGTACCATTGAAGTTTTCCCATATGCAGCCTTGCATATGGGATCATCAAAATACATGAAGCCATGAACCCCAGTGCTTGCAGGAATTGCCTTGCAGAGAGCTGGGTCATGCTTGCCAAGTTTCTGAAGTAAGTCGAAAGATCTTCTTGCTTCTGTTGAGGGAGTAATACCATCTGGGTGGCTGTGTTCAGACTCGCTCCCAGGAAAACAATCTCCCTTGTTGGAACCAACTTTGACTTCTTTTCATTGAGAGTGTAACCCAAAGAGGGGAAGAGTGTTCTTTACGAAATACAGATCCTTTTCTAGTTGTTCTGGGGAGTTTTCTTGAATGAGACAGTCGTCCAGGTAAGGATAAACTTGAATGTTTCTCTGCCTGCAAAAAGCAAATGCTGGAGCCAGGCACTTGGTAAAAACTCTGGGAGCAGTAGATAAGCCAAAGGACAATTCAGGGAATTGAAAGTGTTGCTCCCCCGCCCTGAAGCGAAGGAACTGCCTGCAACTTTCCCTTATTGGGATGTGCAGATAAGCCTCCTTGACATCCAAAGTTACCAGCCATGAATCCTTGCTCAGCATTGGTAGTAACTGTTGAAGGGTGAGCATCCTGAATTTGGGAATCACCAGAAAAGTGTTTAGAACAGACAGATCCAGAATAGGGTACCAGAAAAAGTCTTGAATAAAAACCTAGGCCTGCCTGACTTGCAGGAACTGGCTCTATAGCCCCCATAGTCAGTAAAGAAGAAATTTGAGTTTCTACCTCTACCTTGAGAGATCTGGGTATGTCTGGGAACCCTTGTAAAACAGGGAAGGTGTGAAAGTGAAACTTGCAATCTTGGTTGAGCACCCATTTGTTGTTTGTGATGGTAGACCATACCTCTGCGAACCTGGCTTACCCCCCCCCCAAAAGAAACCCAGGGCACACAGAGGTAGGCACAAGAAGGCCGGAGTCATTGTGAATGTTTGTTTTGGGAAGCTGGCTTAGAACCCCCCCCCCCCCCGATTTAGCAGAAGAGGAATACCATTGTTTAGCCCTCTGAGGGGCAGAAGCCTGCCCTCTGGAAGATCTGAAACCCCTAGGCCTAGAGCGACCGTGTTTGCCAGGATCAGGAAAAGACCAATTCTTGGAAGGATAATGCCTACTAAACCGAAAAGGCTGAACCTGAAGCAAATCTTTTACAGCTTGCATAGATTTTACATTGTCCTCCAACTTCTTCAGTACCTCCTCAGCCTTATTACCACAATGATTGCCCTTGTGCAAAGGAACATCCAGCAATTTAGACTTAACAGGTTCAGAAAGAGGCTGCTCCCTGAGTCAAGCATGCCTTTTAATTACAGAACCAGTGGCTGCTGCCCTGCAGGAAGCCTCCAAGGTGTCAAAACCACAATGAAGTGAATGCTTGCTAGCTAAAGTGGCAGAATTCAGTAAGTCTTGTAAATCTTTGTCCTCAGTCATGGAAGGAATATCTTGTTTAGCCTTAATAGCCTCCAAAGTATGCTGCTGATAAGTAAGCATGTGAAAAAGACAATTAACGGATCTAATTGCAAGAGTTGAAGAGGTAAAGACTTTTAACCCCACCTCTCCAAGGCCCTAGACTCATCAGAAGGAACAGGGTTTTTAGCAATAGTAGCCTTAACACCCTTGGGCCCTTGAGAAATAATTTCTGGATCAGCAGTAGGATTTTTAAAAAGGAACTGAGATTTAGGAACCCTGTAATACCTATCCAGTTTTCTGAGGGAAGGACAAACAGAATTAGGAGTTAAAGAATTTTTCATGAAAACATAATCCACAACTTCCAAAACTGGAGGTATAGCCAGAGGCTTATGCTGTGGCAAATCCAAATATTCCCCGATTCTTTTCTAAGACTGTGGAAAATCCTGACATTCCCATTTAAAATGCTCCCTAAGGGTATTCAAAGTATCCCCAAATGAAAAATCCTCTGGAGGAGAGGCAGAAGGGATAGAGTCCTCAGTATCAAAATCCCCAAAGCCAGAAAAAAGTTGAGAATTTCCTTCTTCACCAGTAGACATACTGAAAATCTCAGAATCTGAGACAGACAAAACATCAGGAGATAATTCCCTAGTTCTCTTTGAAGTGGGGGGGATGAGAGTCCCTAATCAGGGAAAGATCACCAGCCATCTTTACCAACTGGAACTGAGGCACAGGAGGGGAGGCCGACACCTGCTTGTGAGAAGGTTTGTGGCTGGAGGGTTTACTAGCAATGCAGAGGGACTCGGGAAGCCTAGCAACTGCAGAAGTCTGAACTAAGGTAGTCAGTCTGGTTCTGGTCTCATGTCGAAAAGAAGAGGCGTCAGAAGCCAGTGCCTGCAAAGCGGCTCCGGACCCATCTGAGGCGGCGACAGACGGAGGGTCTGAAGACGAAAAAGCAGCTTGAGGCATGGAGGACTCTGTAAAGGTCTCGGCAGAAGCCTGCATCTGAAAATCTGCTGACTGCAGGGGCTGCAAAAGTGCCTCACTGACTACCGCTGTGCTGACGACTAATTTCACCAGTGCGTCGTCAGCAGATTTAACCCTAGGCCTGTCGCGATCCTTGTCTTTGCGTTTCCTAGGAATATCCGAAGTCGGTAGACCAGAAGACGCCATACCGACGAACTTAGGCCAGACTCCAAAATGCGTATACAAAATCTTGGCCCTACGGCATATAGTACGCGGGTTAAAAGAAGCACAGAGATCGCAGTTAGGGACGTCGTGCTCAAGGCCCAAACAAGTTATACAATAGGAATGGAAATCACGGTGAGGAACGGGGTACTTATCTGAAGGAGTCTTCAACTTGGTAGTCGGAAAGCAAAACGAAGGTAAACGGCCGACTGGCACTAGTGCGAATTACATCTGCTTCGGGCTCCGTGGCAAGAAAGACTGAGGAAATGGTGACAGCTGCCTCCCTTTATAACTGATGTTCTGACATCAGTTTTACAACCAGCGGCAGCCGACGTCATATACCAAGGACTCTGGTATTCAGGCCGATTGAGGGCTACCAGGAGCCGCTCAAGCCCACCAGCCTAGCTGCTGACAACCTCCCATCAGAATTCCTCAAAGCTGCCTCCGAAGTCGTAGCCTACCCCATTTCTATCCTCATCATCTGCTCTATCTCCGAGAACCATGTCCCACTAATCTGGGAAGTCTCCTACACTCCACTGCATAAAGGTGGTAACTCTACTGAGCTTACTAATTACAGGCCCACTGCCTTTCTTTCACCTCTCTCCAAAATATTAGAAAAAATGTATTCACTCTCAGCTTCTAAACTACCGTCTCTCCAATAACTGCCTATCAAACACACAGCATGGTTTTCGTCCCCACCACAGCACCACAACCACCCTCCTCAGTTTTACTAACACAATAAATGAACACAGAAATCAGAATAAATATGTCTCATCCGTCTTTCTAGATCTCTCAAAGGCGTTTGACACAGTTTCACACCATAAACTGCTGTCAGAACTGGCCACATTACATCTCAGTCATTCTTCCCTAGCTTGGTTCCACAGCTATCTAACCAAACGCCAGCAGGATGTTAGATGGCAACAGGAGCTATCGTCTTTCCTCCCTGTTAACACAGAAGTTCCACAAGGCTCCATATTAGGCCCCATACTTACCATCTTCACAAATCAACTCCATAAATCCTGATCTCTCTCCTCCGTCATCCAATATGCAGATGACTCTACCCTGATATGCTACACCCCCCCTCTAACAAAACTACAGGCTATAACACAACAATCCTTCCTAGAAGTAGAATCCTGGCTAACTAACACTAACCTCATACTGAACAGACCAAACTCATGCCCTTTCTCCCCACCAAAACACCCAGTCCCTAAGCCAATTTTCAAATCCACTCCTCCAACAACACAATCAAACACCAGCTCACATACCAAATTACTTGGTGTCACAATTGATAGCAAATTAAAACTCAACCTAGGCCTCTCTCAAACCATTAAAAAAAAATACACATCAAACTAGGATCTCTTTACCAAATTAATCCTTTCCTAACTAGCCATTCTAGACTAAGGACTCATCTCTTATCTACTCTTCTCTGCTTCTCCCAGCTTTACAAACCTTAACAAAACTGACCTTACCAAATTTGAATCAGCCTACAACAAAAATAGCCAAGTTCACCACTAGCTCCCCATATAGGTCCCACCACTGCTCTGCCCTGCAACAAATAAATTGGGGAAAATTCCCGCAACAACTAACCTATACCCAACTTGTCTTTACTCACCAACTAACCACAGCCCTACAACAATTACTCCAACCATATGCCAACACTTGGCAACTCTGATCCTCACACAAAACACTCCTTCAAGTATCCAAAAGCAACAACAAAGCTGGGGACGCCCACTACTCCCACCACATTTCTAAACATTGAAACTCAATCCCACAACACATCCTAAATGCTACCAACCTGCACCAATTCAAAACTGCTCAAAGACCACCTCACTAACAACTGGCTCTGCTCCTGCACCAAGCCAGGCTAATACCACATAAGCCCTCATCAAATTTCATCATCTAAATTTTATAGTCTCCATGTATACCCCACTCCCACTTGTTAACACCACCTATCAGCTACCTACAATGAGTATAATTTGATAATTTATTTTTTTTTGTAAGTGTATACATATATACACGTACTAAAGTATATGCAAATGATCAACTAAAGATGGACCCCTGCCCTCAAAAAAAAAAAAAAAAAAAAAAAAAAATGTATATAGCGAGAGAGAGAGATGACTTTACTATATTGTAATAACTTTCTCCTTTTCACTAAAGTGCCTATTCTATACTGTATTTTCTTTATTGTCTCTAGATATTTCTGTTAAATTCTATGTAAAACCGACACTATCAGTCAATGTTGTTCTTGTTTTATTGGAGCGTTTCTCCTTGGCCTCCACTGAAAATGGGCTCACACCCAGAAGGACTATCCCCGTCTACAAATGTAAAATAAAATAAATAAATAAATATAAATATATATATATATATATATATATATATATATATATATATATATATGTACCTACGTACACACATTTTATATATATATATATATATATATATATATATATATATATATATATATATATATAGGTCCCATACAGAAGAACGACAGCTCAAAAGTCCAAAACCCACATAACCGACACCACATGGTCGACAATCAAAATGCAGACAATGGGGAAACGGTATGTCTCCGTAGTGCGGAATGGAAAGATTTCCATTCCTGCACTGTAGTGCGATCTTGGAGTTGGTATATTAAAGTTACGTTGGGGCAGAGCCCCCACGCGGGGTGCAGGAGGGCATAGCGCCCCTGCCAGCATAAAAATGGAAATTTTATTTTCCTTTTGTGTGCAGTAATTACGTTGTCGGTGTTTCGATTGTCAACTACATGGTATCGACTATGTGGGTGTCGATGTTTTATGCTGTCGTTCTTATGTAGGTGATCCATATACATTATAGATATTTTATATATATATATATATATATATATATATATATATATATATGGGTCTATCATGGTTGACTGAAAACTCACTTGATTGAAAATAAAATTAATATAAATGCAAGCACAGCCTCCTGTCTCAGAAGTAATAAAATGCACCAGCACGACACCAAAATTGAAAGACCAAAAATTTAATCCGATGGTACACACAAATGCAGTTAAGCGCTTTCATCCACTAGGGACTTCCTCAGAACACAAATTAAAAACTGCTGCTCCATTAAATACATTTGAAAAAACATCACATGTCAATCCATCATGCTTAAATTAAAGTGCTAGTGCCTAAAATGCTGAAACCAATAAAATCCTTCCATTAGTATTAAAACTGTGTATAATACAATACATTAACACTTCAATTAATATACAAAGATGTTAAACACATAACAAATGAACACTTATTTACAATTATCTAAAATCGGTTTTATGGAGACATGTTCGTTAATACCAGGATACGTGGAGGCATTTAGTTTGACCTGCCACCTTACCTCCTTATCACTCACCATTTTTTTAATGTCTCCACCCCTTACATTAGGTCTAACCAACTCTAAAATTCCAAAAGTGAAGTTGGAACACTCCTTACTAAGTTTTAAGTGTTTCCATAAAGCATTGTTCTCGTCCTGTTTCCTGATGCTATATTGGTGATCGTAAATCCTGTTACGTAAGCATCTGGTAGTTTTCCCTACATAGAAACAGGAACAATGAGTACAAACAGCTAAATATATCAAGTTTGTAGACCTACAATTCCCCTTTTGGAAGTAAATTTTTGTTTTGTTAAAATTCTGTAAGGTTAGCTCCTGCACTGCCGTTATGTGTTGGCACTGTGAACAAGTGCCACATTTAGTTGTGCCCCTCCTGTTGTCCATCTTGGTCTGTTTCTTCTCCAATAAGAACTTCATATTCAACCCATTCCTGTGTACAAAATGGGGCTCACTCCCCACTATGTCCCAAATCCTTTTGTCTGCTTTAAGTACCTTCCAATTCTTCTGAATAATATTTTTTATATACTTGCTGTGGGGTCCATATTGTATAATGCAGGCTTTCCCATATCTATTCACCATATCATTACCACTACTAAGAGTGTGCTTCTGTGGTACATCAATTGTACGACCACCTCCCAAAAGGGGTTTGAACCTAATGCCCCATTGTTGCCGAACATAGGTCCTTAGATCATTAATCATACCTACTGGGTATCCCCTTTCTTGAAAAAATGTACCTATTTTCCCTAGTTCCATTTCCAAATCCCTTATGTCAGAAGTCATCCTTGCTGCTCGAATGAACTGCCCTTTTACTATATTTCTTTTCTGGGCCCAAGGATGACTACTATTGAAATGTAAATAGGAATTGCTGAAAGTGGGTTTTCTGAAAATGTTCGACTTAAATTTACCATCATCAAGTGTAATCAATACATCAAGACAGGAAATGCTTTTTTTGTCCATATTGATAGTAAATTTTAAGTACTCACTGCAGGAATTAATGTGACTGAAGAAGTCATCTAACTCACCCTTACTCCCCTTCCACACAAGAAAGATGTCGTCTAAAAAACGATAATAGCAACCTATATGGTCCATCCACTTAGAACCAAGGATGTGTTCCTTTTCCCAGTTGAATAAGACGAGGTTAGCGTATATTGGGGCGCAAGCTGCCCCCATCGCTACCCCTTTGGATTGTCTGTAGTACTTCCCCTCATAATAAATATAATTGTGGGTTAATACTGCTTCCATGAAATCCATAATTAGTAGTGTCCTGTCCCATGTCACTTGACCAAGCTCCTGTATACTCTCCTGGAACCTTCTCATCCCTTCATCATGGGGTATGCTTGAAAATAGGTCAACCACATCAATGGTGACCAACCATTCAGCTCCCTGAGATATGTGTGGTACCAACCTACTTAAAAAATCCCAGGAATCTAAGACTAAGTGGTTAATATTTCGTAGGCTTGTTTTTAACCACTTGTCAATAACTTTTCCAAAAGGGAATGTTTTGGAAAAACTCCCTGATATTATTGGTCTGAATGGCGGGTCAACCAGGTCCTTGTGGACCTTAGGTATACCCACTATGGTGCCTATAATAGGATGTTCCACTTGCAAGTATCGACCCAAGTCAACATCAATACTCCCTTCCAATATAAGGTCGCTCAACAGGGAGTCCACTTTTCTGTATCCTCTGTTCACTTCGTTTAATGAGGATACCTCATAATTCCCTGAATCCAATAATATACTGTTCATCTTGTTGGTATAGTCTTGAGAGGGGTATAAAACCACCCCACCCCCCTTATCCGGTTTCATGATCCGGATATTGGTGTTCCCTTGCAACCTTTTTAACACTATAAATTCCTCCTTTGAAACATTATATTCTAGATTGTTATTGAAAGGCCCATTACGTTTGGTATACCTATATATGTCGCCGACCACAAGTTTTTCATATGTGTCCAAAAGAATGTTAAGGGGGGGAGTATAAGAACTTTTTATTGGAAATTCTTTGTCATTAACAAAATTCGACCCCCCAAACTTTACACTTAGGTTGAGTTTCCTGATGTATTTTTTCACATCCAGAATGTTTTCAACTGTATTCAACCTACCGTGTGGGATGTATTTCATCCCCTTTGACAACAAGGTGAAATGTTCCTTTGTGATTACCTCGTCGGTATAATTATAAATGTTAAAGTTGTCAAAAGAGCTAGTCACATCGTTTATCCTAATAATCTCCCTTTTCATACCATTTGCTAACTTGGGAGGGGCAAATGAATTATGACTCCCTACCTTGTCGCCCTCCCTCCTAAAAACTCTCCCTTTGCAGCCTGGTAACATCTCACATTGTCGTCCCAATCCTGTTCTCCCCATAAAAAATCGTTGTCAATGGGTTTTTTCCTATAATTGTTGTGTGAATAGCCCGAATTTGTGTCACCCCTTCCCCCATAGGTGTATCTATGTTGATCCGAGGCCTGCATCCTTTTACTTTTGAATTTGTTGTTATTATTATATGTGTTGCTATCCCTCTTGTCCCATCTGTAGGCCTCACCCTTCTTGTACTGCTCTAAATCTCTTTTAAATTTGTTACATTTTCGTTCAAATTGTTTCGTCATCACCCCTGACACCCAATTGTATTGGGACTCATATAACGTCTCAAATTCATTAAACAATAAATCAGTGGTAATACAATTGTTTAATTCTTCTAACTCTCCTAAGAGTTTACAAATCCTGCTGTCATTGGATTCTATTATAAAACGCATGAATGAAAAACCAAACCCAAACCCATCGAACAATTTATTCCATTCCCTTTTGTTATTTTCGTCTAATACAACTCCCATGGGTACTTTAAAGAAACGTAAACCCATGGGGACGACACCCTTATCTAAACAATTTTTTAAATAGTTGTTATCCATCTGAATGCTTTTCAGAGATTTTAATTTGTTACCAAATTAAATAATAGAGTCTCTAAGGTTTGGTCCACTGTTGGCTGCAGAATCTACATTGTGACCGGGGCGTTTAGAATCATTGTTAAAGTCAAATTGCCCCTCCAAAAACGTATGAAAATTGAAGCACCTTTTGTCAGTTGTATCCCTATGAGAGGCATACTGTTTAAAAGTACCTGCTTGTCTGTCGTTTGCGGTAAATGCGTACGTTTTCTTAGGAACTGTGCGCTTTGGTCGGGCCCCCGAAATGTTAAAATCCACCTCCGATCCACACGTGGACTGTTCTCAACTGATTTTTCGTTTGTATTCTGTGGTCGGAATTGGGCATGGATTCCTTGGATGAACTTCCTTCCATTTTTTCCCCTAGGCGTGACGAAATTAGGGGACTACAGTTGAAATGGCTATTATGAGAGGGGAACTCACCCGTCTCATTGAATTAATGACTCAACCCAATACAAGGGCGGATTCAGCTGACGGTTTGGGTTCGGTACGTAGCGGAAGGCGTAATGGTAACCTGGAGGACGTTTTGGATGGTCGGGTAAACGGAGAAGCAGATGACAGACCAGCCTCTAATGGATCCCGGTTGTTGGGTGTTCCCCATGTTAGGACAGCACTCGCAAGCAGCAAATGTGGATCGGAGGTGGATTTTAACATTTCGGGGGCCCGACCAAAGCGCACAGTTCCTAAGAAAACGTACGCATTTACCGCAAACGACAGACAAGCAGGTACTTTTAAACAGTATGCCTCTCATAGGGATACAACTGACAAAAGGTGCTTCAATTTTCATACGTTTTTGGAGGGGCAATTTGACTTTAACAATGATTCTAAATGCCCCGGTCGCAATGTAGATTCTGCAGCCAACAGTGGACCAAACCTTAGAGACTCTATTATTTCATTTGGTAACAAATTAAAATCTCTGAAAAGCATTCAGATGGATAACAACTATTTAAAAAATTGTTTAGATAAGGGTGTCGTCCCCATGGGTTTACGTTTCTTTAAAGTACCCATGGGAGTTGTATTAGACGAAAATAACAAAAGGGAATGCAATAAATTGTTCGATGGGTTTGGTTTTTCATTCATGCGTTTTATAATAGAATCCAATGACAGCAGGATTTGTAAACTCTTAGGAGAGTTAGAAGAATTAAACAATTGTATTACCACTGATTTATTGTTTAATGAATTTGAGACGTTATATGAGTCCCAATACAATTGGGTGTCAGGGGTGATGACGAAACAATTTGAACGAAAATGTAACAAATTTAAAAGAGATTTAGAGCAGTACAAGAAGGGTGAGGCCTACAGATGGGATAAGAGGGGCAGTAACACATATAATAATAACAACAAATTCAAAAGTAAAAGGACGCAGGCCTCGGATCAATATAGACACACTCCTGGGGGAAGGGGTGACATTAAATTGGGCTATTTACACAACAATTAAAGGAATAAACCCATTGACAATGATTTTTTATGGGGAGAGCAGGATTGGGACGAAAATGTGAGAAGTCATCAGGCTGCAAAGGGAGAGTTTTTAGGAGGGAGGGCGACGAGGTAGGGACTTGCAATTCACATGCCCCTCCTAAGCTTGCATATGATACGAAAAGGGAGATCACTAGGATAAATGATGTGACAAGCTCTTTTGACAACTTTAATATTTATAATTATACTGACGAGGTAATTACAAAGGAACATTTCACTTTGTTGTCAAAGGGGATGAAATACATCCCACATGGTAGGTTGAATACAGTTGAAAACATTCTGGATGTGAAAAAATACATCAGGAAACTCAACCTAAGTGTAAAGTTTGGGGGGTCGAATTTTGTTAATGACAAAGAATTTCCAATAAAAAGTTCTTATACTCCCCCCCCTTAACATTCTTTTGGACACATTTGAAAAACTTGCGGTCGGCGACATATATAGGTATACCAAACGTAATGGGCCTTTCAATAACAATCTAGAATATAATGTTTCAAAGGAGGAATTTATAGTGTTAAAAAGGTTGCAAGGGAACACCAATATCCGGATCATGAAACCGGATAAGGGGGGTGGGGTGGTTTTATACCCCTCTCAAGACTATACCAACAAGATGAACAGTATATTATTGGATTCAGGGAATTATGAGGTATCCTCATTAAACGAAGTGAACAGAGGATACAGAAAAGTGGACTCCCTGTTGAGCGACCTTATATTGGAAGGGAGTATCGATTCCGACTTGGGTCGATACTTACAAGTGGAACATCCTATTATAGGCACCATAGTGGGTATACCTAAGGTCCACAAGGACCTGGTTGACCCGCCATTCAGACCAATAATATCAGGGAGTTTTTCCAAAACATTCCCTTTTGGAAAAGTTATTGACAAGTGGTTAAAAACAAGCCTACGAAATATTAACCACTTAGTCTTAGATTCCTGGGATTTTTTAAGTAGGTTGGTACCACACATATCTCAGGGAGCTGAATGGTTGGTCACCATTGATGTGGTTGACCTATTTTCAAGCATACCCCATGATGAAGGGATGAGAAGGTTCCAGGAGAGTATACAGGAGCTTGGTCAAGTGACATGGGACAGGACACTACTAATTATGGATTTCATGGAAGCAGTATTAACCCACAATTATATTTATTATGAGGGAAGTACTACAGACAATCCAAAGGGGTAGCGATGGGGGCAGCTTGCGCCCCAATATACGCTAACCTCGCCTTATTCAACTGGGAAAAGGAACACATCCTTGGTTCTAAGTGGATGGACCATATAGGTTGCTATTATCGTTTTTTAGACGACATCTTTCTTGTGTGGAAGGGGAGTAAGGGTGAGTTAGATGACTTCTTCAGTCATATTAACTCCTGCAGTGAGTACTTAAAATTTACTATCAATATGGACAAAAAAAGCATTTCCTATCTTGATGTATTGATTACACTTGATGATGGTAAATTTAAGTCGAACATTTTCAGAAAACCCATTTTCAGCAATTCCTATTTACATTTCAATAGCAGTCATCCTTGGGCCCAGAAAAGAAATATAGTAAAAGGGCAGTTTATTCGAGCAGCAAGGATGACCTCTGACACAAGGGATTTGGAAATGGAACTAGGGAAAATAGGTTCATTTTTCCAAGAAAGGGGATACCCAGTTGGTATGATTAATGATCTTAGGACCTATGTTCGGCAACAATGGGGCATTAGGTTTAAACCCCTTTTGGGATGTGGTCGTACTATTGATGTACCACATACGCACACTCATGGTAATGGCAATGACACAGTGAACAGATATGGGAAAGCTTGCATTATACAATATGGACCCCACAGCAAGCATATAAAAAATATTATTCAGAAGAATTGGAAGGTACTTAAAGCAGACAAAAGGATTTGGGACATAGTGGGGAGTGAGCCCCATTTTGTACATAGGAATGGGTTGAACTTGAAGTTTTTATTGGAGAAGAAACAGACCAAGATGGACAACAGGAGGGGCACAACCAAATGTGGCACTTGTCCACAGTGCCAATACATAACGGTAGTGCAGGATTTAACCCTACAGAATTTTAACAAATCAAAAATTTACTTCCAAAAGGGGAATTGTAGGTCTACAAACTTGATATATTTAGCTGTTTGTACTCATTGTTCCTGTTTCTACGTAGGGAAAACTACCAGATGCTTACGTAACAGGATTTACGATCACCAATATAGCATCAGGAAACAGGACGAGAACAATGCTTTATGGAAACACTTAAAACTTAGTAAGGAGTGTTCCAACTTCACTTTTGGAATTTTAGAGTTGGTTAGACCTAATGTAAGGGGTGGAGACATTAAAAAAATGGTGAGTGATAAGGAGGTAAGGTGGCAAGTCAAACTAAATGCCTCCACGTATCCTGGTATTAACGAACATGTCTCCATAAAACCGATTTTAGATAATTGTAAATAAGTGTTCATTTGTTATGTGTTTGACATCTTTGTATATTAATTGAAGTGTTAATGTATTGTATTATACACAGTTTTAATACTAATGGAAGGATTTTATTGGTTTCAGCATTTTAGGCACTAGCACTTTAATTTAAGCATGATGGATTGACATGTGATGTTTTTTCAAATGTATTTAATGGAGCAGCAGTTTTTAATTTGTGTTCTGAGGAAGTCCCTAGTGGATGAAAGCGCTTAACTGCATTTGTGTGTACCATCGGATTAAATTTTTGGTCTTTCAATTTTGGTGTCGTGCTGGTGCATTCTATTACTTCTGAGACAGGAGGCTGTGCTTGCATTTATATTTATTTGGTGGACTGTTCTCAACTGATTTTTCGTTTGTATTCTGAAAATAAAATTACTAGGACCACTTTACTGAAAGCTCACGTCACTGAAAACTCATTTGACTGAAACTCATTTCATTGTAAAAGTTATAAATGGCCTTTTCCCCACTCTAGTGTGATCCTGGAGTTAGTATATAAAGTAAGGGGGATGTGGGGGGCGAAGCCCCCCACATATCTTGGTTATATATTCTCTTTTGGAAACAGTTTTTTATTGCACTTGTAAGTATCACTGTGTATAGTTTAAAATGTTTATAATATGTGGGGGTTACGCCCCCCACACCACACACCCCCTTACTTTATATACTACCTCCAGGGTCGCACTACAGTGGGGAAAAGGCCATTTATAACTTTCAACTAAATGAATTTCAAAGAAATGAGTTTTCAGTGAAGTGAGCTTTCAGTGAAGTGGTCCTAGTAATTTCATTTTCAGTCAAGTGAGTTTTCAATCAACCGTAGTAGACCCATATATATGTATACATATACATTTTATATTTTATATATATATATATATATATATATATATATATATATATATATATATATATATATATGTACATATATATATATATATATATATATATATATATATATATATATATGCATGTAAATATATACATAGAAAAGTTGTGTAAAAACATATCATAATCTTAGATGTCCTTCCACGTTGCAGTATTCATAACAGTAGGGAGGTTGCTGCCTGCAGTGCCGACATCCAGCCAGTATACCAAAGTCTTGCTTCAGGAGGGTATGTGTGACATCCTGCACCAGGGCCATAAACCAACATAGGGTATAAAAGTGACGTCTGCATGTACCATCTTCAGAAAGGACTGCTGCATACGCTAGCACTCCTGGAGGTTTAAGGAGGGTTCAAGTTGGCAGACCCTAGACAGTCACATGCAGACTAGAATAAGGGGTACTTGTTAGCCTGTGATTAGTGTAGAAGCTAAAAGGAAAAGAGGGCAAGATGACAATATGCCACAAGCAAGTAAGATTGTATAATAGGTAGGTGAGCTAGAGGGGGCAGGAAGGGAGGGACTGAATACTGCAACATGGAAGAGAAGGATATCTAAGGTTATGGTAAATTCTTACACAACTATTCTATGTCCTTCTATTCACATGGTGCAGTATTCATAACAGTAAGGAGAGTGTCAAAGCTTTTAGGTATGAACCTGGGAGAAGGACTGGGGTCCTTGGTCAATGAAACCCTGAAAAATAGACCTGGTGAACCCAGCTGTAGCCATGGAGGCTAGGTCCATTTTGTAATGGTTGGTGAAGGTGTGCACCGAGGCCCAAGTGGTAGCTTCTAGGATTGAGGCATAGTCCACCCCCTTGAACAAAGCAGCTGAGGAAGCAGTTGCCCTGGTAGAGTGTGATTTGATATGGCCCTGTAAGGTTTTACCATGGGCAGAATAACATATTCCAATGGATTTTGAGATCCATGAGGAAATGATTTGTTTGGTGACTGCCTTCCCTAAAGACTTAGGATGGAAGGAGATGAAAATCTGATCAGCTTTTCTAATAACTTTGGTTTTGTCTAAATAGTCTGTCTACATCTAAATAATGCAGGGTCCTCTCAGAGGCATTTTGGGGATTAGGATAAAAAACAGGCAGGTTAATGGTTTGGTTTAATGAAAGTTCATTAACCACCTTAGGCATGAAAGAGGGATTAGTCCTGAGGGCAACTCTGTCCTTGTGGAAAATGAGGTAAGGAGGGATGGCCATAAGGGCTTGTATCTCGGATACCCTCCTGGTAGAGGTAAGGGTCACTAGTAGGACAGTTTTAAGGGTGCACAGTTTTAGGGCTACTGAATGTGCTGGTTCAAAACGTAGCACACTGCGTTTTTTCTAGGACAAAATTCAGGTCCCAATGTGGAGGGACAGGCTTCCTGGGGGTCTGATATGAAGAACGCCTTTGAGGAACAGCTTGACCTCCAATCTAGAAGACAGAGGTGGTAACATGGGCAGACAGGCAGAGATGGAAGATAAATGGACTTTAACTAATGAGTAAGTTAGTCCTGCGTGAAGGAGCTCACTCAAACTGGAAAGGACCAAAGGGACAGGAATAATCATAGGGTCCTGGCTTTTCCGCTGGCACCACCTGGGGAATCTTTTCCATTTAGAGCTGTAATTTCTCCTGGTGCTAGATTTCCTGGCCTCCTGCAGGACATTGAGTATGTCCTCTGAGTATAGGTGTCTGAAGGGGATTAGAACCTTATCACCCATAAGGTCAGCTTCAAGTTGTTCACTTGAGGGTGTAGTAGGGATCCCCTGTTCTGTGTGAGCAATTCTATTCAATGGGGTAACCTGTGGTGATTGCCCTTGGCTAGTAGGTAGAGAAGAGGAAAACAATGCTGTCTTGGCCAGTAGGGGATCACCAACAGGAGTCTTGGTTTGTCCTTCTGGCTTTTGAGGATGACTTTCTGAATCAGAGTGAAGGGTAGAATGGCATAGAGAAACATTCCCCCCAAGGAAAGGAGAAGACGCCCACTTTCCAGGCTTGTGGATGTGGGACCCTTGTGCAAAATTTGGGCATCTGTTTGTTCTGGGATGAGACAAACAGATCTAGTTGAGGAATACCCCACCTGTGAATAAGATCTAGGAATATCTCTCTGTGAAGCATCCATTCATGAGAGGGAGCTGAAGTTCTGCTTAGAGAGTCTGGCATGACATTCTCTGTAGAGGGAATGTACACTGCTACTAGATGGATGTTGAGGGTCGTAGCTAGAGTCCAGATTTGAATGGCTACGCTGCAAAGGGGATAGGATCTTGTCCCTTCCTGTTTATGTACCATATGACGGTCATATTGTCTGTAATCACCTTGAGAGTTCCTGGGAGTAGGGCTGTTTTTAAAGTCTGTAGGGCTAAATGAAGTGTCCTCAGTTCTTTGATATTGATGTGGTCCTTTAGCCTTATTGTGGACCATTTTCCCTGCACAGTGATCTGTTTGTGGTTGTGCTGTAGTACTGCACCAAACCCAAGTATGATGTGCCTGTGATGAGTTCTAGCAGATGGGCAGGTACTTGTAATGGGATACCCTGGTTGTGGTGGATGGCACAGATCCACCACTGGAGTTCTCTCTTCAGACACTGGAGTAATGGAAGAGGAGTGTCCAGGGGATGGGAGTGTTGGCTCCATAAGTTTTTCAAGATCCACTGGATCTTTCTCATGTGGAGTCTTGCTAGGGGCAGCACGGGTATTAGGGATGCCATGTGTCCTAGCATCTTTAGGAATTCTCGTGCTGGCAATGAAGTGAGATTGGCGAGTTTGCTGAGGTATATGCCAATATCCAGGATTCTTTGTTCTGGAATAAAGGCTTTCATTAGGTCTGTTCTGATTCTGCATCCCAAGACAACCATGTCTTGTGTGGATTGCAGATGAGACTTTTCCTTATTTATAGTGAACCCCAGGTGGATTAGGGTATAGATCACCTGTCTTGTGTGCTCATGGAGGCCTTGGCGGTCTTGATGAAGTACAATCAGGTTGTCTAGGTATCTGTATACTCTGTGTTCTGCAGTGAGCAATGAAAGGTGCTAGACACCTAATTTCCTGTAATCTGGGTGAATAGGTATGTGTAGGTAGGCATCCTTCAAATCCATGGCCACCACGAAGGCCTGAGTGGGAATGAATGGTAGGAGCAAAGGTAAGGTGATCATTTTGAAGTTGGGTACCTTGAGAAACAGGTTTAGAAAAGACAGATAAAGAATTGGTCTCCATGGACTGTCTTTCCTTGGTACCAAAAACATTCTTGAATAAAATCCTTTGTTTTTTTGGGTGGGTGCTATTTGTTCTATGGTGCCCTGGGCCAGTAGTTGTTGAATGATAGTGGGGAAGAGGTGGACTTGATTTGCTGGAGGTTGAGGAATTCCCTGGAAGGGGGGGGGATAACATCCACCAAGTCGAAGTAACCCCTCTGACTGATGGACAGTACCCATCTTTCTGTTGTAATCTTTGACCAGGAAGGTAGGGAGAGGGTGAGGCGAAGAGACAATAGGGTGTTTTGATTTAGTAATGGTAAGTCACAGAGGAAAAGGTCTGGTTTGATCAGACTGGCTCTGAAAGGGGGTAGTGGAAGGGGTGGAGGGAAACCTGGAGGCAGAGGTTTTCCTCGGTTTCCTGCATCCCTTTGTTTGAGGGTCTGTGTGGGAGGATTGCCTCCTGACAAAGGAAGTTCTCTGAGTATAGTTTCTATGGTATCTGGGTATGGGAGACACCAGCAAGTGTTTTCAGTTTTGCAGTTCTTTTGCCTTCTCTTGAAGGGATTTAAGAAGTTGAGCTGAGGCCTGGCCAAATTTTCCAGGGAGGCATCAAGAAGTTTTGTTTGTACATCTAGGGGCAGAGGCTGAAGTCTCGGCCAGGCGTATCAACTTAGCACTGAGCCAGATACAGCAGATTTGGATGATGCTTCCACGACATCGTAACTGCACTTGGAGTGCCTAGTTACTTGAAATGATTTTGACAGTAGATTGTTAAGCTGAGTTTTAATATTTGATTCAGGGGCCTCCAAGAGTAGGGTGGAAGCCTTGGCAATTGTGTCCAGGACATACCTAGGCATGTGGGTTTGATAGTTCAAGGCTCTTACAGCAAGAGTAGAGGAGGTATATACCTTTTTCCCTAGTCTATCCATAAATTTACTCTCTTTAAATCAGTAGGATAGAGGACAGTAGAAGGTAATGGTCTAGATGTCTTATCTGCAGCGACTGCAATAACAGCAGGGTCTGCTGATGGTTTTCTAAAAAGGAAGTGAGTGTGCTGTGGGACCCTATAAAAATGGTCAAGATGTTTAGATGCTGGTGGTTGTGAATCTGGTGTCTGAGAGGCGGCTAAGAAAGCATCCTGGAAGTCAGGGAGCAAAGGGGACAAAGCTGAAGGGGATGGCTGTTCCATTTGAAACAGGTCAAAACATCTTCTCTTACTATCTGAGACCTCGGAAACCTGCCGTTTAAAATATTCCCTCATGAGTGAGATGGCATCACCAAAGGTGAATTCTTCCACAGGGGACTCTGGGATGATGGAGTCCTATTCCTCTGGGGTAATAAAGTCGTTGGGTAAATCAATTTGAGATTCATATGTCAGAATCTTCATCCAAGGAGAGATCTTCCTAAGGGGGCCCTGTAGGACAAACAGTTTGTTGCTGTTGTGTCTGTAGGGCCTGGAATGCCTTAAACAGACTTTGAGAAAAAACTTCCCGACCTGGGACAGAGGTTGTGTTTGCGTGTGTCTATCTTTTTGTTTTCTCTTCACTGGAGTAGATGGCAGAGAAAGAGAGGGAGCCAACGTCTGGGTGGATGGGGAGCAACAGCAGGGCCCTCCCACTGAATAAGTCTTGGTTCCCCTCCGCCATCAGGATCTGATGGATAGTTTGCCTCAGCAGACGTACTCAAGGCTTCTGCCAGTCTAACTTCCATTGTGGTTCCTGGGCCTAGTAAGGAAATGGAGATCTGAAGAGATCCTGGGCTTTCACCAGTCTCAAGAATCTCCCCTGATGCCTGAGCTGCAGCATGGGAATCGGGTCTGGTTTCTTGGCCTTTTTCCACAGCGGCTCTTCGGATGGGCTTGTTCTTCCCTCCACACTGAGCGCAAGATGTCGGAGCCTCTGATTTTCCAAGTAAAGTTTAAGCTCGGCCAGACGGCTGTGAAGGGTTTTTGGAACTAATGATTTCCAAATACAGCAGGACGTATGGTCATGGGCCTTGCCTAAATAGAACACGCACTTATCGTGTGAGTCCTTGGTAGGAATTTGTCTCCCACAAGCACACTTCCCCTTTCTAGTGGACATGTACGTATTAACAAAAAACAAAAAAAAAAGACAATGAAAACCCCACAAGGTACATATTGTAGTGGTCGACTGAGTTAGCGATCTGCTTTCCGAACTGGCGAAGTGGATTCTGAAGTTCACTGCGGCAGAAAAATTCTGAAGAGGACACGTGCAGGTGTCACTTTTATACCCTACGTCAGTTTATGGCCCTGGTGTAGGATGTCACATGTACCCCCCTGAAGCAAGACTTTGGTATATTGGCCGGATGTTGGTGCTGCAGGCAGCAACCTTATGAATACTGCCACATGTGAATAGAAGTACATATACATACATATTTATATATATATATATATATATATATATATATATATATATATATATATATATATTTATTTATTTATTTATTTATCATTTGTTGACCGGGAAAGTCCGACTAGGTTCCACAGAGCCTGTTTTCAGTGGAGGCCCGGGGAGAAATGCTCCAGATGCATGTCTTTGGAATGTGGGAGGAAACCGGAGTACCCGGAGGAAACCCTCGCGAACACAGGGAGAACATGCAAACTCCACACAGAAGGCACCCCAGCCGAGAATCGAACCAGAGAACCTCTTGCTGTGAGGCGACATCGTTATCCGCTGCACCACTGTGCCACCCATAGATCTATATATATATATATATATATATATATATATATATATATATATATATATATATATATATACACACACACACACACACACACACACTTTTTTTTTATGTGGAAGGTTCTTTCCCCAAAGGGAACTCGTCTGCCCAGCAAAGAAACAGCTCATGCCAACCGTCAATCCTCAAAAGCCCATAGAGGAGCACTCTCTCCAGTCACAGGAAATCCCTGAAGGGCTTGGCACTCAAGCCAATGTCCTTACCCATCTAAGCTTGATATGACTAATGGTTTGATTGCATGGAAGGTTGGGAAGCTAGCAGTCTGTTATATCCTTGGCAAGCTATAACCCATAAAGTTAAGGCTTCTGCAGCAGTGATCGATATGATGAATATCTGTTGTTAATGTACATACATAACTTTCATATATCTTATGAGATGATCTATCCTCACAAACAGCAGGGTAGTCTCCCTTATGAGGAATATACTTCCAATTACTGTGGCTCCAAAGGAAGATCTAATATTTGATATCACACCTGGCTTATACTGTCTTGTGAAGGTGGTGTTCAGTGAATTCTAAGTAGCTGCTGTGCAAGTATCATCCAATAATGTACTGTGCAGAAAAGTCTGAAAAGTAGCCAATGCTCTAGGTCCAGTCACTTAAAGGTTATTCTAGATACTTTACAGCCAAGGTTCTTGTTTTAGGAAAGAATATGAACAGTAGGGGCTCTTTTCTGATGGATCTGCTTCTGTCTATATAGAATCTGAGTGGTCTATGCGCATCCATGTAATTCAACTAGTACTCTCCCCTCTATTGTGGTAGTTATGGAAGAACACAACAGTAAATGTAGATCGGTTAAGATTAATTTTAGTAGCTACCTTAGACACGGAGGTAAGATCAGAACACAAAGATATGCTATTCTTTATCATAAAGTATGGTTTCTCTGAATTAAGAAAAAACACCAACTCTACAATATATGCTGATGCAAAAAGGAAAAGTGGGGACAATGAGCTCTTCAAGCATAAAGTACAAATCTCACCGAAGAATAGGTTTCTTTATAAGCAGTCTTAAAAAAACAAAAAAGGAAGGCACCCTCCAAAAAGGCTTTGCATATTTTGAAGGATGTCAATGACAGGTAATAAGTCACTTGTTACAAACTCAATATAGCAGATAAATGTACTTCAATAGAAGACCATCTCAGCCAGATATCAAATATTTACATGACCCATAAAGATGTCAAGACTTCTACATAAAGCCCTAAAAGAAAAAAAAAGTGTCCCATTTACTTTTTTACATTTCCCTAGAATTAGGCTTCAATGAAGAAATTAAAATCAGGACTACCCTGGATGGAAAGAAATGGTCATTGCCATCAGTGGAATTGCAGAAACCATGCAGTTAGGTACTTACTGAAGATCCACATAGGGTTTGCCAAACGTTCATAAGTTCATAGGAGGTTACTAGGCTAATGGCCCTAGGGCATTTGCAAGCCTAGCTGTGT
This sequence comes from Protopterus annectens, assembly GCF_019279795.1. NCBI lineage: Eukaryota > Metazoa > Chordata > Ceratodontiformes > Protopteridae > Protopterus > Protopterus annectens. The sequence goes on from NC_056748.1 coordinate 16,107,889, forward strand.
AAAAGCCTGTGTAGCCTAACTGACCATAGTTCGAAGATGTCCATTGTTAGCAGACAATTCTATGAACAGCATCAACTACTCCTGTCCATAAAGGACATAGATGCCACCCCCAGGGTGAATTTACGGTCACCCATCCAACTGTCAAAGGTTGTGCTTCCATACGTCATTGAGGAGCTCTGTTTCATGTGAACTGGGAGCTTATTCCAGAGGAATGATGATCTCTGCGAGATATATCTGTCTCTCCAACATGTTTTGTTAACATCACAGGCTAGGATGATATCCCTGGAGTGAGTGACTCTTGTCCCATTTAATTTACAGATGTGCAGCATTTCCATTAAAACAGAGCCAAAGACTGCTCTGTAGGCCAGGCACAGGTTGCCTCTCAGCATCCTGTATAATACAGAGCTTTCAATATTTTCATGCAAGTCATGTTTTGGAGGCTTTAAATTCTCTTGGTTAGGAACCTCTGTGGTCTCTCCAATTGCTGCAGGTGTCTGGTGAGATACATACAGAAGGGAACCCTGTACTCAATTAGTAGTCTGATAAGGGTCGAGTACAGCGTTGTTATAACCTTAGTGTCTTGGATGTGATGACCTTATTTATGAGATGCTCAATGTAGAAGCCTTTCCCTACCACTATGGACACACAATGATCGAAGTTTAGATTGCTATCAACCTGTGTTCCCAAGTCTCGCACCACTGGGTAGAGGTACTATCTATATCATAATTAGCAGTGGCTGCTAATTTTCCAAAGGGGATAAAAGGCATTTTTTTGCTTTTACTTTTAGTCTGTGACTTTGGCACCAATCATCTGCATCAGCCCCTTCTGTAACATGCTTACAATGTTGGGGATGAAGGCCATCTCGGGCAAAGCAGCGTGGTCCGTCAACCATGTTTTCCCAGGCTGACAGATGCTGGATTCTCCTACAGTGACACCAGAATCTAAGCCAGTTATTGAAATCAATAATTTTTTTGTCTGTATTGTGGCATCATCCTAGGTAAAGGCAGAATGCTCCTTAGGGCTAGGGACATACCTGCCTGGGACACATAATCTGAGAGTTCAGTCATGTCTCTCTTCCTATATTCTAGAGAGGTACATCTAAAGTCATTCACTCAAACAGGTACTACGACAGAGTCATAACAGTAATTGTTGCCGAGTGACTTGAGTGCGTGCATGACACAAAGGATCCTGGCACCTGACAGGCAGCTGACCATGACCTTCTCCTTGTCCAACCTGGTGAGGGGGACATCTGTGCTTCTCACCATTGAGTCACCTATGACTAGGACATTAGGTTCTGAGGTGTTTTGCCTTAGGGGCTTAATTGTGAAGACACCGATATGTGTGTTATGTGTAGTGTTGGATTCTGTTCATGTACCAGTATGTGTAGGTTGCTTGCGTTTGGGAGGTCTCTGGTCTTTTCGTAGGCTCTTAGTGAGTACCTCCAAATAAGTCGGTTTGTGTGTCTTGACCTTATCTTGTGTGAATGGAAAGGGGTGTGTGCTGACAAACTGTTTGATCTCTTGTTTATTGTTACAAGAGAGGACTGATTCTAGTTTCATGGTATAATTGCATAGGATCATAGGAGATTACTCTGCTATCGACCCGGGGATCATTTTAAGCCTAGCTGTTTCATCCCAATGTAATACCACAGAAATGCTAGTCAATACCCAAGACTGCATTCAGTGATGACTGCCCATGTCCAGGGGGCTGTGGGCTCTATCCCTGGTAAGAATTATAGTGCCCCATCCACTCGTCCGGGTTCCTCCTGAACAATGCTCTGTTTCACTGAATTGGTAGCCTGTTCCAAAGATGCAGCAGTCACTGGGAGATAAATCTGCCCTCCAGAATGTCCTATTTAAGTGATAGGTCATATTTCAGTCCCCAAAATATTTCAGTCCCCGGAATGGGTAAGCCCTAGTCCTGTTTGATTTACGGGTGCAGCAAGTTCATTAGATTTAGGTCTTGGAATGCTCTGCAGGCCAGGAATAAGTCTCCCCTAAGAAGTCTACACAATACAAAGTACAGTGACAGGGACGTTAGTCGGTCTGTTTAAGGCACATGTTGGAGCCCCTTGATCTCCTTGGTTAGAAATCTCTGGAGGTCTCTCCATTTGCTGCAGGTGCTTAGTACAGTACATGCCAAATGGGGCATTGTACTCAATTATGGGCCAGATAAGTGACAAGTATAGGGGGATTATAACTTCTTTTGCTCGAGGTCATGCCTTTACTAATCAAGTGTGCTACGTACAAAGCTTTCCTTACTACAGCAGACACATGGTGGCTGAAGTTAAGGTCGCAGTCAACTTATGATCCCAAGTCCCTTACCACTTCATGGGTACTTGGAGTATTGCTGTTAATCTGATAAGGTGAGATAACACTGTTTGTGCCGAAAGGAATGATTCTGCATTTCTTTGCATTCAGTTTGAGACCGCAACTAACAGTCGTCTGCAAACTTGGTCAGCCACAACCCCTTAGTTTTGACCTGAACTTCTAAGTATATACCAAACAGTAGTGGGCCCAGCACTGACCCCTGTGGCACCCTGCTGGCAACAGGTCTGCTGGTTGACGTGGAGTCACCCACTTTGATAATGTGTGTGTTTGGCTTGTGAGCCAACCCCTTAAGTTTTGACCTGAACTTCTGAGAAGTATATACCAAACAGTAAGGGCCCCAGCACTGACTCCTGTGGCACCTCACTGGTAAGAGGTCTGCTGGTTGATGTGGCGTCACCCACTTTGACAGTATGTGTCTGGTTTATGAGCCAATTGACAACCCATCTTACAACGAAGGGCTTTACATTCAGTTTGTCAAGTTTATCAGTAATGCCTGAATGTGGGATTGTGTCAAAAGCCTTTGCCAGGCTGAGGTATGCTGTGTGCACAGATTTGTCCTCGTCAATGGCCTTGGTCACATTTTTAAAGAAATCCACCAGATCTGACAGGCAGTACCTGCCCTTCACAAAGCTGAATTGGGTAGGATTCAGGGTTTGGAGATCACCTATGTCTTTATTTAGGAGGTCCATAATGACACGTTTCTTGGCCTTACGGATGAGGCTGGTCAGGCTTATAGGTCTGTAATTCCAAGGGTCTGTTGCTAGGCGACCTTTGTGGAGGAGAATAACTGTTGCTGTTCTCCAGTCTGCAGGAATAAAGCCTGTGGTTAGGCTGTGACTGAAAAGAGTACTTAGTGGTGACGCTAGTTCATGTTTTAGCCTCTTCATACAGGCTGAGTTTTGTTGCCTTGGACAAGGCTTTAAGGGCCTGCTCTTCAGATATGTAGGGTGGGGGGAGGGTTTGGGGGAAGGTTTGTTGTACGTTAGGAGGGGATAAGGGAGTGAAAATTTCACCAAATCTATCCACTAGTAGGTTTGCTATCTCTGCGGGGTCAGTGTGTGTGATACTGTTGGCCACTAGTTCTGCACATGCTTGGGTCCTACACTTTAGGTTACGTACATAGCTGTAAAAGACCTTATGGTTATCCTTCACTGTACTTACTAAGTTTCTCTCAAAGCAGCCCTTGGAGAATTTGACAAGTTGTCTTATTTGCCTCCTGAGGCTGAGGAGGGTGCTTTTCCATTGTTGGGTCCTTACCTTCGTTTTCATGGACAGCAACTTTTTGTGTTTATTGTAAAAGTTTCTTGATGCTGGATGTCCACCATGGCAGCTTGTTTTTACTTGGGGCTCTATAATTTATTCTTTCTGGTACAGACATGTTTATACAATTATGCAAAAGATTGTACAGGGCTTAGGTGTAAGCTTCGGCGTAGTTAACCACTTTCTGCTCGGGGTGGGGTTTGGAATGCATTTATACCTTCACCTAAGAGGGTATAGTTTGCCTCTGTGAAAATTTTTAGTCCGATTTCACCCTTTGTGAGTTGTGGTGTTAGTGCCAGCTCAAAGGTGATTGACTTGTGGTTAGTTTTAACTAATGAGGGTCTGACAGTTGCGGCAATTCATCTATTTGACATGTTGGTGAGGACCAGATCCAGAATGATTGTTCCCTTGTTGGCATATAGGCAATTTGTTCCAGGGCATTTGAATTAACAAAGTGAAGGAACTTTTGCACTAGCGAGTTAGGGCTAGCATAGGGTTCCCAGTTGATGGTGGGATAATTGAAATCCCCCTATAACCAGTGTGTTCGGTAAAATTTGGATCGTCTCCAGCTTAGTCAAGTAGGCTTCATGGCTGTCGTGACCCATGGAGGTGGATCTATAACTAGCTATGACATGAATGAGGGTCTTGCCCACCGTAACCTGGACCTGGATTAACTCCATGGAGTTGTCCAGTCTAACTAGATGGGAGGTGAATTTATCTCTAATACAGATTGAAACACCGCCTCCTATGGTTTTCACATGTTTATTTTGTGGTCTAAAGGGATGGAAGGCATTGTAGCCATGCAAGGCCAGGGTAATCTCGGAGGCCTTGAACCAGATTTCTGTGACTGCACAGGCATCTACATCTTCTAATGATAGAAGTGCTTCCAGGGAGTGCAGTTTTTGATTTAAGCACCTAGCATTTAGCAGCATGACTTTTATTTTGCTCTGATTGGTTAATTTCATGTCAGTAATATTGTTTTGAGACCTTGCCTAAAAAGGCACTATGGGGGAGGCAACGGCCTTTGCCAGCAGCCAAAAGCCTACAGGTGCAAGGTGCAAACAGTCTCTGGCAAAGTAGCAAGGTTTGTCAACCATGGCTTCCCAGACTGACAGTACCTGGATCCCCTTTGAATGTCACCAAAAACTGAGCCAATTATTGAAATCAAATCACTTTTTGTTTATACTGTGGCATAATTCTAGGTGAGAGTAGCATGCTACTCAAGGCTAGGGACATACCTGCCCGGGGCACATACTCAGAGAGCTCAACCATGTCTCTCTTATATAGTCCAGTGAGGTACATCTCAGGTCATTCACCTATGACAGAGTCATAATGGTACATGTTCCTGAGAGATCTGAGTGCATGCGTTTTCTGATAAATCCTGACACTGGACAGGCAGCTGACCATGACTTCCTCCTTGTCTAACCTGGCGAGTGAGACATCTGTGTGTCTCAATACTGAGTCTCCAATGTCAAGAAAATTTGTTTTGAGTGTTAACGCCTTACTGGTTTGGTGGGTGAGGCACTGGTGTTGCTATGTGTTATGGGTGCTTTGGGGATTGTGTTAGTTGTAGCAGTCTTGTGTTTTGGAGGTCTCTGTTGTTCCGGTAATTTTTCTGAGAGAACCTCTGACTATGTGGACTTACATGTTTGAAGCATACTACGTGTATAACTAGCGGTACTATGAGCATATGTGGTGGTGGGTGAGATGACAACCTTCTCTGTGTTACTGTTTTGAGTGAGAGATAATGGATTCTAGATTCTTGGTGTAAATACATCTCTCGCAAGCTGTACTAGTGTGTGTTATTAGTACAGGGTTATCTGTGTACATGAGGCAATTGCTACACTATCTCAAGAGACCCAAGTCAGCAAGGTTGGCAGGAGAAACAAGGATAGTCCAACTGTCCATAATGCTAAGTTGAAGACTGTTGTCACTAGGGATGGCTATTCAGAATCGATCACGGAGGAGCTCAGTGGATAAATATTTCTGCCTGGGCTTTAGGGAAAATTTGTTGAATTTAACTGTCTGTCTTTGGTGTAAAACTGAGCGGCAGTGCACAGTGCTGCATGGCATGCAAACAAGCAAAAACCTGTTCAAATGCAGAGCCTAAATACCAGACGCTAATAACTTGGAAAAAAAAAAACTTTAACAAGACTCAAAAGGACCAATAAGGATGGTTATTCCAAGCCCCTGATTAGCCTTCCTTTACCAGACAGGGCACAATCAGCACAGTTCTCTCACAAAAGTGCAGATAAGCCCCTTCCAGTCCAAGACTGCCTAGAAAACGTGCTCAGAACAAGCAAACTACTACAAACAGTTCCAGAGGCAGAAACGCTGCATCTGAACTATGCTACAGTTACTAGCTACCCTAGTTTCAATGGGAAGTAATAGAGAATGTTTAAAAATGTTAACACAGCGGAAAAATAGCAGTGAGACACTAAAAAATGTTTAAAACAGCAGCAAAATCAGCAAGGAGGCTCTAAAGAATATTTTAAACAATTAACAGATCAGTTATTTAAACATTTCTTGTTGAGAAAACCAGAACAAGTAGAACAGATGGCTTAAAAACAGTGAAAAATACAAGTAAATACTTAAAACAGTGAAACTAACAAAAGCTTCCTAAACAGTGAAAACAGCAATAAAATTTGATTTAACAGGCACAAGAAAGCAGACAATTGTAGTACATCAGTGTAGTTTAGTACACAGTAAATAAATACAGTATAAAAGTAGGCATCAGGCAATACAAAAGTGGAGTAAATAGTATAAATAAGCAAAAAAAAAAAAAACAGGTAACGTATGTTTTTTGGAAGCTCAAAAGCCTCGAGTCATCTGGTATCTCAGCTCGGAGTTGTGGCTGGTAGCACACCACAGTTCAGCTCAGTACAAACAAGCAGAAACCTGCTCAAATGCAGGGCCTAAATACCAAAAGCTAAAACCTGAAAAAAAAAAAACACTTTAAAAAGTTTCAAAAGGACCACTGAGGATGCTTATGCCAAGCCCTAGACCAGCCCTCCTTTACCAGACAGGTTACAATCAGCACAATTCTCTTACAAAAGTGCAGATAGGCCCCTTCCAATCCAAGATGGCCTGGAAAACATGCTCAGAACAAACCACTACAAACAGTTCCAGAAGCAGCAAGCCTGTATCCAGACTATGCTACAGCTACTAGCTACTCTAGTGGGAAACACTAAAGAATACTTAAAAAGGCAGAAAAATAGTAGAGAGACACTAAAAAAAACATTTAAAAGAGCAGAAAATCAGCAAGAAGGCTCTAAAGAATGTTTTAAGCAGTTAATAGATCAGTTATTTAAACACTGCTTGGCAGGAAAACCAGAACAAGCAGAACAAATAGCTTAAAAACAGTGAAAAATACCAGTACATTTTTTGTCTCTTTCGGCTTTTCCCGGTCAGGGGTCGCCACAGCGGAACTCCGGTCCGCTAATGATTAGCAGTAGACTTTCACGTGCTGGCTTGCCGGGCCTAACGCACAACCTTCAATGAAGGAACGCCCATTCACGCATGTCGACACACAGAAGACGCTCTAACTGAGAATCGAACGGGCAACGTCTAACTGTGAGGCGACAACGCTACCGCAGCACCACCACCGCGGGACTTACCACCAGTGAAAAATACCAGTAAATACTTGAACTTAATTTGTGTTTGCTTCTTTAGGAGCAAGTGGTTGTCAGTATACATGAGGCAATTGCTACATAACCTCAGGCTGCCCTTGTTAATCAGGCTGGCTGGAGAAATCCTGGGAAAGTGACTCTCCATAGTAGCAGCTAATTCTTAAGTACTAATTTCTGATAATTCTTAAGTACTAATTTCTGAAAGGCAAATTAGATCAGCTATTGCTCTGGGATTAACCAGGGATTTATTCTACAGAAGATCAGGGATGGAAAGTTGGGTGACACTGCTCAGTGCTCAGCTGAGTTGCCTGCAGTGCAGAAGTACAAAGCTGCATTGCCCACAGAGCAGCAGGGAACCTGGGAGAGTTTCACTGACTGGTGTTTAGGGAAAAAAAATGGTTACTAGGTGTTTGCGTCTATACAAGTCAGTGCTAACCCCATTGCATGATGCGAAGCTAGACATAAACAAGAGGCTTATATACAGGTGAAATTAAACAGTTTTAAACTAGTCTGCCAATAAGAAATAACACAATAATCCCTCCTCCAGCAATCCCCAGCTCAGACAAGGCTATATTTTATTTATTTATTTTTATTTATTTAACATTTGTTGATTGGGAAATCCGACTAGGACAGAGCCTATTTTCAGTGGAGGCCCAGGGAGAAATGCTCCAGACACATGTCTCTAGAATGTGGGAGGAAACCACAGTACCCAGAGGTAACCCATGTGAACACAGGGAGGGCATGTATATGAAGGCACCCCAGACAAGAATCGAACAGGAGTACCTCTTGCTGTGAAGCGACAACGTTAACCATTGCGCCACCACACTCTCCTGCCACAAAGGTGTAGGGGAGTCCTTCTTAATGTAAGATGGCTGGATCTGAGTTCAAGTGTATGAAAAACAGGCTAAATTCAGCAAGTCTGGATCTCGTCTATGATAACTAAGCAATATTTCAATGCAAAACAAGTTCAGGTAATAAGCATGTACAAACAGTAAAACAGTCAAAAAGGCACAATTTAATACAGTGAAAAAGTAAAATACAGATAAAAAAGTGCAGATCAAACTCAAAATAAGCTTAATTTCTTGTTCTTAACTTTGGACGGCTTGAATTCGAGCAAAAACACTCTGGACCTCTGGCAAAGTATGCCAAATGCAGAGCAGCTCCGGTTAATTGAGCCAAACACACACAAATACGAGGCTTATATACAGGCAAAAATAAACAGTTTTAAACTAGTGTGCCGATAGCAAATCACATAATCGTCCTTTCTCCAGCAACCCCCAGCTCAGACAAGGCTATATCCACACTCTTCTGCCACAAGGGTGCAGGGGAGACCTTCTTAATGTAAGGGATGGCATATGAGGGCCCTGAAGGGTTATACGTGGAAAGGCTTCCCCAAAATGTAAGAAATGAGCAAGGGGAACCAAAATTTGTCAAAGCCAAAACAGATCTATAAGAATTACCATAAACCTGTGATGTCTGGCTTTGTGGCTGAAACTCATCATCAGAGGAAATAGGTGAAGTGTAAAGGAGTCTAGGGGCCATTTCAGAATAACACATCCATGGGGCATTCCACCACTGGAGGGATAAAGGAAGGTACTACTATACTTGGTATTGATTGAAGAGGTAGAAAGGTTGCACCATGGTGTCCCTCAGTGATGGAATACTTTCACACTACCAAGGAGTTATGAGGCAACTCACGTGACATTAGCTGACAACAATAGCTCGTCTTGTTCACTAGCGAGTTGGATTTCCCTTGACTGGGGCTTCCTACCAGAACTTAGCTGGATGACAGTCTATTCTCAAATCTTCAGTACCTCTCAACATAAGGAACAGGATTGCGTTCCTTCCTTCCTTCTTGATTTCCAAGTAACAGCCAAGCTGCCCGACTGATGAATATCAAACCATGGGGCAGGAAATACTACATAGTTTGTTGTGTGATAAAGAATGCACAGTCTCCAGTATTCTGAAGTGCAAGCTGACCTCAGATTCTGACCAGACACTTTAGAAATTCTGCCTCTGAAGCTTCTCCTCCTTGTCCTATATGGCAGAAGTTCAGTGAAAGCCACTAGTCAGGTTGGGATCCGAAATATGCTGCCTAGACTTAGAGTGGGCAGATACAACCACCACTTCAGCTGAGACCTGTAGGTCTGGATATTCTTATTTGATGGGGCACAGAGTCTGAGACATATGATCATTGTACTCAGTGTCCACTACAGTACTTTCAAAGTATTTTGAAAAGGATAGCCTTGGAACTGTATTATCAGCGCTGGGGTTTAAAGGCAAAAAAGAACAGTGTCAGACTGTGAATAAATGATCTGAGAAACCAAATGTTGGAGAAGATATTTTCTAAGCCCAGATAAGCTCTGTATTCAGGAGTGCCCAGATGTGAGCAGTGGAAATGTGTTTAGATGATACTCTGTAGTGGTGTTCACTGTTATCTCTAATAATTGAAAGAAACTCATCGAAGACTCTAGGGCAGGGACTAGCGTGTTCAAATCAGGAGTAGCTATAAGAAAGCTAATCAAGTGGGAGAATACTTTGATCTCTTGCAACCTCACTGTAAATGATAGGCATACATTTGGTGACACCCTGGGACTTAAGATGAGAGTGTCTTGAACTGATAATGACTAGCTCCTATCCAGAAGCACTGATACCTCCTCAGATTCCTTGGCAATCTTTATGTGGAGGTATGTACTGTGGAGGTTCAAAGAACACACACACACAGACACACACAGACACAGTCTCCTTCTAATCAACATGAAAGGATGGGCTGCACCGTGACTATCCAAAAAGTTTTAGTGGAGCTAAAATTGTTTAGACCACTTCTAAGATAGGTATTCCTGACTAGGCCCAGTAGACAGGTATAGCCTACAACTGAAGAGGTGGATTGGTAGAAGAACAGGTATCAACATAGAGAACTCAATCAATCTTCAGCAAGAATATAACATCTAAGTATCATTCACTCTTTCGAAACTGCAGTTCTTTGTCAGAGTGAACAGCTCAGGAATTTCACTGACAGTTTATGTCATCACCTGTTGAAGATGTTGAAAGAAGGAAGATTACATGCATGTGGGTGATTTAAGTGAGGGTAATGGGATTTTAATATTGAAACTTTTAGATGTTCTGAAAGTTTCATCATGAGGGGGTGGGGGAGTGTGTGAGAGAGAGTTTTGCAGGTTAGGTGTAGAGTAAAAACAAGAAAGACCCCAAATGTATCTCTCCAAGAGGATCAAGGGTCTCAAACAGATGCCATATACTGCTCGGTTAAAAAAACTCCAGCTCTACTCAGTTGCATACCGCCTACTTCAAGGCGATCTATGCCTGACATACAAAGCTATGTCAAATCCAGAATTAATGGACATGCTCCACCTCAGTAAATCTAAATCCCTTAGAGCCACACGCTCGAGGGACTTGAACCTCAGCACAGAAATAAATAGAACTTGCTGGAGGGACAGGTTCATAACCCAGAGGCTCCCTTCGCTCTGGAATGGAATTCCAGTTCATGTGAGGCAGAGCACCTCACTGAATCTCTTCAAGAAGAATCTCGATAAGTGAATGGGGGATCGTAGGTTTGTCCCAGGGATTACTCCCGTGTCACTATTAGACAGAGGCACAGTAAACTAAACCTTAAAAAGGGCACAGTATACTCAAATCAAGGGGTGGCGTAAGCCATACAGAATCGGGCTAGGCTTATAATTGCCCCAGGGCAGATAGCCTAGTATGAACCTATGAACCTATAAGATAAGGGGCTAGATTTAGTGTTGTGCATGTATGCTTATGTATATGGTATATGTTTGAGTGTCTTCTGTTGTAGCAGTGTTATGGAAAGATTTTTTCTAAGGCAAGAAGTAGGTCTGGGGTTAGGGGAAAAATCAGGGACACAACCAAGCAAACATGAGGCATGGCCTCAAGAGGATTTACATGTAGGGGAAGTCACAGTACGCATACTATCTGTCCCCAGGATGTGTATGGGGGAATGCAAGATTACAGCACCTCACAAAAGGGCTGGCCATGCCTAGTTAGTGATAAATATATACATTACTGCAAAGAGAAAATTGAAAGCTGGAACTACTGGTACTGCATCCAGAATGGAATTGTACAATGTCAAGTGAGGGCCATAATAATTCCAGTGAAAGGTGACAAGCAGCTGTTTTCTACAGAATATGGATATGCCCCGGACATCAAAGCACAGGCCGTAGCATGTGTATGAGAGTAGCTTCTTGATCAGGGTATACAACCTGAGACTTACTCTGCATGGGTGTACAAAAGCCTTTAGGAGACATGTCACAGGATGTTGATGACACACCACCCTCACGGAAGGCACAAGGGCATGTAATACATATGGCCAGAAGCGCCAGCATTCCACAACAAAAAGGTACACAACACCATAATGGACTTCAAAGCAGAATACTTCTCCTTGTTGGAGGAGGTATTTCTTTATTGGATAAATGATATGACAGCAGAGGGTGTAACCATGCTCCTTCTAACCAATGTGGAGGACCTACACCTCACACCACTCTTCCTAATGGATGGGACCTTTCTCACACCCAGCAATATATGAAAACAGCAATACAGTGTCCATGGCTAGTTAGGTACTGGGGATAACTGCAGGCTAATGCCCAGTCATATGCATTGATAACCATACTCAGTCTGCTGTTTGATTTGCTACATGACCTGGTGGAGGAACAGTAGCTCAGTCTACAATCCAAGTACATTTTGAGTCATTCTGAAAAAAAAACAGCCATTAATGGTGTGAAAACAATGTTCCAAAACACCACACATGTTGTAACTTCCACCTTGGCAGGGTACTGTGACACCACATACACCAATGTCATCTGTCTGAGTAAAGGACAGACCCCTCATTTGCCAAGTGCATGAACATGCTCCTTGCATGTAGTCTTGTGCCTGTAGATGATATTTCCCGTGCAATCACCTGCAGACCAGGTAACCTCAGCAGGCATTATCAGTATTCAACTGAGTCCAGCAACAAAGTACACAGGTGACCAAATCATGTGTGGACAAAGGACAGATGTACAAATTTACTACTACCACAGTACCCACCTTCCTATTGTCACACCTATAATTTATCATAGGAGATTACTAGGTTTATCGATCCAGAGGTAATTTTAAGCCTAGTTGTTTCATCCCAATGTAATACCATGAAAATGCTAGTCAATACCCAAGATTGCATTTAGTGATGACTGCCCATGCCAGGAGGGTTGTACGCACTATCCTGGCAAGAATTTATGGTGCCCCATCCACTCATCCAGGTTCTTCTTGAACAGTGTCATAGAGGTGCTCTGTTTCACATGAACTGGTAGCTTGGTCCAAAGATGCAGCAATTGCTGGGAGATAAAGCTGTCCCTCCAGCATGTCCTATTTAAGCCACAGGCCATATTTAGGTCACTGGATTGGGTAGACCTAGTCCCATTTGATTTACTGACATGTTTGGGTCTTGGATAGCTCTGTAGACCAGGCATAAGTTTCCCCTAAGAAGTCTATATGACACAGAGTATATACTGACAGGAACTTCGTTGGTCTGTGTAAGGCACATGCTGAAGCCCCTTGATCTTCTTTGTTAGAAACCTTTGAGGTCTCTCCAGTTGCTGTAGGCACTTTGTACGGTACATGCAAATGGGGTGTTCCACTCAATAATGGGCTGGATTAGTGCCGAGTATAGAGGGGTTATAACTTTGTTTGCTCTCGATGTGATGCCTTTACTAATCAAGTGTGCTACACAGAAAGCCTTCCTTACTATAAGGTTGCAGTCAACTTGTGATCCTGGATCCCTTACCACTTCATGGGTACTTGGGGCACTGTTGTTGATTTGTTAGAGTGAAGGGACATAGTTTGTGCTGAAGGGAATGATGATGCATTTCTTTGCATTTAATTTGAGGTTGTGACCAATACACCAGTCGATGGTCAGCGTGAGACCCTCCTGGAGCATATTAACATCATTTGGTGTTTCAATGAATGCATCTACTTTGCAGTCGTCTGCAAACTTGGTCAGCCACAACCCCTTAGTATTGACCTGAACTTCTGAGAAGTATATACCAAACAGTAGTGGGCCCAGCACTGACCCCTGTGACACCCTGCTGGTGACAGGTCTGCTGGTTGATGTGGAGTCACCCACTTTGATAGTGCGTGTGTCTGGTTTGTGAGCTAGTTTGCAACCCATCTTACAACGAAGGGGTTTACATTCAGTATGCTAAGTTTATCAGTAATGCCTGAATGTTGGATTGTGTCGAAAGCCTTTGCCAGTTGAGGTATCCTGTTTGCACAGATTTGCCCTCATCGTTGGCCCTGGTCACATTTTCAAAGAAGTCTACCAGATTTAACAGGCAGGATCTGCCCTTGACGAAGCTGAATTGGGTAGGATCCAGACTTTGGAGGTAGTCTGTGTCTTTATTTATGAGGTCCATAATGATACATTCCATGGCCTTGCAGATAAGGCTGGTCAGGCTTATGGGTCTGTAATTCTCCAGGTTTGTTGCTAGGCCACCTTTGTGTAGGGAGATAACTGCTGTTCTCCATTATGCAGGAATAAAGCCTGTGGTTAGGCTATGAATGAAAAGGGTACGTAATGGTGATGCTAGTTTTAGCCTGTTTAGAAGACAGCTGGGGATGTCATCTGGTCCCATAGAGGTTGTGTTTTTTGCCTCCTACAAGGTTTTGAGAACCTGCTCTTCAGATATGTAGAGTGGGGGCAGTTTGGGGGAAGGTTTGTGATAAGTTACGAGGTTAAGGGAGTAATATTTTTGCCAAACCTATAAGCTATCTCTGTGGGGTCAGTGTGTGTGACACCATTGGTCACTAGTTCTGCACACAGTTGGGTCCTACCTTTTATGCTATGAAGCCGCGGTGGTACAGCAGTAGCGTTGTTGCCTCACAGCAAGAGGTTCTCCTGTTCGATTCACGGTTGGAGTGCCTTGTGTGTGGAGTCAGCATGTCCTCCCCACGGTCGAGTGGCCTCCGAAAGACATGAGCGAATGGGCGTCAGGCTGGCAACTCGGCACCATAAAAAATCTACTGCCAATCATTAGCAGACCAGAGTTCCGCTGTGGTGACCCCTAACCGGGAAAAGCTGAAAAGGCAAACAAAAAAACATAGCTGTAAAAGACCTTATGGTTATCCTTGACTGTACGTGCTAAGTTTCTCTCAAAAGCAGCCCTTAGAGGATTTGACAAATTGTCTTATTTACCTGTTGAGGCTGAGGAGGGTGCTTTTCCATTGTTTGGGCCTTGCCTTTGTTTTCTTGGACAGCAACTTTTTCTATTTATTATAAAAAAGTGTGTTGATGCTGATGTCCACCATGGCAGCTTGTTTTTGGGGATCTAGCTTTGATTCTTTCTGGTACAGGCATGTTTATACAGTTACGCACGTAACTTTATAGAGCTTTGGTGCAAGCTTCAGTGGAGTTACCACTTCGATCTTGGGGTGGGGCTTGGAATGCACTTATACCTTTGCCTAGAAGGGTACAGTTTGCCTTGGTGATGTTTTTTTAGTCTAATTTCATGCTTTGTGAGTTCTGGTGTTAGTGCCAGCTCGAAGGTGACTTGTGGTCAGATTTCGCTAAGGGCATTTGAATTAACAAAGTCAAGGAACTTTTGTGTTAGCAAGTTGGGGGTAACGTAGGTTTCCCAGCTGATGGTGGGATAATTGAAATCCCCCAAAACCAGAGTGTTCGGTAAAATTTGGATGGTCTCCAGTTTGGTCAATTAGGCTTTGTTGGTGTTATGACCCCTGCAGAGGAATCTATAACTGGCTGTATCTTGAATGGGGATCTTACCCATGGTAACCTGGACCTGGAGTAACTCCATGTAGTTGTCCAGTCCTACTAGACAGGAGGTGAATTTATCTGTAATATAGACAGAAATACCGTCTCCTTTGGTTTTCTCATGTTCATTTTGTGGTCTAAAGGTGTGGAAGACATTGTAGCCTTGCAAGGTCTTGAACCAGGTTCCTGTGACTGCGCAGACATCTACAACTTCTAGTGACATAAGTGTTTCCAGGGAGTGTAATTTTTATTTAAGCTCCTAGCATTTAGTAGCATGACCCTTATTTTGTTCTGTTTGGCTAATTTTACATTGGTAATGTTGTTTTCAAGACCTTGACTAAAAAAGGTATTATGGGGAGGCAAGACCCTTTGCCAGCAGCCGAAAGCCTAGAGGTGCCAGGTGCAAACAGTCTCTGGCAAAGCAACAAAGTCCGTCGACCATGGCTTCCCAGGCTAACATGAACTGGATCCCCTTTGAATGACACCAAAAACTAAGGCAATTATTGAAATCAATCATTTTTTTGTTTATACTACAGCATCATTCTAGGTGAGGGTAGTATGCTACTCAAGGCTAGGAACATACCTGCCTGGGAGAGTTCAACCATGTCTCTCTTCATATAGTCTAGTGAGGTATAGCTCAGCTCATTCATATCAACATGAACTATGACAGCGTCATAATGGTACTTGTTGCTGAGACACCTGAGGGTATGTGTGATGTGATGAATCCTGGCACCGGACAGACAGCTGACTGTGACTTTCTCCTTGTCCAACCTGGTGAGTGGTACATCCATGTGTCTCATTATTGAATCTCCAATGACAAGAAAATTTGGTTTATGAGTGTTTCACCTTACAGGTTTGGTGGGTGAGACACTGGTGCAGCTATGTGTTGTGGGTGCTGTGGGGACAGTGTTAGCTGCAACAGTCTTGTGTTTTGGAGGTCTCTGGTGTTTAGGTAAGTTTTTTTTTAAGAGAACCTCCGCGTATGTAGATTTTTGTGTTTGAGGCATAATACATGTATGAGCAATGGTTCTATGTGCTTATGTTGTGGTGGGTGAGTTGACATCCTCTTCCGTGCTATTGTATTGAGTGCAAGAGAGCATGAATTCAAGATTCTTGATGTAGATAAATCTCATGCACTCTGTACTACAGTGAGTTATTAGTAGAGGGTTATTGGTGTATATGAGGCAATTGCTACACTGCCTCAAAAGACCCAAGTCAATAAGGTTGGCAG
Organism: Protopterus annectens; assembly: GCF_019279795.1. Taxonomy (NCBI): domain Eukaryota; kingdom Metazoa; phylum Chordata; order Ceratodontiformes; family Protopteridae; genus Protopterus; species Protopterus annectens. The sequence goes on from NC_056748.1 coordinate 16,124,116, forward strand.
TAGAAACAAGAGTAGTCCAACTGGGGTCTATATCATTTTGCCGAACAAACTAAAAATCAAATACCTCTTCATTGAACTTTATCCATCGAAACTTAATCCACTGAACGATCATTTCAGTGAAGTTTTTTCCAGGGAAAAAAATGCTCGGCCAACCTGCAGACCATCACAAAAGGCACATAATTTAAAACCCACACAGGTGGGGGACTGTGCACTCCACACTCCCTCTAACTAAATATACCAATTCCCAGATTCCACTATAGTGGGGAAAAAGGCAAACTCGCAAATGATGGCCAACTATTTTTTCTCCCTGGGAAAAACTTCTCTGAAATGATTGTTTGATAGATTAAGGTTCAGTCGATAAAGTTCAATGAAGAGGTATTCGATTTTTAGTATGTTCAACCAGATGATATAAACCCAAACTGTCCAAAATGCTAGGTTGAAGACTGTCGTCACTAAGGGTGGCTTTTCAGAATTATTCATGGAGGAGCTCAGTGGTTGAATATCCCTGCCTGGGGTTTTATTTATTTATTTATTTATTTTTGCTGGTGATTAATAGGTTACAGCTCACTACCAGTATTTCTTTGACCAGGAAAGCACTAAGAATGAGAGCTACACTAGTGTCCTACAGTAGTATCAGAGGGAAAACTTTTTAATTAAACTGTCCGGTTTTGGCACACAATTGCACAGCAGTGAGTGATGCTGTGCAATGAGCAAACAAGAAGAAACCTGCTCAAATGCAGAGCCTAAATACCAGAAGCTAAAAACTTGGAAAAACCAGACCGGGTCCAATCAACACAATTCTCTCACTAAACTGTAGATAGCCCCCTTCCAATCCAAGATGGCCTGGAAAAAGTGCTTAGAACAAACAACCACTGTCCAACCTGTATATGGACTATGCTACAGCTGCTAGCTAGCTAGTTTCAGCAGGAAACACTGGAGAATGTTTAACACAGCAGAAGAATAGCAGTGAGACACTAAAAATGTTTAAAACAGTAGAAAATCAGCAAGGAGGCGCTAAAGAATATTTTAAACATCTAACAGATCAGTTATTTAAATGCTGCTTGGTGGGACAAGCAGAACAAATAGCTGAAAAACTCTGAAAAATACCAGTGAATACTTAAACAGTGAAACTTAACAAAAGCTTTGTAAACAGCAATAAAATTCAATTTAACAAGCACAGTAATGCAGACAATTGCATTACAACAGTGTAGTTTAGTACACAGTAAATAAACACAGTATAAAAGTACGCTGCAGGCAATAAAAAATGCAGTAAATAGTAGAAGTAAGAAAAAAAAAAAAAAAAAAAAAACAGGCAACTTACAGTTGTTTGGAAGCTCAGAAGCCTCTAGTTGTCTGGTATCTCAGCTCAGAGTTGTGGGTGATAGTCCACTTCAGTTCAGCTCGGTACAGACAAGCAAAAACCTGCTCAAATGCAGGGCCTAAATACCAAAAGCTAAAAACTTGAAAAAAAATGTAAAAAGATTCAAAAGGACCAATGAGGATGCTTATTCCAAGCCTTAGACTGACTTCCTTTTACCAGACAGGATATTTAGAGCTGGGTACCCCAAGATCCAAAACAATTTTGGAGTCTTGGCACAGGAGGCTGTATTCCTTGCTCATTTGACGTGTCCATAACTACCTTGCTGCACATGCTACAGGAGGAGCAAAGTATGGTGATATTAGACAGGCAGTTAAAGAGGGGCAACCCAAAATCACAGCCAAAAAAAGAAATGCACTTAACAATAACAAGTATTTGAGCACCTGCTACAAAACTGCCCCACGTATGGCTAAGATGCCCACCTGTGGACTGCTGCACAAATGATGCCCTTGAAAAAGTCTGCATCATCATCATCATCCCACTATGCCCATGCTAGTTTGACTACAAGTGCAGAAGAACTAAAAGCAGACAGGGACACTCCACAGAGACACCAACAACCAGGCCTGCACACTGGCATAGTTCTGTATTTCTGCCCTATCCCCACACTGGCTGGGAGGTCCCTGACACAAATGGACACAGTAATGCATTCTGGGGATGGGCCCCGAGCTATACTTGCATACACTACCTAATCTGTAAGAATGCAGATTTACTCATGTTGCAGTCTTCATTGTGCTTTTTGTCTCTTTGTACAGTGTGCTTTGTAGTGAATAATCCTATCTTGGACAGGAATAAACACATGACAGTATATACATGCAGGTATACCTAGCAAACTAAGTGATAAAGATTTCTGGGTGAAGCCAAATAAAATGTGGGGGAAACAGACAAATATTAAGGATATAACTCTGTCAGGCTCTACAAAAATTAACAGAAAAGTATTTGCATCAACATGCATTTTCTGACAAGTAAAACAAACAAAACTCTAATGTCTGGCATTATTTAGTGAAGGCAATCCACTGTGAATGACCAATCAGTTTTACATGAGACATGGTAAACATGATGCAAGATCAGAAATGTTTCACAGAACCAAGAATATTGGAGAGATTTAATTATTTATTACCATAATACAGTGCTATAAAAGGTGTCACCATACCTCACAACATCACTACACATGACCTGTGCAGAAAGCACACTGCTGAGGGGACATAGTGAATACTGAGCACAATTGTGGGGCCTATGTACTATTACCATGCAGTGATAATAGAATGGGTTCTGCACGCACAAAGGGCAGGGACATATAGAAGCTATGTGTTTCATTTCAGTGCACATAGCATGCTGCCTTCTATGTCTGGCATGCCCATGAGACAGTAGATCCTATTCTTGCCATTGCAATATATTTTTCTGCACAACTGCTATCCCTCTCATATTTTCCTCTAGAAATCAGAATATGCAAGCTCCTTGCTTTCACGTATATTCTACATATACATCTCCTGCCAAAAGGAGTGCTTCTTGTAAAAAACATCATCAGCTTTGTTAATCTTTAGGAAAATGACTGCTTCTATTCTTTAAATGATTAAGTTGAAAGAAACAAGGATAACTGTCATTCAGTTCTGTTCAAAGTAATTCATACAGTAATCCGGCACTCAGAAAATTCATAAGTAAAATATACTAAAAGACAATACTTTCCTGTACGGATGAAAAGAAATGAAACACAACAGCGTCTAATTTAATTAACTATTACATAATATTTCACATTTGTAGATACCTGTATATAAAGTTAGAAAATAAAATTTCATTCCTGGATTCAGTTTTCTAGCTTAATTATGAAATACCCTAACCAAATTAATCTTCTATCAAAAACAATTCTATCACTACTAGACAATCAGTAACATTGAGTCTGTAGCTCAGATGCTGCTGCAACAAATCAGCTTCTATGGCTAAACACGTGTGTGTGTGTGTGTGTGTGTGTGTGTGTGTGTGTGTGTGTGTGTGTGTGTGTGTGTGTCTACTAAATTAGACTGACACATCCAAATGTTAATACCGCTAATGTCAACAACAAAACATCATGATACTACACATGAAAACAATAACCTCGGCATATGAAAGACTAAGACATTTAAAAAAAAAGAAAACAAACCTTGTTTTCTGCAAGACAGTAAGCCTCCCGCACCCCCTGTTAAATTATTATTCGGACTCCGTGACTACACAATAGTAGGGAAAGGGAATACTTCCCAACCTCAGGGAATGTGCAATATAGCACACCTGTCAACCAAACTGTGTTGATAAAATTAGAAGTTATGTACTCACCATAACGTTCCATCTGAGTAGGTGTATTCATTTGTCTGCAACCTGTGGGTTATTATGGATATGTATGATCGATCGAACGGCAGTTTTCCAGCTATGGATCCAACTCTCAGCAGCTCTCCTCACCCACCAATGCCCTGCCCTCCTCATGACCTCAGATCGAGTTTTTGCCAAAGCAACAATACCCTCAAAAGGGTAACAGGAATATGCAGGGAACTGAAAGGCTGGGGGGCGGGATGGGGATAGACAAATGAAAATGAATACTCAAACTGGGCTGATGCGTTATGAGTGAGTAACTCTAGCGTAATGGGAAGTAGGATATTCTGCAACTAGTGAGACCAGAGCCCCAGCTACCTGGTATGCGACAATCATGGTGAGCTACATGGGAAAGACACAGCGAATCAAGGCTGATATTACGATGATGCTAAGATCCAACTTATAGTGAGAAATGATGTGAGAAGATGAAGTGGGTGGCTGCTGCTCAATGATCATCAAGAGGTAGCTCTCTAGAGGAATCCTAGCCTGAGGTTGACGGGTTGAATGGGAGCGGACGGAATGTGCACGCTTCCTGGCCGCATGAAGCCAATAAAATCACAACTTGAATCGGCGCTTGAAGAGAAATTTAGAAATTGGCTTTACCCATAGAAATTTTGCAAAGGAAATAAACAGCTAGTGCACATCTGTGACCGAAAGCTGTCATTAGAGATAAAATCTGAGTTGCTGTCCCTGGTCTAGTGAGTGTAGCTTATATTGTGATTTGTTTTCAGGTGTAGGGAATAAAAACAGGGAGGTTAATGGATTGATTGATTAATGGATGGTTGCCAGTTTGGAAGAAAGTAGGAAGGAAGGGCCGGGTTGGTCCTGGGGGAGCCGGGTTGGTCCAAGGAGGAGTAGCTGATAATAGGGCTGATTCAAGAGCTACTCTTGGCTGATGTAATGTGGCTACCAAAAGCTGTGCTGTAGGGACAGAATTTGAGATCCCACTGTAGGAGGGCTCGAAGGGGGCAAAAAGGAGGGGGACAGGACCAAAGAAAGGTCCCAAACTGGACAGGATTTGCTTTTTAGTTATAGGGGGAAGGAAAGTACCCTTAAGAAATGCTTTGCACAATTTGGCTGACCTGAGAAAAGAGACTTAGACTCTTGATGTGAGTGAGAAAGAAGCATGGACCAACTTTTGAGTGGGAAACTGTGGAGTTGATCATAAAATCAGAAGGAGTTAGAAATCAAAGCAAGCAGGAGAGGAGAACGAAAAAGGGATCTGGAAGCCGTGCGCTCCATACACGGAGCGTTCCGCTTAGCCCACAAGCCTTTCTAGTGGATGGTTTATAAGCCTTTCAAACCAAAATTTATGAGCCGGTGACCCACGGGAGTCACATCAAAAGTGGAACGACGAGGGCCAAGCGGTCAAGTGGTTCAGGGAGCCAGGTTGAGGAATGAAGGATGGGAATGGATATCGGATCAGAATGGGATGGGAACCAGATCTAGGATTCATTTCACCAGACCTTAGGACCTTTGAACAGATCTGTGAGACCAGGGGAACCAACCCACAGAATGTAGGGGCCTTCCACCGCATATGGAGAGGAAGAACGCCATGCATCAGAGGAGGCTTGTGGATAGGCAGGCAGAAGAGAGTGTGAAGGATGCACCAAGGGAACCAGTTACCTCGGGAGGCACCTATTAAATGAGAAAAAAAACTGTCGCAGGGGGTGTTTGAGAAACTGTCAGAAGGATGATGAAGGAGGCCCCAGCATGGAACACGCTAGACGCTACTTGACAATTGAGAGACCACAGTCGTACAATTGAGAGATAGAACGTGGGATGTTTGCTGGTCGGAAAGTTGGACTTGGAGAATGCGTATTGAGAAAGATTGGTGGGTGCCCATTCGTTGGGTCTCAATGGATTTGTAAAACCTTTGATCCCAGACCTTGTTCCCCTTGCAGAATTGAGTACCTTTGTACCCACGCTTTTGTTTGTGAATACATCTCGCACATATTGGGAAGAAGAGAGTGAATAAATAGCAGCTACTCTCACTGTCTGAAAGTGCTAGAACAGTGAAAGGCCTCTGAGGTCTCTCTATGGATTCCCGTGCCTGCAGTAAGGTCCCCATGCAGTGAGGAGACCCACGGAGGCGTCCGCCCTGTCCGTGGCGAGAGGGCACAAAATGAAGTGCGAGGGGGAGTCGGATGGAGCCACATGGGGACAAGGGACGTACCAAGAGGACTGTCGCTATGGGATGATGCTGGCTTAGAAGTATGAGAGACCTATTAAGAGCATCCACTGGGAAGTAAGTCATATTAGGCAAGGCAAGAGAAATGGCCTCTTGCTCGGAGAAGCCATGGACCTGAACAGAGGGACGAAGTGGCCGCTGGCCAGAGCTCCTCAGGAGAATGGCCTGCACCTGGTGATCATTTAGAACTCTCTGAGCTGGTGAGAATCGTAAACTCCTTGTGGCTGAGTGTTGGAACTCCTTGTGTCTAGTCTGGCCCCTATGAAATGCCAGGTTTGTATAGTTTGTGGTTGGACTTGTTTCCAGAAGATGTGAGGTCCAGCCGAGAGAAGTTATATTAGAAGTAGAGCGGGGCCGGCCAGTCGATGCCCTAAAGAAGTCAGGTCTTGGACACCTCAGATGGGCGCTTGACCCGAACTGGCCAGTCACTGCTAGTACTTTGGGCTGCACCCAAACACTCAAGGGGTGGACCCCAGGGAAGGACCCGGAAGACCCGGAAGCTGGCGGAGGAAACCTCCTGGAGGCCTCCTGGGAATTAGAATCCAGTAGGTCCGAGTCCCAGGCGGAGAGAAATGGCCTGGAAGCTGGCCTTCTGACAGAAGGTCAGGAATAGATGGTCTAGGTGACCATTGAGATTGATCTTTAGGGACTGCCAGATTCAAGAGAGATCTAAGTTGGTGACTTAGTCCCCGTCTTTTTGGGCTCTAAAGATCACCGAGAGAACAGACCCTGATCCGGAACCTGGTTTGGGCTGGCGGGGGGGGATGAAGCTGGATTTCTCTGAATTTCTGCCATGGTCTGCCGGCGGCCTCGGGAACCCTATCTGTGAGTACGTCTGGGAGGGACTTCTGGGAGGGAGAATGAAATTGGAAATGCGATATCCCTGGATAATATTTCTTTGGAAGGTTGGATCGATGTTATGGACTCCCCCATGCGCTAGGTGCCCTTGGGAGCCCCGACCTCCTCCCAGAGCCCCTCCCAACCTCAGGGTTGCGGACGGAAAGGTTCCAAACACCCGCTGTTTCTAGAGCTAGGTTGCCCTCTGCTCTCGTCTGCCCCGTCCTCCCTGTGCTCTCTGCGGAAGGACTGGCCTCTTTCCCGAGGGGACTGCTCTCCCTGCTTTCTGCGACCGGAACCTGACCTTCGGAACCAGCTTTTGGTTCTTCCTACAGAACTCTGGGGTGCAGGCGGATTCCGAACTTGAACAGCGTCTTCCCGGGTGCCAGCGCTCTCAGTCCAGCGTCACCACCAGCGAGTCTTGCCAAACAGAGGAGAACACAAAAAGGCGGCTGGCGCGGCCTTGGTCCTGAGCTCAGAAGAAGTGGGAAGCGAGGAGCCAGGCCCTGGCGTCTAGCCCAGGTCCTGTCCATGCCCTCCGACTTATGGGAGTAGCGCATGGGTAGCCAGTGACTGACCTAAGAGCTGACCTAGAGTAGCCATTTTGCAAATAGAGTAGCAGGTCTGCAAGAAGAAATGGACTGCTGCGTGCCATCTTTGCCTTGAGTGCTCACCAATGCATCGAATGTATGTGCCAAATAGTTCTACCCTTGCCTGAGCCAGGCCGAACTGAACCATCAGCTTCCCAATGCCAGAAAACTGTCCAGACTCACCCGGTCCTGTCGGACCTGAGGCCTCGCTCCTGCCACCAGCCTCTTTGTGGCTTCCGCCATCAACATGGCCAATACAGGAGGCCGGATAATGGGTCCTGTCTCCGGCTTTGGCTAAGGATCCTGTATCCAGGTCTCCTTGAGGAGTTCTCCATGGTGTCGGTTCCTAATAAGAGGGGGCAGGGGTGGGGGTCCGGGGAAGTTTGGGGGAGACACCCTGGAGGTAGAGCGAGGCACGCGTTCTTCGGCCTCAGAAAGGTTCGTCCAGGGAGACTTTGGGGAGAGACCACCCCCTATGGTGGCGATTCGTTCTATGTCCCGTGGGGAGACATCCTTCTTCCTTCGTCCGAGCCTTCCCCTTCCTCAGTGTCCTTGTCTTCAGTAGACGCTCGAAGTGGGGCCCAGGCGAGGGAGCGTATATGCTTGCGAGGTCAGGCACTCTGCCCCAGCAAGGAGGAGTCCTGTAAACACGAGGGAGCCCATAGGGGCAACGGGAACACAAAGCGGGGGGTCAGCCGCGGATGGTGGGAGGCAGGTCAGAGGGAAGCGGGCGAAGCAGTGCCGCAAGCACAGACCCTCAGAGGAGCCCTCAATCAACACTCAAAGCGGGACCTCGAGCCGAGGGATCGGAGAGGCCGGGGACAATGGCTCCCTCGGCGGGAGCCGAGGCGCGGGCGGCGCCCAGGCGCCCCGAGACCCTCGATCCTCCGACGCTCCGCCACGCTCGAGCGCCCGAAGAACCCGGATCCTTTGATCGGGATCGGATCAGGCGCGAGGTCGAGATCCAGCCTTTGGTGGTTGAGCTCGCTTTTCGTCGGCTCGAGGGGCTCCGACTCCCCCGGCTCGAAGGAGCCGACGGCCCAGTTGCTCGAGCCGGATAAGCGGGAGGGAGAGGCAAGAACACTAGGCTTAGCAAGTGTTAGATGAGAGGGGATCTCAACACTCCATCTCTGCCATCTGGGCCCTGGACTCGATCGGCCATCATCCCGGTCCAGCTCGAGCATCCAGGCTATGGGAGAGCTACGAGTCCGAGGAGGCCGGAGGCGGCGACACCCAGAGGGAGGCGAGAAGGAGGCGGAATCCTCGTCTCCTCCTCCTCAGGACCGGCTTCGGTGAGGGTAAAGCCGGGAGGTCTGAGGAGGATCTCGGGGTTCTGCGGGGAACAGCCCGGCATGGAAGGCTCCTGGGATAGCTCGGGCGCCCGGCAGTTCGCTCTCCTCAGAGGTCCTGAGAAGCACTCCCTCTCCTGTCCTGGGGAGTCGGAGCGGTCCCGGGGCAGGGAGGAGAACAGGACAGAGAGGAACAACTGCAGACGCCCGGAGTCCCGAAGGCCGGAGGTGGGAGAGATCCCGGTAGGACCCGCCCAGATGCCAGCTTCCACTCCCTCTCTCTCACAGTGCCCTGGGGTTGAGCAGGGCAAATGGAACAAGCAACTTGCAGCCTCAGGGAAGAGACCCCTAACACACGAGGGAGTGTGGCCATCAGCGGTGAGTAAAAGATGGCCCAACACAGAGGTGTGAGAATATGGACCCAGGCTAATAAAGCATGAATTATAAACTTAACCTAAAGTTAAAAGCTCAAAGCAAACAACAATACAAAACGCACACATCATACACTAAGAGAGACCAGCGAGGGAGGAGCAAAGAGAATATGAAATTTACTAAAAACTAAATAGTCTAATAACTTCTAGAAACCTACAAGAAAGACACACTCTTAAACAAAATAAAGAGCAAATCAAATCGAAAATAGTCTACTTAGCTGAGAGCGAGGTGACATCTAGCTATTACTGAAGCAAGATCTCTTAAAAGATCAGATGTTAAGTTTAAACAAATGTGATCCTCCCATATATGTGTGTACATATACATATAGAGAGATAGAGATACATTCACTCACATAACATACATACACAACATACATTTGCATATACTCTGACACATTCATGCATATATCCATGCATATATACTACTGCCACATTTTAAATTTCTAAAATAGGATAAAGAATGTTCAGCAAAATGAGTTAGTAAGGTCTTCAATATAAAACAAGCCTACTATCAAGTACAGTAATTTCATAACAAATAAATTCACACTTTCTATCCTTATTCTTTTAAATTTAATCATTTAATATATTAAAATATGTATTGCTTCTTCAAATGAGATAACTAAATATAAACGCCAAGAGCAAAACACAGTAGATAGTCCAAGACAGCATATAAATGTCCTCAATACTTCAATAGTCGCAGTGTATCAGAAGCAGCAAACAAACGAAGCAGCAACTAATTCAGTATGGGAATTTAATAATAGTGCACAAACAGGTCAGCGCTTTCACCAAACGGCTTCATCAGACCTATAAAAGTATCTAAACCCATCAGTTTAAATATAAAAAACGGCAGGAAATTCAGTCAATCTTAAAGTGAAAGTACTAATATAAAACATATATACATAGTCTATCCATCGATACAACACAATATGAGAGGTGTAATCAACCTTAATCTAATACAGTAGAAGCTATCTAAAAAATGTGTATATACAAATAAATACATGTATATTATATATAATAAAAACAACATAGTAAACATATATGAAATGTCTGTCCATCAATACAACAAAATATATGAAGTTAAATCAACATTAATCAAATAGAGTGAAAACTATCTGAAAAATGTATACATAAAAATAAATATATATGTATGATATATGATGAAAGCAACATGACAAGACGACATAAAAAATATGACATGTATATGTATACATGAACAATACCAGCTAGGGATCTAACCTCAGTGAAAGTGTAAATATCTGACATGTAGTATCTCTAAATGGTGATGCACTATGTAATGGAAAATAAAAGATCTAAAACTATGTATAAAAAAGAACAGTGGTGAAAACATGGTCTAAGTCCTTAATTTCCTCATCTTAAGGAAGGGCTGAATGGGAACTTTACTATTCAGACCAGGGCTGGAATCTGATCTGAATCTCATAATCCAGTTTGTCTCTTTTGCTTCTGTGAAGGTCTTAAAGGAAAACAATGGGATAACAAATACAAAAGCTCTATCTGCTGTGCTACAGGCCAAAAACAATAATAACTCCAGCTTTAAAATAAAATCATCAAAACTGTTTTACAGCTTACCTACCTAACTCTCCGTACTATATTAGTTTCCGTTTTAAAAACGGAATGAAAAACCTCTATCCGGCTCAGAAATAATGATGTCACATCTGCCATAGCTCCTCGAGTAGATCCCTGGACGTTTCCTCCCCCAAAGTGACGTAGACAATGCCTTATTAGCATGCTGTATAGAAGCCCCTGTGATCCACCCACATTGTGATGTCATGCCTGCCTTGTCCAGCCCACTATTACCCTAATAAAACGGAGTAGCTGCTGTGTGGAACTTCTTTTCTATCGAAGTGAATCCTATCGGCTCCATTTCGCGTGAAGGACTTGCTCAGAGTTTGGATTGTCTGCCTTTTCTCGAGCGTTGGAAGAATTCATATTTAAGGGAAGTTATAATTGTAATTTTACAGTTCGTATGTCCCTAGCCATGATATTTCGGCCTTTTTGTAAGTGCACATTGGTAGATTTAATGTTTAAGTGTGGCAAGCTGTTTTACATTTGTAGTACTGCTGCAGAGTTTTCAGTGTATTATTTATCTAGTTTTGCTGGCTATTTATATCTGTGTACTCCGTTTTGTTTGTGCAATCGGCGTCTGTATTTTCGAGTCGGAAGCTAGGGGCATGCTAAAATGTAAAGTATATATTTTATTCATAGGTAAGTTTTTGAAACCACGTTGTCCTCAATACCGCGTGAATGGTACAGTAGTTGTATGTCACTTTGTCCGATCGGCGCGTGTTTTGCTAATTTGTTGATGGGCTGTTTGTGTTGGATATTCTTTAGTAAAGAAGTTTGTTTGTGTTTTCCGCTTTTTTCCCGGTTAATGGTCGCCACAGCGGAACTCCGGTCCGCTAATGATTGTCGATTTTTACTAGCCGGTTACCATCCGCTTGTGTTTTTTTTTTTTGGTTGGTTATTTTTTTTTGGTTAACTCGTTTGCTTTTTTGGTTAACTCTTGTGGGTGTTTTTTGGCTTACCAGCCTGCCGCACAAGCTTCTACAAAGGCACACTGCATTCACGCATGCCTCCATACAGCAGAGAATCGAATGGGGCAACGTCTTGCTAGGAGGCGACAAGGCTACCGCAGCACCAGCTAGTAAAGAAAAGAGTTGTATGTGTGTGTGTGTGTGTGTGTGTGTGTGTGTGTGTCCACCGCAGTAGCAGCTACAGATGAAAAGGCCTAAATGTGTGTGTGTGTGTCTGTGTGTGTGTCTGAGAAGGCAGGAAGAGGAAAAACAGGGTGGACAGAGAATAGGGAGCAAGGGGACAATTGTGTGTGTGTGTGTGTGTGTGTGTGTGTGTGTGTGTGTGTGTGTGTGTGTGTGTGTGTGTGTGTGTGACACTGAAAGCAAGGAGGCAAGTGTGTGTGAGACTGCAAGCAAGGACCCAGTGTGTGTGTGACAGCAAGCAAGGGGGGCAAGGACCCAGTGTGTGTGTGACTGCAAGCAAGGGGGCAAGTGTGTGTGTGTGTGTGAATGCAAGCAAGGGGCAAGTGTGTGTGTGTGTGTGTGTGTGTGTGCGCGACTGCAAGCAAGGGGGCTAGTGTGTGTGTGTGTGTGTGTGTGTGTGACTGCAAGCAAGGGGGCTTGTGTGTGTGTGTGACTGCAAGCAAGGGGGCTTGTGTGTGACTGCAAGCAAGGGGGCTAGTGTGTGTGTGTGTGACTGTGACTGCAAGCAAGGGGGCTAGTGTGTGTGTGTGTGTGTGTGTGTGTGTGTGTGAGACTGCAAGCAAGGGGGCTACTGTGTGTGTGAGTGCAAGCAAGGGGGCTACTGTGTGTGTGAGTGCAAGCAAGGGGGCTACTGTGTGTGAGAGTGCAAGCAAGGGGGCTACTGTGTGTGAGAGTGCAAGCAAGGGGGCTACTGTGTGTGTGTGTGTGTGTGTGTGTGTGTGTGTGTGTGTGTGTGTGTGTGTGTGTGTGTGACTGCAAGCAAGGGGGCTAGTGTGTGTGTGTGTGTGTGACTGCAAGCAAGGGGGCTAGTGTGTGTTTGTGTGACTGCAAGCAAGGGGGCTATTGTGTGTTAGTGTGTGTGTGAGTGCAGGCAAGGGGCTACTGTGTGTGAGTGCAAGCAAGGGGGCTACTGTGTGTGTGTGTGCAAGCAAGGGGGCTACTGTGTGTGTGAGTGCAAGCAAGGGGGCTATTGTGTGTGTGTGACTGCAAGCAAGGGGGCTATTGTGTGTGTGTGACTGCAAGCAAGGGGGCTATTGTGTGTGTGTGTGACTGCAAGCAAGGGGGGCTATTGTGTGTGTGTGTGACTGCAAGCAAGGGGCTATTGTGTGTGTGTGTGACTGCAAGCAAGGGGGCTATTGTGTGTGTGTGTGACTGCAAGCAAGGGGGCTATTGTGTGTGTGTGACTGCAAGCAAGGGGCTATTGTGTGTGTGTGACTGCAAGCAAGGGGGCTATTGTGTGTGTGTGTGACTGCAAGCAAGGGGGCTTGTGTGTGTGTGTGACTGCAAGCAAGGGGGCTAGTGTGTGTGTGTGTGTGTGTGTGAGACTGCAAGCAAGGGGGCTAGTGTGTGTGTGTGACTGCAAGCAAGGGGGCTAGTGTGTGTGTGTGACTGCAAGCAAGGGGGCTAGTGTGTGTATGTGTGACTGCAAGCAAGGGGGCTAGTGTGTGTGTGTGTGTGTGTGTGTGTGTGTGTGTGTGTGTGTGACTGCAAGCAAGGGGGCTAGTTTGTGTGCCTGCAAGCAAGGGGGCTAGTGTGTGTGTGCCTGCAAGCAAGGGGGCTAGTGTGTACGACTCCAAGCAAGGGGGCTAGTGTGTGTTTGCCTGCAAGCAAGGGGGCTACTGTGTGTGTGCCTGCAAGCAAGGGGGCTACTGCGTGTGTGCCTGCTAGCAAGGGGGCTACTGCGTGTGTGCCTGCAAGCAAGGGGGCTACTGTGTGTGTGAGTGCAAGCAAGGGGGCTACTGTGTGTGTGTGTGTGACTGCAAGCAAGGGGGCTAGTGTGTGTGTGTGTGACTGCAAGCAAGGGGGCTAGTGTGTGTGTGTGTGTGTGTGACTGCAAGCAAAGGGGCTAGTGTGTGTGTGTGTGTGTGTGTGTGTGTGTGTGTGTGTGTGTGTGTGTGTGTGTGTGTGACTGCAAGCAAGGGGGCTTGTGTGTGTGTGTGTGTGTGTGTGTGTGTGTGTGTGTGTGTGTGTGTGTGTGTGTGTGTGACTGCAAGCAAGGGGCTAGTGTGTGTGTGTGTGTGTGTGAGTGCAAGCAAGGGGGGTAGTGTGTGTGTGTGTGTGTGTTTGTGCGTGACTGCAAGCAAGGGGCTAGTGTGTGTGTGTGTGTGTGTGTGTGTGTGTGTGTGTGTGTGTGTGTGTGTGTGTATGACTGCAAGCAAGGGGGCTAGTGTGTGTGTGTGTGACTGCAAGCAAGGGGGCTAGTGTGTGTGTGGTGTGACTGCAAGCAAGGGGGCTAGTGTGTGTCACTGCAAGCAAGGGGGCTAGTTTGTGTGACTCCAAGCAAGGGGGGCTAGTTTGTGTGTGCCTGCAAGCAAGGGTGCCAGTGTAGGTAAGTCTTTCTGTAATTTTACAGTATGTTTGTTCCTATCCTTGACAATTTTTCCTTTTTTTAAGTGCACACTCGTAGACTTAATGCTTATAAATGTGGCCCGCAGTTTTTAATTTGTAATATTGCTGTCGTGTGTTTAGATTACATTTTATGACGTTTGGCTGGTTATTTTCATTGTTGTGCTCCATTCGGTTTTGTTTGTGAAATCGTCATGTGTATTGTCGAGTCGGAAGGTAGGGGGATGTTAAAATGTTGTGTATGTATTTCTCTTAGTTAAATTTAGGATGTGTTTAGCTATGTATATTAAAAGTCTTTGTTCAGTAGGTTTCCGAACTTTTTGTTATAGTTGTAGTACGCTGAAACCACGTTGTGTAGAATGCATTCA